>NC_082385.1:31894264-31901303 GCF_031168955.1 Gadus macrocephalus
GCCCCCTGGGGCATTGTGAAATGCTCCAGCTGATGGCTGCAACATTAGTCAACCGACATAACCCCCCTTCTCTAACCGCCAAAAAAACAGAGCACAACAACAAAATGGTCGGAACTGCGGACCTGATGCTACCAAGAGGATGGTGTGTGGTTGTACGACTGAGAGTGGGTTCCTGGAAAGTATGTCAGAGCGCACCTCAGAAGCCTCGAGGCACGTCACAGAACACACAAGCGCACGCACACATTCACACACACACACACACACACACACACACACACACACACACACACACACACACACACACATATACACATCGACAGACCCACACACACACACACACGCAGAGGTCCTGTATGTGTATATGATGGGCTAATGTGCATACATACAGACGCATACGCACACAGACACACACACAGTCACACACGCACGGTTCCTGTATGTGTATACACTGGGCTTATTCGTGTGCAAACACAGACACACACTTAGATACGTGCACACACACACAAAGCAGAGGTCCCGTCCGTGTGATGGGCTAATGTGCGTACATGAAGACGCATATGCACGTAGATATACACAAAGAATAACGGGTTGACCTAACTTCTCTCGCTCTCTTCCATCCGGTGACACCGTGGCGTTAGCTATTGTTTGAGTGACGGTTGCATTTGTGGTTGTGTTTGAGTACATTTATTGCGTATTGTGTCTGTGTGTGTGTGTTTGTGTCTGTGTGTGTGTGTGTGTGTTTTAATGTGTATGTGTGTAGGTGTTTGTGTATATGTGTGTGTGCTCCAGTGCATCATTTGTTATCCTGCACCTCACAGTGTTGGTGTACATGTGCGTGTGTCTCTCTCTGCCTGTGTGTGTGTGTGCGAGCCCAGATTGTGCACGTCCGTCCCCCCACACACACACACACACACACACACACACACACACACACACACACACACACTCTCCGTCCGGCTCTCTCTCTGAGGACGTAACTGAGCTGTGCAGGTCTCTCACTGCTGCGGCAACAGACTGCCATCTGCCAGCGGAAATTAATGTTTACCCTCGGGCCGTCCGCATCTCAGGCCGGACCCCACTTTGTCCACGGCCGGGGGGGGGGGGGGGGGGGAACCTCTCGGAACCTCTTTCAATTCCAGAAAATGACGAAGCATACTCGAAATCACCCCCAAGGCTGCTCCGACGAACATTGCTGCGTATCGTGTTTTTCTTTCTTAATTGAACATCTCGGAAATCTTTGCCGGTTTCTTGGTCTTAAATCATGTCCAAAATGTTGCAGAGGAGAGAGCGGAGACCGGGAATGATACAAACTGCAAAGAGTGGAATTTGTGGCTCTCTACGCAGTATTCCAGGCATTCCATGTTCCGCGTGTGTTCAAGTCCCCTCCGGTTCTTTGGTTGAGTCCAGCATCTGGATTGACTGAGCGGCTATTCGTCTCAGATGCTATTTAAAGACGGGGCGATCGGGGCCTGTCACAGGTCAAGGAGAATGGCCTTTAACAAGAACAAGCGTTAGCACATAACAGAGAGAGAAAGCTAAAGGCTGGTTAAGATATGGCGGAGCGAACTCGGAGACACGGTTTGGCGTTACATTTACCGAAAAGCGAGTTACAATAAGTACATTTGTTCGAAGACGGTGAAACAATACATTGCTGTCGGTACGGTAAGGACGTTCATAGAACCAAGTGCCAAGCACTAACAATCGATAGGTTAACCCATTCCCCGTATAGGCCTACAACAAGATGGCTAGGATAAGATGCTTTGAGGCTTTGAAGATGTTTAGGGGTCTCAAAACGAGTCAGAGGGGGTTAATAAAGCTTTGGCAGGGGTATAAATGTATTTTTTCTTTCCGATACGATCATTGACCGTGTAACGTGATTTTGACCATATGTTTCAGGGCGGCCATTTTGAGGTACATGGGAAACAAGAGGATATGAGAACGCTGCATATTTCGCTCACAGGAAACATCTCTGTGTGGTATAAGGGGGATACAAGGGCCTTTTGTGAACATCGCTCAGGAAGTAGAATCCACCAATCATTATCAACTCAGGTGGCCGCAGAGATATTCTACGGTCGCCGCTGCCGAGTCGTTTCAGTTCAGGAGACGATTCAACCGAAGCTTATTACAGTGAAAACAAACTTAGAGGATGAGAGGTAGATCTTGCTCCAGGGCTTGCTCGGGTAGACTGAGGATGCTGAACCTTTAGCTGGGAGTTAAATACCCTCAACAGCAGGCAATACAACGCTCCTAAATGAACTGTATCTGGGTTATTGTGAGTTGCTTTGGATGAAGTGTTGTACATTGACATTTAGGGCATTTAGCAGATGCTTTTATCCAAAGCAACTTACAATAAGTGCATTTGTCAGAAGAAAGAGAAATAGTACCGTACAATGTTGTCCGTACAGTATGGATGTTCATAGAAACAACTGCCAAGCGCTGACAGTCGCTAGCTAAACCCGTTCCCGTATAACAAAGATAGCTTGGATAAGAAGCTACACAATGCTAAGTACTACTATTTCTAAGTGCCAGTGTTTGCGAATTGAAAAAATTGATGTATTACAAGCTGGTACATTCCTTTTAAAAGAACACTCACACACATTTTTTGATGCAGACAAAAGTATGCCTTTTTAGAAATACGTTCTCCCACAGTAACCTTACCCAACTTTATGTTGGACAGTTCTATATACATGAGTGAACCCAGACACACAGAACCATTTTCAGTGATTGTGTGCCCTCATGATCATGATCATCATCAATCGTCTCTGTTCTCCTCACAAAATAATGTACACGCACATTTGTCAGGGAAACAATAATCACACATGCATTGTCGCTCGGTTATGAATGGAAAGTGCAAAGAACTGTTAACTCCCGGTAGTTGCACTGAAACAAAATGTGTACGTTTCCAAAGCTCACACACATACGCAAACACACACACACAAAAAAACAAACACACACGCACACAGACACACACACACACAAATACACACACACACACACACACACACAAATACACATACACACACAAGCAACCACACACACACACTCACACGCCCGATGCTGGGAAAAAAATTCCCAACACTCTGAACATTGTTAGGAATTTGATCCAGATAGATAAGACTAACATTCATTAATATCTGGAGTTTTTTAATTATGAATGAACTGTTCACAGTCACAGGTCATATCTGGCATTTCTCAGAACCTTTCAAAGTGTTGCTCTAGGGACAACTTCCCGGAAAACCCACCTCACTTAACCCACTCTCCTTCCAGGGTTTATCTTACGTTAGCTTAACCTTAAGTCGAGGTATCTGCCAAAGATTAACCTGAGATCTCATAACATCTATCTCTTCTATCTATCGGGCTCCGATGGGAATTTGTTATGGCGGGTCAAAGGGACCGATACCTGTCAGGAGGGGATGCGGTCCTGGTTATTGGGTTTTAAAAGGCGATCAAGCGTGGCATTCCTAAGACCTTCATGCGGAGGGAGTGGAGAGGAGAAATGTTCCGACAGGACGGACGGCTGCTTCGGTTCATGAGTTCAAGCCGCGCTCCGAGACTCCGCTCCCACTACACACAAGGCCGCCCATCTTTAACAGATTATGAGGGATGTTTTCAGGAGAAATGTGGGTTGAAATGTTGCGTAACTGGATCTCGGATGGCGCGGCGAGTTTTCTTTTCCGTATGATTTATTAAAGTCTAGCTGGTTGTCAAATGCAAGTGTGCCGATGTTAAAGTGGCTGGGATTTTCGGTTTGTCCAAAAACCTGTCAAGTGAATCTTCAAGTGAGTCAACATCCTAATTGTACCGACAGGGATATATTGTTCTTTCTCTTTCTTCTGAAAAATGTCCTTTTGGTAAGTCACTTTGAATAAAAGCGTCTGCTCAAAGCCCTAAATGTTCATGTAAATGTCAATGTCAAATATGTTTAAGTTCCATCTAACATTCTATGCATGCAGGGAAAGTTAATGGAAAATAAAGCAATTTTTCGTAAGCTTTTAGGTCTGGTCACCATGTGCAACCACACAGTGTCCTTCATGGTTGCTGTACTTGCTCTGGGGCCTGATAGTGAGGGACGGAGAGGGCCTCTCCTCCGGTTCGGTACGTTATTACAGTCCGTCCGTCCGTCCCCCCCCCCCCCCCCCCCCCAAAGTTTGGCTACAGCAGTGCCAAACTTCCTTGTCAGACTCCGCCGTCGCGGTGTGAATGGAAGTCGCGTCTGGATCAAAGCATCGGCTAAAACCCTAAACGTGGATACATGCAAAGCATTGAGCGTGACAACGCTGCTGCAGCTAACAAGTCCCTCTCTGGTGTTGCTCCAGTGTTACACTGTGTTGGTCCTCTTGTCCTGGGGGGTGATGCACGCCTCGAGCACCGCCACACCATGAAAGGAATCCATCGTGTTTTCACAGGGAATTCTGCTTCTTGAGTGGAACGGAACGTACAATCAGCGCTGGTGTAGCTCCAGAAGCCTAGGGTGGCAGCCGTGCGCACCGGCATTGAACCGGCGGTGATATATTAACGACAAACCAGTGTAAATATTACCGGATATGGGCAATACCTAACAGAGAGAGGCGCATTTAGAGCACTCCTCGAAGAAAGCAGATTTGAGAACCGAGTTGGGTTTTGTGGGACGAGCGTCGAGCGAGCGTCGAGGGCGAGAGGGTTGGTTTGAACGCGCTGTGGACAGCTGTAGGTAAAGGTGGCTGGACTGTCGGTTGCGTTGCGTGTAATCAATTGTTTTTCCTTGACGTAATATAATAATAAATAATAAATGTGTGTGTGTGTATCTGTGTGTGCGTGTACACGTGTACGTGTACATGGTTGTGTGCGTGGGTGTGTGTTTATATGTGTGTGCGTGTGTGTGTTGGTGTCTGTGTTTGTGTTTCTATATATGTGTGTGTGTGTGTGTGTGTGTGTGTGTGTGTGTGTGTTGGTGTGCATGTGTGAGTGCGTGTTAGTGTGTGTGTGTGTGTGTGTGTGCATTCGTGTCTATATGCGTGGTTGTGCATGTGTGTGTGTGTGTGTGTGTGTGTGTGTGTTGTTGCCAGTGCATGTCCTCCAGTGCATCATCTCTTATCCCGCACCTCACAGAACGCAGACGCTTTTGTGATTCATTGATAAAACTCCAACGCTCTCGTCGAAACCACCCTCCTTTACACCGCCACTTCACACCCTATACTTCACCGCACTCTATATTTACACCAGGCGATAAGCCGCTTGGGATATCGATTTATAACGCTCCAAGTCACACTTCCAGGCAGCGCCCTGTGTGTGTGTGTGTGTGTGTGTGTGTGTGTGTGTGTGTGTGTGTGTGTGTGTGTGTATGTGTGTGTGTGTGTGTGTGTGTGTGTGTGTGTGTGTGTGTGTGTGTGTGTGTGTGTGTGCGCGCCGGGGGAATTGGCGAGCTTGATTCAACACACCGGCGGTTACCGTGCAACATCAACAGCTTTGCAATGGAAAAAACTATTAAGAAATCACTGCCAATAAAAACGTCAGCTGTTGCTTCCCTGTGTAAACACAGCGTTACTTACTCTCTCTCTCTCTCTCTCTCTCTCTCTCTCTCTCTCTCTCTCTCTCTCTCTCTCTCTCTCTCTCTCTCTCTCTCTCTCATATCTCAACATCCATTTGTCTCTCGCCTTTGCGTTTTGGTCTCTCTCTCTCTCTCTCTCTCTCTCTCTCTCTCCCTCTCTCTGTCTCTCTGCCTTTCTCTCTTTCTGCTTCTCTCGCTCTCTCCTTACAAAGGCATAAGACAAGCGCGTTACTTTAAGGTGTTGTTTCAATAACACACACACACACACACACACACACACACACACACACACACACACACACACACCGGACACACCCCCACACACAGTGACATTAACATCCAATTAAAACGCCCTATTGTACATAAGATGTGAGCGTGACATGTACAGTAGCAGTCAGGATAATTAGGCGAAGACAACATCTCATCCCTGCCAAGGAATCCCATTTACAACCAATGAGATCGCAGATCTGTCCCAGACGGCCAATGGGTCCCTTCCACCTCACTGTGTTCGACATGCAGATGAGAGAATGATCTATTCACGCGTCTAGACAGTGTTAATGTAGATGCATGTAAGCATTTACATTGACATTACATTAAGGGCATTTGGCCGACGCTTTTATCCAAAGCAACTGACTTCCAACAAATAATACGATTGTTGGAATAAAGCGTGCGACAAATTGACTTAATTCACAGGTTTGGGTCCCAGGTTGGACAACCTTGATAAATTGTGTCTCAAAGTTATTGAAATAATTGCAAACCAGATATGACTGTGTCTAGAATCGGAGTGAAACGATTATCCAGCAGTCCTCATCTTTAAAGTCCTTCCCCTTCCCTAATAAAGCTTCACGCTAAATAAATCAGTTGAATAAATATCAGAACCTCCTGTTATAGTTCAGCACTGCACAAGTCCCAACCGTGACAAAAAAACCACATTTCACTTTCATACGCTTGCTTTAAAACCTTCAAAATGTGTAACTCTAGAGTATACATCACCCGATGCAACGCAAGAGACTTGAGATGAGTTATGACACCCAGTACAGCCCTTGGGGCTAGTCTTACATATTATATAGCCTGGGGGGTTCAAACTCGACCGTGCTGTGTTTGGTCCTGACCCGAGGAGAGATGGGTTTGTAAATCAGCTTTCAACATTAAAGGACGATTCAAGGGGAGTTCGAGAGGGGTTAGGGTGGGGGGGGGGGGGGCTTGTTCGAGAACACGACAGGTTTGTGTTTGTAAGTCTGCGGTCCGACGCCGCCGGGACCGGGGCAGGCGTGTCGCACGACGTGATTGGTCGACTGTGTTGAGTTCCTTATTTTTTGCTGTTTGTTCTGGTGGTGATGGTGGGGGGTGAGGGGGTGAGGGGAGGGAGGGGGGGGGAGGGGGGGGGTCGAGGAAGTGGGGTGAGGTAGCGGTGGGGGAAATGGAAAATTAACTCGGACTGCTGGGGAACCGCGGCAAGAGCATTCGACGTCTCAGAGAAAGGGAGAGTGTGTGTGTGTGTGTGTGTTTTGT
>NC_082385.1:31901403-31922451 GCF_031168955.1 Gadus macrocephalus
AGGATTAGACGCTGCAAATCAAACGTGGAAGGGGGATTTACCGAAGTTCCCATGCCATGAGCCAGGGCGATCCTCACAGTTAAGATGGAGGCGCTTGAACTGCGATCCTGTGTGTTGTGGGCGTTTGAAACCGAATAAAACGTGCGAGGCATTAGTGAATAGCGCTCTCAACAGTCATCGGCCTGGTATGAAGGACAGTAATAAACAAACGCACTCACAAATAATCACTCACACACACGCGTACGCCTGCACCCGCACCCGCACAGAACACGCACACACTAACACACAGACCAAACACACACACACACACACACACACACACACACACACACACACACACACACACACACACACACACACACACACACGCACACACACACACACACACACACACACACACACACACACACACAAAAATCACCCATACACTTGTTAATTGATTTAATGGGATTCTTCATGAATGAGTTAAACATCCCGAAATGGACCATCACGTCTCTGTGTGTGTGTGTGTGTGTGTGTGTGTGTGTGTGTGTGTGTGTGTGTGTGTGTGTGTGTGTGTGTGTGTGTGTGTGTGTGTGTGTGTGTGTGTGTGTGTGTGTGTGTGTGTGTGTGTGTGTGAGTGTGTTTGTGTGCCTTCGTGAGCGTGTTTGCGTGTATACGCACGAGGATAGGGGGGCACATCTCGAACTTGATTTTCGCGTGCGCAAGCTCGTAGTTTATTCGCCCATTGCCAATGCCAACCACTTCAACCAAACTTAGCACACAAAAAACAACAACAACCACAACAACAACAACAACAAAAACAAAAACAAAAAACAACAAAAACCAGCAGCACCCCCCTTACCTCGAACCTCCACACGGCATGCGCCTGCGCG
Organism: Gadus macrocephalus; assembly: GCF_031168955.1. NCBI lineage: Eukaryota > Metazoa > Chordata > Actinopteri > Gadiformes > Gadidae > Gadus > Gadus macrocephalus. The sequence continues at coordinate 31,902,279 of NC_082385.1, forward strand.
TCGGCCTGCGGCGCCTTCCTCTGAAGCCACCTGCGCGGGGAGAAGAGCGCGCTCGTGCTGCCGCTCAGCGACGACCCCGCGGACCTCGTGAGACCCGGTAAATCCCCGGCGGTATTCCGTTTGTTGCCCGCCGCCCCCCGGGCCGGGTTGTGGGGGGACTCACCGCCGCCGTAGTCGAAGCTGAAGCTGGCGTGGGCGGCGGAGGAGGAAGGCGACACCTCGGACGGGATGGACGGCGTGGACAGCGACGGCGAGATGGGCTCGTCCAACAGGGTCAAAGTCTTGTTTTTCGCGCCGCGTCGGGAAAACGACGTCGACGTTGACGTCGTTGCTAAGTCCGACGGAAAGTAGTCGGTGGTTGGCACGACCCGTAAGCCATCGGGACCCCCGATGCCGGGACCCCCGGTGTTGTCGCAGTTCCTGATGATGGCCGGGTCCAGGCTCCTCGTTTGCCGCAGCCGCCGCTTGGCGTTGGCTTTGGCGCCGGGCGACGAGAAGGAGAAGACGCTGCTCAGGAGCCCCTGGGCGGCGGACGACATGGTCCCACCGACCCGCTACCCGCACCCGGTACTTCTCAACCGAGTTAAAAAAAAAAATATTCAAACTTTCTTACTTTAGCCAACGGTCAAAGGCCCACGCGCTCTCTCCGGAATTCGTGCGCATGATTGCGCAGCGGCGAACGGGTACGTCCTCTTCTCTGCCCGCGCGCAGCGCTTCTTCTCATGGCAGGTTTTTGGAGTGGAGCGGAGTGTGATCGCGAGCGTCGATGGGAGAGCGAGAGAGAGAGAGAGAGAGAGAGAGAGAGAGAGAGAGAGAGAGACAGAGAGAGACAGAGAGAGAGAGAGACTCTCACAGTCTCACTCTCACACACACAAACATACACACGAACACGCAATATCTCTCACACTATCACACACACTATCACAGTCACACACTATAACACACACACACACACACACACACACACACACACACACACACACACACACACACACACAGGGATAGATGGAGAGAGAGAGAGAGAGACAGAGAGAATGATACAGAATAAGTAAGAGAAAGTGGGGTGTGGTGAAGGTGTTTATTAGTGTGTGTGTGTGTGTGTGTGTGTGTGTGTGTGTGTGTGTGTGTGTGTGTGTGTGTGTGTGTGTGTGTGTGTGTGTGTGTGTGTGTGTGTGTGTGTTTGTTGGTGCATGGTGCGTGCAAGCATGGAATATGAATGAATATGGGCATTCAACAGTTACTGGTGAATGAATTCCGTGAGAATTGAAGGAAGAACTTATCTTTAGAAAGTAACCTTTGAATTTATTATACACTAAGGGTTAGGGTCTAACCATTCACATTTGACAGTAAACAATTTAACTCAGCAAGTTTGAAATATGAGTGATTAGAGAAGATAAGACATGACAAATATGAAAATGACATTTATCTTTCTAACTTTCTAAGCATCATTGAATCAATTTAATTGAGTATGTCGAATTAAAAATTATAAGAAAATGTAATTTATAAAAAAAAACATAAACTTAATATTTTACTGAATCAAATGATTTCAAAAACTAAAATATTCTTATGTAATCAGTTATAAAAAAGACATGTTAAGTGAACTTTAAGAAATAACGAGATACAATTGATGCAAGTTGACCACAAAACTCAGATCGATCAGATATTATTAATAGCCAAATCAATTCCACTGTCTGCCAATGGCCGCCACCCTCACAGTCATAATAAGCCTCAAAGCCTGCTGTGTGTGTGTGTGCTATGAATAGCGCAGTGGTATAGGTGTGTAATCCATCACAATCACAGCATGCAGTTGCAAATGCCACCCGCATAACCCAGACTGCACTACAGACACCGGCTTAAGCATTTGTCCCAGCGTTTGTGTGTGTGTGGTAGAGGGAGTTCACCGTGTGTGCGCGCGCGCACGTGTGTGTGTGTGCGTGCGTGCGCACGCTAACCTGCGTCCGTGATTGTTTGTGTGTGTGGACACACATAACTGCACACACACACAGCATGGGTGTGTGTTTTGTTAACAAATTAACAGCACAGATAAAAATGATTTTGATAAGCATTGAGAAAATATTGAAGACATTATTGGAAATGCTTATTTTTACCATATCATTGCATTGTGTGTTAATCGTGGAGCAAGTAGTCATAACAGCCAACGTACGTACTCTAAGACAGGTGAACAAATGTGATATGCATACTACGTTTCAAACCATGCACCTGATGTCATGAACTCACCTGACCTGACCCTACTTATGTACGGCACAACCGTTGTGTTCATACCGTACGGCGGATGACTAATAAAGATTTGAGTTTCAAATGCTGTGTCTACGTGACTGAGACCGAGACTGAGGTATACCATGCAGAAAAAAAAATACAGGGGAGATAGGTGGTGAGAGAGGTGTGTGTGTGTGTGTGTGTGTGTGTGTGTGTGTGTGTGTGTGTGTGTGTGTGTGTGTGTGTGTGTGTGTGTGTGTGTGTGTGTGTGTGTTTTTGTGTGTGTGTTACTCTTGAGTGTGTGAAAAAATGTCAAAAATGAAGGAAGACAGCAGGAGGCTGTGGAGGAGGGAGCTATTATGCTGATAAGAAAACACACACTCGTTCACTCACATACACACACACTCGTTCACTCACATACACACACACACACACACACACACACACAATTGTTTAGTCTCACACACACACAAACACACACTCAGTACTTGCTCACATGCACACTGACTCGCTCACTCACACACACACACAGACACAAACACTCGCTGAATCACAGACACACAAACTCACACACACACTTGCTTACTCACACACACACACACACACACACACACACACACACACACACTTGCTGATTCACACACACACACACACGCCAAGCATGACGTTGCTGATAACAGCTGAGACAGTTCTGGGTTGTACGAACCGACTGAAAAAAAGAAAGAAACGAAGGTAGAGAGAGGGGGGGGAGCGAGGGAGAGAGAGAGAGAGAGAGAGAGAGAGAGAGAGAGAGAGAGAGACACACACACACACACACACACACAGAGGGAGGGGGAGAGTAGATGGGATGGGGGGGGAGTAGATGAGAGGGAAGAAATAAAGGGAGAAAGAGGTAGAGAAAGAGAGAGAAATAGAAGGGTAGAGAGACGGAGAGATAGAATGGATGAGGGAGAGAAATAGATCCATTGATTGGTGGGGCTTTGGAGACGAAATGTCTGACGTATATTAGCATATGTGTTATAATTAAGTATCACATGCAAAAGCAATTGAAGACTTGACCCGGCTGAACTTTTCCCTTGTGAATGAATGTAGGAATAAATAACTATTCAACTTATTTTAGCCGATGCTTCAATCCTAAACAAATTACAAAGCATTGTAAAATGTTAACAAGGATCAAGGGAGACTGTGGACAATAATAATACAATTACATTCACAATCAAATCGATTAAAGTGCTTCACATCTATAATCTGTGGTAATAATGTAGTAATTCAAGTGCGAACGCAAACTTGGCGGATAACAACAGTAAGGTCTCTCTGGAGTAGTTATTCCAGAGTTGGCGTTGATTGAGGCTGGGTCACGGCACAGGAATTTAGCAGATCAGAGTGTGTGTGTGTGTGTGTGTGTGTGTGTGTGTGTGTGTGTGTGTGTGTGTGTGTGTGTGTGTGTGTGTGTGTGTCCATGTGTTACCATGGCTACACAGTACACACAGATAAGCGAACAACAACAATCAGTATTGTGCAAATCTTCTATCCATCATTTTGGTGTTCAGTTTCTAACAATTGATTTAGGCTTGAAAGCTACTTTCATACTACGAGCACGTTTGACACGTTGACACTGCATTTAAACCATTGGGACTACTTTGGTGGGTCATAAGAAGAATGCTGCTAAAAACAGATTTTAATGATTATTATTTAATGTTTTTTCATTATACACCATGTAAAATCTGCGTATGGTTATGCAGTTGATTCAAAATTACATATAAAGTTCGATGCAATTAAGTATGCAACAAATAAGTCAATAGTGAGTATGTCTTTGACAAATCACTGTATTCTCTAATTGCTCAGCCACTGCTACCTAATTTCAATGTGTTTATACCGCCACCGGCTGGCCTTCACGCCACATTACACCTGTTGAAAACTTACGACGGTGTCCGAAACTGCCCAAACGTCAACAACGAACCCTTCGCGCTTCAAATTCCTCCGATGAACAACACGGATGTGGTACCCCTGTTGTCACACACACAAACACATGGTACCAAGTAGCGCCTCCATCCAAGAACACAAAAAAAAACAGAAACAAAACAATCCTTATCGATGTATCGGATAGGAAGGGGTTAAGACGTGGCGGCTCCCATCGACGTCGCCATGATCAAATGAATTCGCGGGTAATTAAGTATCGATTTTCCCGCGGAGAGAGAGTGCTGTGCTTCGAGCCCGACCCCACCAAGGCCAAGGTGCTGTACGACGCCAAGGTAAAGCTCTCTAAATTGGATTCACTCTGAAACATGCTCATATTTCGGGTTGTTTTATCCGGAATCAACGCGAAAACATCGGGGTTTTCGGGGTTTAACGACTTGATAGTTTGCTTCTGTCCGATCGTAGCGAATCTCCTAACTGACGCTCATTTGACTAATATGATCACAATAGGATCATACTTCACTTTGTTTTAACGTCGAATCGACGCTAACATATCGTAGTTGTATTCGTGTTCGGGGTTTAACGACTTGATTGATTTCTTCTGTCTGATTATAACAAATTCCCCGACTAATTCTAGACGGTGGTTTAATGCCTTAGCTGAGAGGGATGGTATGTAATGTGATTTATAAGTAGAATAAATAGTAAAGAACCAAATAGTAAAGAACCAAACTACATCACGAACTATTTTCGTACGCTCACGTCCACGAAGTGTGCGTGACAGTTGGCGGGAAATCACGTTGTAATTCGTCCGAATTAACGCAGAGGGTTGTAAACAAACCCCCTCGCGCATCCGCATGCTGGTTAGCTCAAAGGCGGGTCGGTCTGAAGGGAACAGAGTCAGACGGTGGTGGTGACCGGTGGGTTAGCATGTAGCATGTAGCTTCATGAAGTAACGTAACATCTGAGTCAGGAGGTTATTAAACAGTGATAGGATGTTTTAGAAGGTACAGGTCACATAATCTAATCGTAATGGTAGTAGGTAGAGCTAGGTAGCTAACAACAATAACATGGATATCAATGTGTTGTTCTTAGCTAGCTGGCTAATAACAACACATGGATATTGTTTCTGTTTTGGTTGTCTGTTGCATTGATTTATTAACGTGTGTGTGTGTGTGTGTGGCTAACAACACATAATATCCATATGTTGTTGCACGCTAGTTGGATAGCCTGCTAAAATCAACACAGACATGTATTGTTGCGGTTGTCTGTTGCATTTATTAATACAAACATTCCATGTGTGTCTGGGTAGCTAGCTAACAACAACACATACTATCAATCAATATACTATACATCCATAGTTAGTTAGCTAGCTTGCCAGCTGGCTAACAACAAGACATTGATTAATGTATTGTTTCTGCTGCAGATGTCTGTTGCATTGATTGAATAAGTATGTGTGTATGTATATCATATGGGTATTTGCTTAGTTTTTCAGAAAGGCTGCATGTATTGCATCTCTTTCTGTGTGTGTGTGTGTGTGTGTGTGTGTGTGTGTGTGTGTGTGTGTGTGTGTGTGTGTGTGTGTGTGTTCCCTCTCCAACAGTCCATTGTTAATATCTCTCTCTCGATGTTCATCATTTGTACTTCGTGTGGTTTCAGGTCCTTGATGTTGTCCTTGCTAGTAGTGATCAACATGGAAGGCGAGTCCCAAAGTACCTGATTCATTTCAACGGCTGGAACAGCAGGTAAACACTGGTCGCTCTGTATCTCTTTGTTGTTGTTGTTGCTGATGATGGCATTATTATACCGGGTGCAACCAGTTAACCCTACTGTAAAACCAATATGACGTTGTTCCTGCATGAATAAGCAATGATATGCTATCCTATCAATTCATACAACATTCCACTAGCAGTAAGGTTATTCATTGACACAATACCCTAATGCTGAGGTTAGTTTTATCTTTATATCTCTTTTTTAACTTAAAAACCCAAGGCGATATCCTGCTAATTCATTGAAAGCACCCGTCATGTCATTGATTGTATGTGCGTTGATAGTGTTGTGCGTGCGTGTTGTATGTGCCTTAATCTGTGTGTTTGTGTGTGGATGGGTTCCCTTCCAGCTGGGATCGTTGGACTGAGGAAGATAATGTCCTTGGGGACTGCGAAGAAACCCGAACATTGCAACTGAAACTGGCTCGTAAAGCGGCAGGTCGCATGTGAGTGCCTCTTCAAGTCCTTCTCTGATCTTTAATAATAAACTGTATTGGATAATGATGACAGACATTCGATGGACAACAGAGTACCCACTTCGATGCACTCTGTTTCTGTGGTCGCAGATTCGGTTGGTTTGCTATGTTGGTCAAAGCATTTATTTTCCTCGTTGATGGATTGTGATTGGTATTTTATGTGTGTAATTTGAACTGTGTTATGAATACCCAAAACTAGATATTATATGAGATGTGGAAAATGTGCAAATGATCTGTAATTATTTGGTTGTGCATTTCTTATCTAGATGTATTTTCATCAATAGGTCGCGTTCAGTTGTAAATCATCAATAAAAAAGGCTGAAATTAGTAACAGCTAGCTATTAGCAAGAGTAACAGTGACTTGTAGGCTGATTTTAAGAAGTTTTACGTCGTTGATCAAATGCATTGGTCAATTGATGATCATCCAGCTTCAGTGCACACCAAGCATGGGAAAGTGGGGATTGACAGTTCAGGTCTGCAATTTTTTTCCAGCTCTCCCACACAGACTTCATTCGATATCAACTATTTTGCCTCTGATTCTGTAAGACCAACCTTGTTATGCTCAGAGGTAGTGGTGCAACGGTTCACGGGTTTCCCGTGATCCGTACGGATCAACCATCACGGTTCGGGACGCAAGTGATCCGCGGATCAGCTGATAAAAAAAAAAAAAAGTTGTGCGTTGACGTGATCAGCGCATGTTTAGAGGACAATTCCGGTATCAATTCCGGAACCGGACGTGTTTAGGTTTGGTTGTAGTCTTTTCGCTCGGTTCGCCGTATCAACAGTAGGGCTAAAACCGAGCGAAAAGACTACAACCAACCCCCCTTGCAATGAGCAATGAGTCTCCGAACCGAAATCAATGGATTTACAAAATGCCAAATAAAACACCACAGAAACTGTATTTCGCTACCAAACTAAAAAAAAGAAGATAAGGATGTCTGCATTGCCTTGGGAGAGTGTAGACTCTAAACTCTCCCCAGGCAATGCAGACATCCTGAATTGTAAATCCAGGCTTAGGGATTATTTACTATCCTATCCATGTTAAAAAGAAGGAATAATGCCTCAGATTGCACATTTTTTAAATATTGACCATGCTTAGAGGAAGCAGGATTATTACCTAATTTTTTACTTTATTTTGTTTTTACACAGTTGAAGATTTAAAGTCACATTTGTCTTGTTATCTTTATTGTTGTTGTTGATCCGAAATCGATCCGACCCGTTACTCAAAAACCGTGACCCGATCCAAACCGTGAGCTTTGTGATCTGTTGAAAGTAGGGATGGGCATAATTAATCGATGCTCGATAATTGATCGTTAAGAAATGCGTCGATCAATTTATATTGTTATCGATCAAAAGGACGTTGTGTTGCATACTGTGAGTCTTGAAGCATTTAATTTAATATAACCCTGCCGACTGGTGGAAAGTGAATGGAAGAAGGTTCCCCAGGCTGTCAAAGTTAGCGCGACAATACCTCTGCATCCCCGCAACTTCGGTCCCGTCAGAGCGGGTGTTTTCTGCTGCTGGACTGACAGTTACAAGGCTGTGTTCGCGTCTGACCCCCGAGCATGTTAACATGCTTATATTCCTAAACAAAAATATGTAGGCTGGAGTTACTGTATGCTATGGACGACAGTCACCACCGTATGTGAGTCGCTCTTTTCTTTCTTAATGTGTTGACTCTCGCTCCGCTTGGTGCCTCTTGGAGTCGTTACATTTTGCCAAAACTGTGATATTTTAGCAACAAGTCCAGCCTTATATATGTTCAATAAGGTATTGCTTTTAGATAGACTAGTTCATGCAATTGTTTGTAAATGGGTGGCTCATCTTTTTGTTGCGAGCCTTTTCCGCGCGCCGGCTGCAGGCATTATATGTCGGCCTTTTCCCCCCCTTTTTTTTCATAACAGTTATACAGTTTAATGCCCACTTTTAGCCTACTGCCTTTGTTTGATTATTGTTGTCCGATAAGTTCGCTACTTATTGTAATTGGAATAGGCTACAGATTTAGTCTTGTTGAATCGTTTCCAAACCTTTAAGAGCGCCTGTAGGCGCATTGTTCGGACTTTACGAGCGCCGCATAGGCCTATAACCTATAATGCCTGTATTTATTATTTTAAAACTGTTAAACAGTTGTAGGTCTTCAAGTTAACTGTATTGTATTAATTTTGGCCCATACATTATTGTTGGAATAAAGATTTCATTGATAAAAACATTAGAAAAAAAACATAGAAAAAAGTTAATGATTAATCGATAATTGATCGATAACTCTAGCGATGCTCGATCAAGAAAATTTCTTCAAATGCCCATCCCTAGTTGAAAGCATGTGGGAAGCAGCAATGTTATTTTCCCATTCACAGGCCCAGGCTAAAAACGGTTTGGTTTAATATGCATCTTTCTCTCTCAACTCATTGCGAATGTGACACGTTCGATGAACAAAAGTGCGTACGTTTTTAGGTGTACAATGTTTCTAGAAGAAACCAGGGGCTGGCATGTTGAACTAAGTTAGCCAGACATGTCACTATTTTACTGTCAATAATGTGTTTTCCTCCTCTATTGGGCTTTTGGTAATAATAATAATAATAATACATTTAATTTAGAGGCGCCTTTCAAGACACCCAAGGTCACCTTACAGAGCATATAGTCATCATTCAAAACTATGTAAAACAGACTAGGAATAAAAGGAAAACAGAGGTTAAACATGAAGAATAATAATAATTAATAACACTCAAAGACGCCTAAAGTGAAGGGGGGGACCTCACTAACCACCACCAATATGTAGCACCCACTTGGGTGATGCACGGCAGCCAATCAAAATGGATAATGTCGGCGAAAAATAATGTTGTATTTTTTTTGTTTAATTTTTTTTATTTTTATGCAAACTATAATTACTTTTTGGTACAGCACCTCTTCATTCTGTACAAGGATGAGCGAATTTTCTCGTTTTTAAATGAAAACAACCTACCTATCATTCGCTGCCGCTGGAAAAAAAAAAAAAAATTCCCTACCTACCCATGACCTCAACTGACAACCAACCAAAATTTTTTTTTAGGCCTCGGCGCCAGAACGCTCACTACACACCAGCTTGAGGTGACCAATGAACCTGTATCTGTATGAGGCCTGTATCTGTGTGTGCTTCGGTCCGTCTCTCCAGGAAGAGAAAGGGGTGGGGGAAGGGGCGTCGCCAGGCGGATGTTAAACCCTCTCTGAAGACCCTCCCCAAAGAGGAAGACAGCGACGACCCATGTAAGGGTGCACCGGACGTAACATGTACGCATGAACCAATCCCATCGCATGATTTTGTTTTGTTTTTTCTGTGTCATTTGTTCATTTGGTCATGTATAAAGGTACAGTATTAAAGGGGACATATTCTACCACCAGGTGTGAGTGTGATTAGCCTTACAAGTCGTTTAGAAAATCTGCCACATATGACATCATTAGTGGGCGTGTCCACCTAGATCTGTGCTGGATAGATGAGCAACGTTTACTTCAGTCCACTGGGTTGGCTGGTAGACTGATCTATCCAGCACAGATCTAGGTGGACACGCCCACTAATGATGTCATATGGGGCAGATTTTCGAAACGGCTTGTAAGGACTAATCACACTCACACCTGGGGGTATAATATGTCCCCTTTAAGGGACAGCTTCTGATCTCGGGGACTACTTGGGACAAGTTTTTTTTTTTCCAACCCTTTTTTATCGATCGCGTGTTTAATACGCACACAGCAAGCGCGTGTGTTCTTAGTACGTAAACGGTTCAACGCAATCCTTTGGGCCACGAAGGGTTCCTGTCCGGCCCCTTGGGGTTCCAATGAAGCAAACACAGGCTGCAATATTGGCTGAAGCGCTCTTGCTGAATACTGGTACCAATGTCAAAGATTTGAAGACCCCTCTCTCGACGTGGCAGGTTTGATCTCGTCTTCGGGAAGCAGTGACGACGACGACACAGACCAGGACTCCTCCAACAGCGGGGACACCACCTTCTCCGAGGACCTGAACAAGATGGTGAAGCACGCACTCCACACTAAGGACACTGTGTTATCAACACACACACACACACATGCATACAGACACACACAGAGAGAGAATGTTGTAGTACTTGCACATGAGCTATTACTTTGACTATCTTCCTCCACGCTGTAACAGAGAACCAATAAGTCTATCTTTTAGGAGGCAGGAGGACTATAACTGAGATTCATTATTCTCAGTTCCATTATTTCTTTAGTATTCTTTCATATGTTCATTTATACACTTTATTGATCGTCTCAATTAAAACCCTTTTTCGTGTTCGTCCTACTACTAACGTATGTCCTTGTTTGGGCGTCAGGGGGTGGAAGAGGAGGAGCCGCAGGTGAAGCAGGAGAGTGAGGATGAGGCCTCGGTCCAGATGGACGTCAGCATCACCATCCCCGACGTCCTGAAGAAGAAGCTGGAGGACGACTGCTTCTACGTCAACAAGAGGAAGAGGGTACGTACACGCCTCCCCTCGTGGTGGGTGACGCCCCCTCGAGGTTAGGCTCTCGTTGAGCCCCGGTTTGATCAATCTTTTAGTACCGATTAACATTTAGGCCAAGTACATTTGTCAGAAGATAGAGAAACGACTATATTTCACGGTCGGTACAGTAAGGATGTTCATAGAAACAAGTGCCAAGCTCTAACAATCAATAGGTTAACCCAATGCCCGTGTCCAACTAAGAAAGCCATTATAAGACGCTTTTTGATGCTAAATGCTATTTTTATGGCGGTTCCCCCCCCCCCCCCCCCCCTCCCACAGCTGGTGATCGTGCCGTGTCAGACCAATGTGGTGCACATCCTGGAGTCGTACGTCAAGCACTTTGCCATCAATCGGGCCTTCCTGGCCAACGAGCGCTACCGCCGCAGCCAGGCAGCCGGCCAGCCTGCCCTCAGTCCCGGGGCCGTGCCCCCCGAGAAGAAGTAAGAACCACATTAAATTGGGTGGGAGCGCTTGGCTCCGCCCCCAAATTTTCTGTGAATTTGGGGGCGGGGCCAGTCAGGCCCCCTGGGATTGCTTCTCGTTGCCCCCTGAATGCATGCGATAATTGTAGTTTATTATTTATTTTGAAAAATAAAAGTTAATTAATGTAATGTTAGTAGTGTTTTATGTATCCAAGTGCTGTTGTGTGTAGGAGTCTATTGGCGTTCATTAGCTGACTTTGAGATGTATATTCATATACTTTCAGAGATTATCCTGACGAGATATTCAGTAGGTGAGCAAGTGGATACACCCCTCTGTGAATTGTTCTCGCTTTACATCGCTCTATTCTGCCTTTCTGAATCTAGACCCCTGTTTTGCCCATGGCCCTTGGCCCTTGCCCCTAGCGTGGCGAGTGTACTAAATAAGACGAAGTCTCTGTGTGCCCCTCAGCGAGGACCTGTGTAAGGAGATGGTGGACGGCCTGAGGATCACCTTCGACTTCACACTGCCCATGATCCTGCTGTACCCGTGCGAGCAGGCGCAGTTCAAGAAGGTCAGCTCGTCCCGCATCTTCTTGCCCGTCAGCGAGCCGTCGCTGGGCGCCAGCCGCCACGCCTTCAGGTACCCCCCCAGACTGCCTGGTTGGTAAATTAGCATGTAGGGTGTGTTCGACACAATGCATCATGGGGGTTCTCCCTGCCATTTTGAGAGGACTCGAGAGTTGTAGTCCAATAGAAGGTATTCCCATAATGACAAATAATTCGAGGCTTAAGGAATAAACAGTTATCAAAACACTTTTAATAGCGTTCATATTCCAACGCTCCTATGTTTCCAAAACGGAGGCAATCAATGCAATGTACAAGTCCCTCAATAAATTGGTATACATTTATCATAAAAATTCTGTTGCTTGATCTTTGTTCACTTTTTCATAAACCGAGAGCTGTTTTACCTTTTTGAATCTATTCGTTTTATAGACTGGCTGTGAATGGATTCTGCGTCAGTTGGGATTTGTTTTCACTCACAGGTTTTATTGTTATTTTGGTGTTTTTGGACATTTGGTCATCCATTTTGCAAAGCATTTTTTGACGTTCCATAAAGTTATTGGAAAGATTATGATGAAGAATAATAGGCAGGAAGAAAACATTGTTTTTTCGTCTGTTCTTTTGGACTTCTATCACCAGTCTTCACATCTCCTCCTTCCCCCCCCCCCCCCTCGCAGCGTCCAGCGCGACCGCAGCCCCAGCCCCCCGGGCCACAACCCCCCCACCCCGCAGTCCACCGACAGCCAGCCCGCCCTGAGCGACGTCTCCGCCGTCACGCCCACGACCACTACCCCCACCCTCCCGGGCGCCGCCCCCACCCCGGCGGCCCCGCCCACTACCCCCACCCCCACCGCCGCCCCTGTCACCGCCGCCGCCCCCGCCGTCGCCCCCGCCGTCACCGTCGCCCCCACGCCGACGCCTAAACGCCGTCGCCACGCCGACATGGACTGCCTGACGCACCAGTCGCTGCAGAGCATCCAGTCGCTGCGGCGCTCCACCCGCGCCAACACTACCAGCGCCACCACCGTCGCCACGGCGACGGGCTCGGGGGAGCGGTCCGCTGACGGCGGGGCCAGCAGCGGAGGTGTGTGTGTGTGTGTGTGTGTGTGTGTGTGTGTGTGTGTGTGTGTGTATTGTTGGCAGTTTCTTTGTGTGCGTGTGAAAGAGTGCAAAAAAAATTAAGATAATGAAGGTGTGTGTGTGTAGTTAGCCGGGTTAGGTGTGTGTCTGTGTGTGATTTTGTGTTGTTGATGTGTTTCCGTGTTAAAGTGTAAGGGAATGTCTTTTTCGATTGGAACGCGGACTCGTGCAAACAGGAGTTAGGAAGTTTGACCTTATATGGTCGAGTTGGTGGGGCAAAAAAAAAAACATTCCAAACAACCTAACGAGATGGAGATTAAGTTTTGCCTCTTCAGTTTCTCCATCCTTCTTTCTTTACGACTCCATGCTAAAGTCACCCGCCTGCTGTATTTTATCGCTAACGTGCTTGTCCGCTAACTATGCTAGCGCCGGTGCTTCTGTGTCGTGTTGACGTGGACACGTGTTTAACGCCGAACTGTGTTCGTTTACTTCGGCCTCATCCAGGCGGAGGCAGCACGGCAGCGTCGCCCCAGCCCAAGAGACGCCTGGTGGAACCTCAGGCCCAGCCCAAGTTCTTCTTCAACCTGGACCGAAGTGAGCTAGTCCCTTCAGCTCGTCGCTCATTTAAACACACCTAACCGTTTACAACCTCATCCACGTCTCGAAATCGTACCGGTCGAGGGAAAATGCCGATGATGCCTTCATCCCAGGCAACGCTAAGCACGAGGAAGGTTACTAGTTAGATCCCTGGCTCCTTCCTAGCTGAGTGTCGAGGTGTCCCTGAGCGAGGCACCTCATCTGACTGCTCCCGACGAGCTGGCTGTCTTCTCGCTTGGTTGACTCCGCCGCCAGTGTGTGCTTATGTGCATGAACGGTTGCTTCGGATAAAAGCGTCTCTTAAAGGCCCTGAATGTAAATGTAACTTGGACACGTCATATATTATATTGGTGTATATTGTGGCAAGGACTTTAGACTCCCTGCCGGAAGTGTCCTGGTTCGATCTCCAAGGTCCACAGCCTGACCTGATGACTTCCTTTAGCACGATGCCCTCACCCCTACCAACTCCGTAATGACATCTAGAACTTGTAAAACACCTGAAACATGTTGTAATGACCACCACAGCCCAGCAGATGGCAGCATCCTCACTGTATTACTGTAGAGTCACTTTAATAAAGGCTGACTCACTGTTTTAAAGCTCTTGTGGGTATCCTGAGCTGCTTATCTAAGCCCAAACAAAACGGCTAGATCGATGCGTGAAGGGAACCGGACGCAAAACAGTAATGTTCAACCTTCTCCGCCGTCTCTCTCTCTCTTCCTGTTCCCTGATTGACAGGAACCCCTGGCCACAGCGGCTCCTCCTCCCCGTTGCCCCTGACGCCCAGCCGGGAGAGGGGCGGGCCCTTCTACGGGCTGGAGAGCCGCCGGAATAACGAGCTCAACGAGGTGAGGGATTGTAACCAAGCAACCGCGGAGCACATTGGATTGTAATCAAAAATATACATTGATGCGTTGAAATTGTCTTTATTTTTTTTTTTTTGCAATTCAAGTGCTTTTTCACTCTGTTGTGAGGTGCTTTGATTGGGGGGGGGGGATGGGGGGGATTTGGCTCAGGAGGTAGCGCGGCTTGGCTGGTTACCGGAAGGTTGCTAGTTCGATCCCCGGCTCCTCCTGGCGTCGAGGTGTCCCGTAGCGAGACGCCTTATCCTGCCTCGGATAACGGCGTCGGCAACATTCACCTCAATGCAAACGTGCGATGCATAGAAACGGCATGCATAGAAACTCGGAATGGACGCTACGACGAGCCATCCTTTGTTCCAACCTTAACCAAAGAAGTGGCGACGGCCGTCGCCACTTCTTTGGTTAAGGTTGGAACAAAGGATGGCTCGTCGTAGCGTCCATTCCGATTCGGTGCGGGGGTGAAATCTGTGCGGTGCGGCGCCTCATGTTCCTCTGCCTCCCCTGCGCACCAGGTGCTGAGCTGGAGGTTGACCCCGGACAACTACCCCACGAGTGACCAGCCCCCCCCTCCCTCCTACCTGTACGGGTCACAGCACCTTCTGCGGCTCTTTGGTGAGCTGTCTGTCTGTCTGTCTGTCTGTCTGTCTGTCTGTCTGTCTGTCTGTCTGTCTGTCAGTCAGTCTGTCTGCCTGTATCTCTCTCTCTCTCTCTCTCTCTCTCTCTCTCTCTCTCTCTCTCTCTCTCTCTCTCGTGTCCCCCGTCCCCTTTAAAAGAAATTCTTCCCCCAACACCCGATTTGAAGATAATTGCTTAACACACACCGCGGTTTGAAAGTGCGCGTCCTCCCGTGAACCCGTCCCGTCTCGTCCCGCTGCAGTGAAGCTCCCTGACATCCTGGGCCAGATGCACATCCCCGAGAGGAACCTCCGTGCCCTCATCAAACACCTGGAGCTGTTCCTCAGGTAACACGCCCCCACACACCTCCCTCACGACGACGACGACTTAAGGGCCATGACGGAGGTGATGAGGCCGATGTAGACGCTGATGTCTTTTTTGGATGTACATTTAAGTCAAAGCACCGCCACAGACCCCAGGGAGAGGGAGGAGGGGGGGGGGGACGTATAGAAAGGCGATTAGTATGAGTTAGGGCGAGGGGCTGGCCTCTCATGCATAGGGAAGCACGGCTGTTTTTTTCTCCTTCAATTAAGCACCTGCTGCATTTGAAATAGATGTGCAGTCAGCAACACAGAACTTGTCGAAGTTTGGATGGCTTGTGGGATTTGAGCTCTTGAAGGGGCACTTTATTATATATTATCAAAAATATTTATCACTCAATTTAAAAAAACGAATGAGTATGTATATTTTTTAATCTATTTATTGTGGTATTATATTGCACCGATTTTTGAGGGCTGATAAGAATGAGGATGAGAATAAGAATAAGAATGTGAATCTTAAGATATTGCGATTTCTGTAAAAACTTTTTTCAGATTTCGATCTTTGTGGTTTTTACATTGTGTTTGTAACGGTCGAGGTTACGGTTTTACCGGCCCATCGGTATCCGCTATTGTATGATAGTTTTCGAGCAGAATGCTACATAGTTTACTCTAATGGACCATCGGCTAACACACTATAGCGCCCTCTGTAGGACGCCGCCAGTAATGTATCCGCCGAGATTACATTGACAAGAGGGGAAAGTTTAAGATTTGAACTGAGGTGAACTGCAGTTTAATGTGTGCTTCACCTCCAAGGGTATGCGGCCGAGTGCTTCATTAAACAAGGATTGGAAGAGTTATCCAAGCCCGCCGGACAAGACATAAAATAAGTAAAATGAATGTTGCCGGGGATCGCTTGTTCAGACCGTGAGACGGGGGGAGAGGTTCCGAGACACCCCCTCCGCGCACCATCTGAATAATTTTTTTTTATAACAGGATAAAATCAGTTTTTTTTTTCTCTGCTTCCGCTGCAATGGCGCAATCGCCCGACAATCAGGACACTGGGTGAATGACGATGCATTGGATACGGGTGTTCCACTCCGTAGACTGACGGTTCTGGGTTCGGATCCATAAATGCCACATTCTCTCGCTCTCGCTCTCAGGATAGTGATGGCAAGGGGTGTCCAACTGCCAGCCATAAGGGTATGGGTTGAGATCCCCCCCACCCCTCCCTCAATTTCGTTATTAGCTAGGTTATGGGTTCAGATCCCCCCCCTCCCCGCCCATGTCGTCAGACCTAAGGTTATGGGTTCAGATCCCATCCCCCCATGTCGTCAGCTGTTGGGTTATGGGTTCACATTCCCCCCATGTTGTCAGACGTACGGTTATGGGTTCAGATCCCATCCCCCCCAGGTCGTGAGCTGTTGGGTTATGGGTTCACATTCCCCCCTATGTTGTCAGCCATTAGGTTATGGGTTCAGATCCCATCCCCCCAGGTCGTCCGCTGTTGGGTTATGGGTTCACATTCCCCCCATGTTGTCAGCCATTAGGTTATGGGTTCAGATGGATCCATCCCATGAGGTCAGCCATTAGGTTATGGCTTCAGTCCCCCCCCCCCACCCCCTTTTGTCACCGGTTAGAGGTTATGGATTCAGATCCATCCCCCATATTGTCAGCCTACCTGTTGGCATCCTTGAGCAAGACGGCTGAGGCCTACCTGCCGTTTGATGTGCGTCCGAGCTCACCTCAGTCTTTCCGGATAAAAGGTTTTGCTAATCGACTCCATGGTAAGGGTTTCCCAGTAGGGCCTCTGCTCGGTTTCCCACTGGATCGATATCAAGCACCACTTGATACTCACTCGGTACACTTTCTTTTCATATCGCGCAAAAAAAATCAGGTTAGCGCTTTAACCCCGACAGGCCCACCTTCCCTTTCCTTCTCAAGTGGTGAGTGTGTTTTCTTTTTACGAAACGACGAAGAGACTTTAAGTCCTTCAGATTCTTATGGGCTCAAAGCCGGTAAATAAAAAAAAAAAACGCTGCAAATCTCTGTGTACTACTACTTAAGTGCTAGCCTGTGTTTCTTGGAAACAATTTTGCCGTCGTGGGGAAATATGTTGCTTGGCAGTAGAATGATCGGTTTTTCCATGCATCAGATAAAGGCGCAAATATAAATTAATTATATTTTGTCTTTTCGAAGAAAATATGCACCTTTTGTCAATTAACGTCATTTAATTAAATAACATATGATTAGCCGTTGTAGTTGCACATTGTCCTGCTAGTGGTTCGTTGCTCTAGCATAGGTCTAGTGAAATCTGATTTATGGAGGAAGCTGAGCTGCTTCAGTGTTTGATAAATGGCAGGGAGCTGTTCAATAAAGAGGCGAGGGTGGGGGGGGGGGCATATATCCTGCTGGCCCAAGCGTTTGTGGGGATTGTATATCAACGGGGCTAATAATGCATTGCGGGCCTGTTCGGCGATGAAGGCTAGTTGTTTATCTGAATGTGTCCCAGAGTTCATTATCTGGCCTGATCTTTCTTTTTTTTGTGTCGTAAACAAGCAGGAATGAATTGACTGCGGGTTTAACTATACAAGAATGATGTACAAGAATACAGTGTTGGTCATTGAGCGGACGAAACAAAAGCTGAAAGAGACTGAGGAAGACAAATCTGATAGTAGGAGAGAGTGAATCTCTGAGATGGGGGAGGGAGGGGAGGGTGAGGAGGGCAGGGGGAGT
This sequence comes from Gadus macrocephalus, assembly GCF_031168955.1. NCBI lineage: Eukaryota > Metazoa > Chordata > Actinopteri > Gadiformes > Gadidae > Gadus > Gadus macrocephalus. The sequence continues at coordinate 31,920,334 of NC_082385.1, forward strand.
GGGCGTTACACAAGCATGGAAGTCTAATCTTTAAATCCCCCCCCCTCCCTCCCTTCCTCCAGCCATCTTCAGTTTAACCGAGGCCCAACCAGAAGGGATTTATCTTCCACTTGTGTTCTTTAATCAAACACGGGACATACCCCCTCCCACCACCGTGGGGCACTGTGGGGACGCTCCCATTACCTATATTCCCTTGTGGACCAGTTGTCAAAGGGGAACCCAAACCCAATACCGCTTGGCTCGCATTGGAAGACTCCCGCTATAGGTTAAACGCAGGCTATTGCGTGCATACGCCTCTGATTGGTCGACCCGGTGAGTAAGCGTTAATTGGACACACCTGTCCAATCAAGCACTAATTGAAGGTGGGTTGAAGGGGAGTTACAGGGGAGCCAGCAGCGCTGCAGGCCCATGATGATCAGAACATGAAGGCACTCTCTACAGGCCCGGTCTAGGGGCTTGGTTCTCCTATATTGATGGACTTCACGTTCCCCATCCTCTGCTTTGCTGTGCAGGTTCCACTTAAGGTCACCAAAGAGGTTGACATTGTTATTTAGTTATTTATTCGATTTGGGGGGAATTCAGCATTGCAGAGAAGCAGACAATGCATTTTATCAAGTCTTTCCCCATCCATGTATTCATATACTATACGACCACACATTTTAAATTGAAGACAGGATTTATAATCATGTTTTTCACTGATTACACAAAAAAAAAACTCAACGTGTCGCAGTTGTAAAACGCCTTGTTCACACACTGAGTTTTAAAACCTCTGCCATGGATCCGGTCTCCATCTCTCAAACCAAGTCCGTGCTCTCGACCATGGCCCCGTCTCGAGTGGGTTACGACCCCACAACGCCTGCAGACGGGAGGAAGTAACTCCTGCATTGCTACAACTGCCCTCCCTCGGTTCTGTGTGAGCAGTGACGCTGCGCCGCGTCGCTGATCAGCCCGTGATACAAGGCTCGCTGTGCGACGACAGGATGTGTGGAGGGGTTGACGGACTGCAGGTGTAAACCTGCGTTCCCGAGATCAACACCGGCGGCGGATTGTGAGCCGGCATCAACTGATTGAGACCGAGGTGCATTGCATTCTGGGAATTGAACACAGCTGATCTCTCTCTCTCTCTCTCTCGCTCTCTCTCTCTCTCTCTCGCTCTCTGATGCTGTCGCTCGCCCCTTCCCTGCGAGAATGAGGAGAGATTAAGAGCACACATGCTTTGGGTCCTGTGTGTCTGGATAGATTTCTGCCCCAGCGCATGCAAACCGTACAAATCCATATGTCCGCGCAATCAATATGGATTAGGCAAAGCTCAGGCCCGCAAATTGACACTACACCACGTATGGATCGGGGTCTGACCAACTATCAAAAAAAAAACGTCCTCGTGGTCAATACTGGATCGGTTGTCGTTAATGACCCCAACGGCTACGATGTTAATTTTCCGATGTTAATTTTTTTTTTTTTTCTATGGGATATTTGATCGGAATTGAAAAACGTGCGACGTGGTTCCGCCCGATGTGCGGCGAAAACACCCGATCCGTAAACCGACGGCGACGACGACAGCGGCGATCGGGATTTGCCTTCGGCCTCGCGCGTCGTGGGGGCCCCCCGTCGAGAGCGCTCTTAATTCGTCCCGCTGATGAGGATAATTAGTTTGGCCCCGGGATCAGGGGGGGGCCGGCAGGGAGAGCTCGGATGAGATGGCAAGATTTAGAGGATTTGGCCGAGCAGCGGATACTAAGAAGATTCCGGATTAGTTTTCACCGCTACTGATTAGATGGAAAGGGTGGGGACGGGGGGGACGGGGGGGGGGAAGGATATATGCATATATATTTATTTATCTATCTCCTGTTCGCTCTCTCTCTCTCTCTCTCTCGCTAGGTCTCTATCTCTGTCTCTCACTCACTCGTGCTAGCTAGGCTGCTCTCTCTCTTGCTCTCTCTCTCTCTCCCTTCCTCTGACTGATCGGTGCGGAAGGCAGTCGGGTGGGCTCTACTCCCACACACATCTACGCACGCTGGGGGCTAGGGGTCCGCGATTTGTGGGCTGTGATCCATCGATCAGGAGAAAGGGAAACCAGAAGGCTGAGGCGCTCAGCATTGTGTCGAGAGAGAGACTCTG
>NC_082385.1:31922551-31942551 GCF_031168955.1 Gadus macrocephalus
AGATGGAGCAGTCCTCCTGTGCACGATTTGCTCGTTCATCCCTTCCTCTCGTCCGAACCGACGCTGGGTTTAGGAAACAGGGGAAGTATTGGGGAATGGGATTGTCTCGTTTTGGCTCTGTTGCCAAACTTTTGAACATGTTTTTTTCTTGTTGCTGGGTATTTGGAATGAAAGACGTTTTTGCATGATTAAGTAAAGAAAGGAGATTGAAACGAGGAGAGAGGGAGAAAGGAGAAGAGAGAGAACGGAGGAGAGAAGAGAAGGGAGGCGAGAAAGAGATAGAGAGATTGACAGGAGGAGAGAAAAAGAGAAAATAAGAGAGATAGACAGAGAGACGGATGGGGGGAATAAAAGGAGCGCAAGCGTGAGAGAAGGGGTGAGAATGAGAGCGAAGTGAGATAATTGGAAAGAGAAAATTAGAAGGGATAAAATTAAAGAGACTCATTCGGCCCCACTGAGAGAGAGAGAGAGAGAGAGAGAGAGAGAGAGAGAGAGAGAGAGAGAGAGAGAGAGAGAGAGAGAGAGAGAGAGAGAGAGAGAGAGAGAGAGAGAGAGAGAGAGAGAGAGAGAGAGAGAGAGAGAGAGTGAGAGAGAGAGAGAGAGAGAGAGAGAGAGAGAGAGAGAGAGAGAGAGAGAGAGAGAGAGAGAGAGAGATGGAGACAGCTAATCTGTGGTGAGGGACAGGCGAGGGTAAAAGCGGATGGGGAGTGTGCCTGCCTACACAGCCTTCCTGGTTCCTGTTAAACCGCTGACGTTTGACAAACAAGACGACGACCACCCACCCATCTATAAACCCGGACCCCATCAGACCCCGTCTTAATCATGCGGGATTTGAAGGGCTTATTGACGGCGGCGCTACGGCCAGCGGAGCAATCGATTCCATAACGCTACACTTGATTTATCCCAACAAGGACACTATGCCTAATGTCCTCCGTGTGTGTGGGAATGCGTGCTCATGATATTAAGATAACACTTAGGCAAAGGATATAGGTCACATCGTTTGGGATGTAATTGGTACGATTGTTTTAGTGTCGGAGGTTCACGGATCTTCAATTTAGTTATTGACCTGAGACAGCTAGACGCTGTTATTGGCGAGCTCAGAGGTGAACCAATTCGAAGGGAAATGCTGCCATCTGCTGTCGAGATGAACACATCACGGCATGATGGAGAGGGTTTATCGTTTTCCCTTTTTCTCTTCCTACCTCGACCCCGCTGTCATCGTTGACGTCTTCATCATTATTGGGTTTCAAGCACCAAAGTAAGTAGTAGTGTTATTGCTAGTTTTTACTTTTTATATTCGTGATGCTATTGTTTACATAAACTTCAACCAAGTGCCACCTTTCGAACCAAAATTAATGTACATTTAGTTCCAGGAGAACAAAATGATGAAAGCTTGCAGTCAAGTCAAGTCCTGCCAGTCCTTTGTGGCACATTGACAGAAGGCCTATGTGAAGCTGTGTATTCAATTCAACACACTTTCAAAGCACTGAGGTCACTTGTCCGTTAAAGCGTAGGTCTACGCGCATAACGTTAGCATCTGCGGCTGGTCAACGGGAGATCTCCGCCGGAACTCGGTCTGATCGGCCGAATCTTTTTCTAGAGATAAAATAAATAAATATATTTAAAAAAAAATCGAGCGATCTCATTGGTTACATTTTCTTTTCTGCTAAAGAAAAGGAGGAGCCAAGCTGAGGAAAGGTTATTAGCACTCATGCCTCGTTAGCATTAGCTCATGTGTCCGAGCCTGGCCTTGACATTGTATACTTCTAATGCAGGATTACATTGGTCGACAGTCCAGCACGCCGAGTTAAACAAGTTGTTTAACTCGTCGTTTTATTGTCTGTCGTTTTATTGTCGTTACCGAATAAAACGTAAGGGGTAACACTGTCGTTTTATTGTCGTTATCCAATAAAACATAAGGGGTAACACTGTTGTTTTTTATTGGCGTCATGAAAAAAAGACATAAGGGGTAACACTGTTGTTTTTTATTGGTCGTCATGAAAAAAAACATAAGGGGTACGTAACACTGTTGTTTTTTATTGGTCGTCATGAAAAAAAACATAAGAGGGTAACACTGTCGTTTTTATTGGTCGTCATGAAAAAAAACATAAGGGGTAACACTGTTGTTTTTTATTGGTCGTCATGAAAAAAAACATAAGGGGTAACACTGTCGTTTTTATTGGTCGTCATGAAAAAAAACATAAGGGGTAACACTATTGTTTTTTATTGGTCGTCATGAAAAAAAGCAGAAGGGGTAACACTGTCGTTTTTATTGATCGTCATGAAAAAAAACTAAAGGGGTAACACTGTCGTTTTTATTGGTTGTCATGAAAAAAACATAAGGGGTAACACTATTGTTTTTTATTGGTCGTCATGAAAAAAAGCAGAAGGGGTAACACTATCGTTTTTATTGGTCGTCATGAAAAAAAACATAATGGGTAACACTGTTGTTTTTTATTGGTCGTCATGAAAAAAAACATAAGGGGTAACACTGTTGTTTTTATTGATCGTCATGAAAAAAAACAAAAGGGGTAACACTGTCGTTTTTATTGGTTGTCATGAAAAAAAACATAAGGGGTAACACTATTGTTTTTTATTGGTCGTCATGAAAAAAAAACATAAGGGGTAACACTGTTGTTTTTTGTTGGTCGTCATGAAAAAAAACATAAGGGGTAACACTGTTGTTTTTTATTGGTCATCATGAAAAAAAACATAAGGGGTAACACTTGTTTTTTGTTGGTCGTCATGAAAAAAACCATAAGGGGTAACGCTGTTGTTTTTTATTGGTCGTCATGAAAAAAACCATAAGGGGTAACAATGTTGTTTTTTATGGGTCGCCATGAAAAACAACATAAGGGGTAACACTGTTGTTTTTTATTGGTCGTCATGAAAAAAAACATAAGGGGTAACACTTGTTTTTTGTTGGTCGTCATGAAAAAAACCATAAGGGGTAACAATGTTGTTTTTTATGGGTCGCCATGAAAAACAACATAAGGGGTAACACTGTTGTTTTTTATTGGTCGTCATGAAAAAAAACATAAGGGGTAACACTGTTGTTTTTTATTGGTCGTCATGAAAAAAAACATACGGGGTAACACTGTTGTTTTTTATTGATCGTCATGAAAAAAAACAAAAGGGGTAACACTGTCGTTTTTATTGGTTGTCATGAAAAAAAACATAAGGGGTAACACTATTGTTTTTTATTGGTCGTCATGAAAAAAAGCAGAAGGGGTAACACTGTCGTTTTTATTGGTCGTCATGAAAAAAAAACATAAGGGGTAACACTGTTGTTTTTTATTGGTCGTCATGAAAAAAAACATAAGGGGTAACACTGTTGTTTTTTATTGGTCGTCATGAAAAAAAACATAAGGGGTAACACTGTTGTTTTTTATTGGTCGTCATGAAAAAAAGCAGAAGGGGTAACACTGTCGTTTTTATTGGTCGTCATGAAAAAAAAACATAAGGGGTAACACTGTTGTTTTTTATTGGTCGTCATGAAAAAAAACATAAGGGGTAACACTGTTGTTTTTTATTGGTCGTCATGAAAAAAAACATAAGGGGTAACACTGTTGTTTTTTGTTGGTCGTCATGAAAAAAAACATAAGGGGTAACACTGTTGTTTTTTATTGGTCATCATGAAAAAAAACATAAGGGGTAACACTTGTTTTTTGTTGGTCGTCATGAAAAAAACCATAAGGGGTAACAATGTTGTTTTTTATGGGTCGCCATGAAAAACAACATAAGGGGTAACACTGTTGTTTTTTATTGGTCGTCATGAAAAAAAACATAAGGGGTAACGCTGTTGTTTTTTATTGGTCGTCATGAAAAAAACCATAAGGGGTAACAATGTTGTTTTTATGGGTCGCCATGAAAAACAACATAAGGGGTAACACTGTTGTTTTTTATTGGTCTTCATGAAAAAAAACATAAGGGGTAACACTTGTTTTTTGTTGGTCGTCATGAAAAAAACCATAAGGGGTAACAATGTTGTTTTTTATGGGTCGCCATGAAAAACAACATAAGGGGTAACACTGTTGTTTTTTGTTGGTCCTCATGAAAAAAAACATAAGGGGTAACACTGTTGTTTTTTATTGGTCGTCATGAAAAAAAACATAAGGGGTAACACTGTTGTTTTTTATTGGTCGTCATGAAAAAAAACATAAGGGGTAACAATTTGGTTTTTATTGGTCGTCATGAAAAAAAACTAAGGGTAACACTGTTGTCTTTGTAAAATATTTAATAAGGGGTAACACTGTCGTTTTTTATTGGTCGTCATGAAAAAAAACATAAGGGAAATAATAGAAATACACACATACATTTTAATGTCATGTATATCTTTTTTGTTGACGATTGATTATTATGTATTGTCATCGCCTCAGTGGTGTAGTGGGGTTTACTCTGCCTAACCCCCTGGCGACCGGGGTTCAAGCCTGGTTGATTTCATCTGTTGGAAGACATATATCTCTATTTCATGCAAATTTTAAAGTCAAGAATAACCTTTGTGATGACGTTATCCGTTTTCTTGATGGTGCATTGTTAAGTTCAGAGGTTAACACTCTAAACAGCTCCCTGCAAAAACGTAGACAGGGGTACCACTGTTGTTTTTTATTGGTCAACATGGAAAAAACATGAGAGGTAACTGTCGTTTTTTATCGGCCTTCTTGAAATAAACATAAGGGGTAACACTGTTGTTTTTTATTGGTCGTCATGAAAAAAAACATAAGGGGTAACACTGTCGTTTTTATTGGTCGTCATGAAAAAAAACATAAGGGGTAACACTGTTGTTTTTTATTGGTCGTCATGAAAAAAACATAAGGGGTAACACTGTTGTTTTTTATTGGTCGTCATGAAAAAAAACATAAGGGGTAACACTGTTGTTTTTTATTGGTCGTCATGAAAAAAAACATAAGGGGTAACACTGTTGTTTTTATTGGTCGTCATGAAAAAAAACATAAGGGGTAACAATGTTGTTTTTTATTGGTCGTCATGAAAAACAACATTAGGGGTAACACTGTTTTTTTTTATTGGTCGTCATGAAAAAAAACGTAAGGGGTAACACTTGTTTTTTATTGGTCGTCATGAAAAACAACATAAGGGGTAACACTTGTTTTTTATTGGTCGTCATGAAAAAAAACATAAGGGGTAACACTGTTGTTTTTTATTGGTCGTCATGAAAAACAACATAAGGGGTAACACTGTTGTTTTATTGTCGATATCCAATAAAACGTAAGGGGTAACACTGTCGTTTTATTGTCGTTATCCAATAAAATGCAAGGGTTAACACTGTCGTTTTATTGTCGTTATCCAATAAAACGCAAGGGGTAACAATGTCGTTTTATTGTCGTTATAGAATAAAACGCAAGGGGTAACACTGTAGTGTTATTGTCGTTAACGAATAAAACGTAAGGGGTAACACTGTCGTTTTATTGTCGTTATCGAATAAAACGTAAGGGGTGACACTGTTGTTTTATTGTCGCTATCGAATAAAACGTAAGGGGTAACACTGACGTTTTATTGTCGTTACCGAATAAAACATAAGGGGTAACGCTGTCGTTTTATTGTCGTTATCCAATAAAACGTAAGGGGTAACACTGTAATTTTTTATAGGTCGTCATCGAATGAAGCGTAAGGGTCTTTGTTTCTTTGTAGCATTAGAATAAACCATAAGGGGTAACAGTGTCATTTATATACTTGACACTACACCACACCCTCAAGAGGCCGAGACAATTTTCTGCGATAATACTTGACTTTACAATTCACATTGTAAAGTCAAGGATTATTCAGAAATAAGACATTTCCCTTAAAGTTTAACAATTGGGAGTGCGCCCCTCTAGGCTAGGTGGATATATGTGCTGGGACTGGAACCTGTGCCTACAGAGTGTTAACCCAAAGCCCTCTACACTATCAAGACACTACGAATTTCATTCTTGGAGGTTATACTTTACTTTACAATCACATGATATTGATATAAGAAATTTCCCTTGAAGTAATTAATCTATGGGTAATATCCTCTTGGCGGCTGTAGGGGAGGGATTCCAACCTGTGCATACAGCGTATTTACCATCAGCACATAGCACTACACCGTCAAGATTCCTTTTATAACATTCTCTGAGGTAATATTTGACTTTACAAATCACATGATGTAGGAATAAGATGCTCCCTTGAGAGTCGTCAACGGGACTTGAACCCTGAGCGCCAGGCAGTTACCTGACAGCTCTCTCCACTTCGCCGAGGAGGTTTAGAACTGTAGTTGGTCCAAGGTTATATACAGTATGATAGTTCACTAGGCATGATAGCATTACGTTAAAAATTTGCATTACGGTAAAAAAAACGAACAAACATTGGCGGGAATTCAACCTCGGTCGCCTGATCGCTTTACCGTACAAACCAGTGTAGAGGCACAATCGATGTTTCAAGCGTTGAAGCTTCTCCGAAGTGCAGATGGATGTTCAGGACAGTGCAGTGCCTTGGGGTGTCGGGTCTCCCGGCTGGAAGGTACTGCGTTGTATTCCTAATTCCTTAACACCTAACCTGTAGGCATCCTTGGCCTAACCTCCTACAATCTCAATATTGATCTGTAGCTGAACTCACTGTAGGATCAAACGTCTGCTACATCAATAGTATTGGTAAAATAGATAAAGTGTCTTTGGAGGTTAAAACCATCCATAACAAGGCATTGATACTGTGTGTTTTAGACGGAGTAGCAAACCTGTGGACGTACGAAAAGTACGATTACTTTTGGAAATTTTGTTACATTTTATTCAGTCACATAACTTCCTAAAATTGCAATTAGTCTTGCACATATCCCCCTTGAACAGGCACGCACGCACACACGCACGCACACACATCACCAAAGAGAAATAAACCGAAGGCCTTCGTCAACACATAAACTCAAGTGTATATTTAAAAAAACAAACAAAAACAAGAACTACAGTTCATATTATTTAAGAGCTGCTTTTGTCATTTTTCAGAGGTAATTATTACTTTTTATTTATTCATTTTTACACAGGACTCTTGAAATTAAAAAAAAATAAAAACGAGAACAAATCATTCAACGAAAAAACTAAAACACTGAGCCGGGAGCGGCAGGACACTGCACCACATAACAACTGTGTTCAGAAAAGGAAACCAAATAAAGTTTTGGTCACAACGATCCAAAGAACCTTCCGGAAACACAGCCTCATTATTGGAGGGTTTTATACGTTGCGATGTCTCGGCCACTTCCTGCCAAGCGGCGTTAAAAGAGTTTTTATTTTTTAATATTTTAAATGTCATGTTTTGAGCTTCTTTTGAAAGGGGGGGTTATAATACACTGGCTCTTCTTCGTAAATTCACTCGTAAGGACGAACGCACTGTTTGAACATTTACACACAAAATTTGCAGGTTGACTTCTCTTTTTTAGACTTAAAATCTCGTTCATATTTTCCGTTATTTTTTTTTTCTCTTTTCAACTTTTAAAGACAACAGTTAACAGTTCGGAAACGGTGGCTCTACAATTCCGAATAATTTTTTTTTCACTTCATAAGGCCCGTTTTTCTTTTCCTTTTCCAGCTCTTCAAACGATTCATGTCAAGACATTTTTATTTAGCTAATTCATTTCTCAATAATTTTTTTCATAATTTTTTGCTGAATCTTTTTTTTTTTACAAACACAGTTCATCGAGAGTTCCAGGGGGGGGACGAGACGTTGAGGTTAAGATGATGAAGAGATTGTCCACTCTGGGCGTCTGCTTGGGACAAGCAGGGGGGTTGGGGTGGTGGGGGAATGTCACGGTCTGTGCTTTACTTAAACCATCTGCAACAACAATCCATTTCTCCTGATAAGGCAGTCCTGTTTCACACTTTTTTGAAATCGTTATGAAAAGTTCATACCTCGACATTTCATCTGTCCCCCATCCTTTCAAGGTTTCTCTTTTATGTCCGTTTGTGCACCGAAACGCCCGATTTCCACCCCGAATAAAAAGTCAATCCGAGGCTCGTCCAGCGCTAATCAGCGTACAACGTTTTCGTTTCGGAGAGGCGGACATTTTGAAAACAGGAAGAAATTATCAGTTGACGATGTTGGGCTGACGGAGAACGGTAAAGGGGAATGAAGGGGAGGAAGGGGGGTGCAAGTAAGAGAGGGCGAGAGAGAGAAAGAGGGGGGAATGCAAAATCCTGCTTCTCCAGAGTCGGTTTTTGTGCAAACTGGGATGTAAACAAAGACTGTTCTGAGGACCTGTGAGGGGACTGACACGGGCCAGGGGGATGGGGGCGGTGTGCTCTTCAAAGTTATTTTAACTGATTGATTGATTGACAGGTACAACAGCAACCTCAATGAGTTGGTGCGGGGGGGGGGAGGGTTCAAGTAGAGGAGAAAGCCACTGCAGTTTCCTGTGCTTTATATTATTTTTTTGCTTTACAAAAGAAATGGAGGGGGGGGGGGGGGGTCACTATGGCAACGTCCCATGTGCTTGGAAAGTTTGTGGGTTGGGGGTTGGATTTGGAGGGGTGCTGGGGTCAGGGGGGTACAGTACCACAAGGAATGCCTTTGAGGGTCAAAACACAACGGGGCACCCCACATTAAGACTCTTTATGTTCATGCTTACTACGTCCCTCTTAAACAACACTACCCACCCGCCTGCCGAGATTACAAAAGAAAGTACAAAAAGTCTATCGCCCCCCCCCCCCCCCCCCCCCCTCCCCCCCCCCCCGCCCAGACGCCATTTAACTATAATAATTTATCCCTCTATTGTTTATATATATATTTATATATATATATGTATATATATACACACACACACACCAAGGTGCCCGTCGAAGGCCGGTCGGAATAGGGGGGGGGGGAGGAGTACGGGGGGAGGAACAAGGCGGCGGCGGCGTCGTCATGGTCACGGCGGCGGCGGCGACGTCGTCATGGTCACGGCGTGGCGGTTCTTCGCCGCTCTTGATTCTTCGCCCTACGTCTTTTTCTCACAACATGTCTATGTACAGAAGCCCCGCCCCTCCGGAGGAGATGACAACCGAAACAAACAAAAACCGAGGATGTAGCCTTGATCACAGAGGGGGGGGCTTCGGGGTGGGGGGGATCGGAACGGTGAAGCCTCCGACAATGACGGCCGCGAGGTGTGCGTCTCTTTAGTGAGTCGTGTCGCGCGTTTCTGCGGCTAGTACACCCAGGACACGGGCACCCACTGGGAGGTGGTGCACACCAGGTCCACAGCCTCCTCCAGCAGGCGGATGGTGTCGTCGATCTCGTTGTTGATGATGGTCTGGTCGAAGTAATGGGCGTAGGTCTTCTGCAGGGTCTCGGACTCCTTCTGCAGCCTCTGGAGGGAGTCGTCCTGCAGGTTTAGGGGGGGTACAGAGGGTGGTTTAAAGGGCGAGGGTCAAAGGCAAAGTCAGCTTTATTGTCAATTACAACAAATGTTCAAGACAAATATAAGAACCGACATTTTGTTTGTCTCTGACCCACTGTGCATTAAATATAAAGGATCAAATAAAATTTGGGGAATGAAATAAAGTACATAAGTAATATTTACAAAACATAAATTCTAAATCGTGCGAATTGGTCTGGGTTAGTGCAAGGCAGGCAAAAACTAAATGGTATGTATAAATAAAGTTTAAAAATAAAGAAAAAAAGTAAAAGGTCCAGGGATCTTGGGGAAAGATGGGAGGGGGATTCAGAGTCCAGAGTGCGTGGGGACAGAGGGGAGGGAAGGGAGAGAGGGGAGAGTGTGGATCTTCCGAACAGTCTGGTGGAAAAAACTGTTTGCATGTCTGATGGATCCTCAGGTATGTAGGGTGTAGGGCTTTGACTCCGAACTTCGTTATTCGAATATAATTAGAGTATCAAAAAATAAATCAAAATTCGAACGAATATTGGGCAGCCCTTAATATTCAAACCTGTTATGGGCAGGCCAAGAGGGAGAGACGTCGGAGAACCCGACGCAGTCTATTCATAATATTGTAAGAACCATGGAAGAGTATTGATTAGACAGCGATTTATTAGAAACCTAATAAACCGTTGAAACGTGCAAGACCGGTAACCATAGCAACGCGGTAAACAAACCTCGCGAAGCCCAATCCAGGTCTTACTGAAGGCATTTAATGGTCAAATTATTGTTGATAAATATTAGAATATATTTGAATATTAATATTAACAATATTAAACAAACTTCGCATATGATTTTTGGGCAAAAGTCAAAGCCCTAGGGGTGTACCTCAGGGCTCTGTTCTCAGTCCCCTGTGGTTCTCAATACGTAACACTTGAGCAATGCTACATGTACAAGGAAGAACTTTCGGGGAAACTTGGGAGGGAGGACTGGAGAGGATTTTATATATTGAGGACAGTTGCCGTCACAGCAGGGAAGACAATGGGGCTACGTAGAAGTTGCTACGACAACATGTAAATACAAGCTAGTGGGTGGGGGGTTAGCACTATTGGATGAGTACTCACGGGCAGTTTCCTGCACCACCGCGGAATCTAGCGTGTGAAAGAAAAAACACACGAAGGCGTGCCGAAGAGAACGAGACAACGGTGCTTAGAGAACAAACAAGAAGCATGCAAGTGCGGTATGCATCCAAGCAATGACCAACGAAAAACGTCTGGTTACAAACTGCATATTTTAAAGGTGATGAGTTAATATTATACCACCTGGTGTGAGTGAAAATCTGCCTCTTCTCGCATCAAAAGTGGGCGTGGCCACCTAGATGTGTGCTGGATATCCGTCTACCTGTCTACCCAGTGGACTGTAGCAAACGGTGCTCATCTAACCATTTTACATCTACGAGGGTACCCCACTTGTGATCTCAGAAGAGGCCGATTTTTTAAACGGCTTGTAACGGCTAATCACACTCACACCTGGTGATATAGAGTTTTTAAATGAATTAGTAAATGAAATTGAGGGAGCAGGCATGGAAAGGAACGACCGGCCTCGAAGCAGAAAGAAAGGAGGAAGGTGTACTTGCCTCCACTTCTGTCATGCCGGGCGTGATGTTGGGCGCCGCAATGAATACCACATATGGGGCGAACTCGGCGGTCCTCAGGATCTTCAGCGCCTGGTGGAGAGAGCCGACAATCTGGGAACAGTTCTGTGTGGGGCACCAGGGTTCTCCACTTAGACGATTTGCTCTCATACGCGACAAAACAGAGGTGTGCAAATTCAATTTTTTTTATAATTATAATACACTGGCTCTTCGTAAATCCACTCATGACTTACGAACTTCAACATTAACAGAAAATGTGCAAGTTTTCTTTCTCTTTGCAGACTTAAATCTCGTTCCTATATTTTTTTTTACTATCGTTCCATACAGTTAACAGTTCGGAAAAAAAACAACACTTCATTCATTGTATTATTTAGTTTACAGTCACGCCATATACTATGTCAAAGACCTTCATCTTGTCGTACAAACTCGTCCAAAACGACCACGCCATGCTGAACATTCAACGACTCCCAAAAACCCCTTTGGCTGTCCAAGGGACGACGGGTCCCCTTGGACCAAAACCCCAAACCCCGCAGTGACCCCGGTGACCCCAACTGACCTGCGGCTCCACGTCCAGGATGGAGATCATGCCCTGGCCGTGGATCTGGCGGATGGTCTCCAGCCGCGTGCCGTACATGGCGTCCTCGTGGCTGCCGTACTCCAGGTAGTCGTTGTTGCTGATGTCCAGCATCATCTGGTCGTGGGACACAAAGTAGTAGTTCTTCCCGTTCTCCTCGTCCTTCTTGGGGGGCCGGGTGGTGTCTGTGGGGGGGAGATTGCGTCGCGGTTACCTCGCTGGTTGGTGGCAGTGGTGGACCGCGTGCTTGGCTACTCGATGGAAAATACCTTACTTAATAATTAAATGTAGCCATAATGTTTGGCCGTTCATTGACAGAACCATGTTTAAAGTTACTTTACGATGTTCCTGGGTTGAGTGGGCATCTTATTGATATATTGCTATGAGTACAATTGTCTGATTTGAATGGTGCTGTGGACGGATTGAATTTAGCGATGTTAGCATTGAATTTAGCAACGTAAGCTTTGAATTTAGCCACTTTAGAGACGTTAGCTTTGAATTTAGCAGCTCAAGAGAAGTTTGCTTTCAATTTAGCGACTTTAGCTTTCAATTTAACGTTAGCTGCTTGGCTGACGCTTCTCCAGATTTAGGGTGCTAGCTATCGGCGGATGGCGTTTTCCAGGACTTACGAGGAATGGGGTAGGCGAAGCGGTCGGGGTGCTTGGTGATCAGAGTGTTCTTGATGTGCCTCCGGCCGACTCCGTGGGCCCCTGAGCCAAGACATGCGACACCATAACAAGGGTTAGCATCAACGCAATAGCTGGAAAAGAATCCTCCTAATCCCAGACGAGCTGTGCGCTAGTTTAGCCAAGCGGCCGATAAGAGGTAATGATAGATTTTAAATCGAACACTTAAGTTACAGTTTATACTAATGTACTTTTCCTTTTTCTTTACAAAACCATTTTCTTCAAGTCACATTATTTACAATTTCAAAACAAAATACATATTTACTAAAAAAATCAAGGACATTAAGGACATCTAATTTACACGCAGTTTCATTAAAGTGACTTCTTGGCTCCAGCTCTCTGATGACTTCTGTACATGATGTAGTAGAAGAACAAGGGGCACTGAATGACCATGAAGACTATGACAATTTCAAACTCCCGCATTTTCGAAAATTGTTCTCATTCCTTCTCTGATGTGTCATGGCAGGATTGTTTTTATTGTGTATTTTTTCTTTTTGACAAAAACCAGCCTGACCCAGGTGCGTTTCCCCCCGTACGTACCCAGCAGAACAAGTGTTTTCCTCCTGAACGACGGCAGTTTGACCACCTCTTCGTACGTCACCAGGTCTAGTTGGTCGAAGACTGTCGGAAGGAAAAGTTTGGGTTTCAGTGGCATAACAAAAAACGGCAGAAAAATCGGCATTAGAACTGATAAAAGGTGATTTACAACGCTGCAGTAGAGCCAACACCGGTTGGCCAGGGTGGTGTTTGAATCACCGTTGGATGAATGCTGAGTGAAATGAGGTGGAAACTAGCATGGCTTCTGAGTGGTCCAAATGTTGTTGTTGCTACGTATTGAATGATGCTAAGGGCTACATTGTCGGTCGCTGTTGTTTGAGAATGCAAGTTACGGCAGTGTATTCAATGCTAACGGAAGATACCTGCCTGAATGGCTAGATCACGGTGATATTAGTCAGTTGAAATGTTATAAAATTAATTGTTGATACCAGGAGAACTTACGGGCAAACTTACGCTTTACACTCAACCTACTTGATCAAGTCGGATCAATTAGGTTACAAAAGTGCATGGTCAATAGACAAAGCTAAATCTATGCAAATCTGAGCTAATCAATGCTAATCTGACTAGCATCCTGACTAACTGGTCAATGAGTGCGCTCAATCATGAGGGGGTAACTATTAATCAATGACGAAGGAGGTAGTTGCAATGGCGGAGGAGAGATGAGGATGGGGGAGGGGCATTTGGGGTTAGGGGGCGGGGCTTACAACATATGTGGGTCTGGAGTTACTTACATGCAGCCAAGTCATTGGGTAAGACGACAGCATGGAAGTTTGACAGAGGAAGGGTTAGGGAGGGGTTAATAGAACACACGAGACACACACAATAGAGGCAAACAGTTATAGCTGTTAAAACAACATGAGAGGGGTCAATCCGGTCAACAGTTGTTAATTACATCCGGGTTAACACACTTAACAACAGGTACACCTCGTTACCCGCCAACACCTGTTCAGGTTTAAACAGGTGTTTCAAGTGGGCCGAGACAGGACAAAACCTTTTTACCATACTGACACAAACGTGGAATAAGACACATAACAAAGCAGCAGAGAATCCCTCACAGCTCGCTGATGTAGCAGTCTCAACTAAAACTCACGTCTGTGTTCAATTTCTAATGGTCATTCAGAACAGATTTTCTGACCAGCGTTGATTAATTCAATTATTATTAATTTTTTTTATCAAATAAAACCCTGTATGATGTGTAATCATTTCCTTTGTAACCTTTATTTTGAAAATCCACTTTGCAAATCACATTCTTTCCTTGAGAATGACATACCGTAGGGGCTACTACTCCAACCAGCAGCTGGTTACCTGTAGTTTGACGCAGGAGCCGAGTTTGTGGATGTGCGTTAGTGTGTGTGTTAGTGTGTGCGCGTGTGTGTGCTTGCGCGGGCGTACCTGCGTTGTGCTTGGCCAGGTACTTGTCTTTGTACTGCTTCTTCTTCTTGCCAAACCAGGTGCAGCTCGCCTGCTGCTCCTGCTTGGTTTTCTCCATGGCGATGCACGCCACTCGCCTGCCACACACACACACACACACACACACACACGCACACACACACACACGGTAACACACACATACAACAACACCGTTTATTTAAAAAGTCTGGCACTGACCTGTTCATTCTTAATTCTATTCTTACCTCTTTATTTTTTTAATATTACATTTCTCCTGTAAAATACTCTGCCTTTGAGTTTCAAGGCCGCTATACTGTAAACTGAAACCATTCGCCTTTCCTAGTCTCATCCACCCCCAACATAGAGGCTTTGATTTGTCAGGTATAATTACACGGAACTTCCTCGGCGAAGGCGACGTACATACAGGGACAATTCTAGGCATGTATGACTCCTATTTACCGTATTGCTATGAAACGCTGCTTGGTATACCTGGAATTTAATATAGCCTATATTTATGTGCATGCAGGTGCACAGGC
Organism: Gadus macrocephalus; assembly: GCF_031168955.1. Lineage (NCBI taxonomy): Eukaryota > Metazoa > Chordata > Actinopteri > Gadiformes > Gadidae > Gadus > Gadus macrocephalus. The sequence continues at coordinate 31,937,262 of NC_082385.1, forward strand.
AATTACTGTACACTTACCCAGATTTAATCATAAAATAAACATAGCTGCATAGTTTACGTAACGTTAACGCTGTAGGGAGCGGTATGTGTCAAGACTGGTGATGAGACGATTCGCAACGGCACCTGGACGATGTTTGTCAAAACCACTTGGTTCGGATATTGTAAATAACAGATGTTGAACCAGGGAAAAAATAGTTGCGGGTTAATTTGCAATTGAAGTACCGTAATTGTTTGAGCAGTAACTGCATCGTTTATTAAACCGAGACCAAAAATGGAAACCAAAAACGGAAAAGATTGATTTTGACAGTTGTTGTGAAAGTGAAAGTGAAAGCGAAAGTGAGGAGCCTTGCCACCGCAGCTGCAGAGAGGGAATAGTGAAAAGTAAAGTAATGCAAATGTGAAGGTGAAAGCGAAAGTGAAGCGGCTGTGCCACCCACCACTCCTGCAGCTCCGGAGAGGGAATGAGTCCGGCGGTGGCGTGCTTGGTGTTCTCCAGCTTGCCCTGCCACCAATTGTGGTCGTCCTTGGAGATGATCTGGATGATGTCGCCCACGCGGAAGCGAATGCCCGCCTCCTTGCACGGGATGAGGTCGTCCTTGGTGGGGTCGTACTCAAACTGGGCACGCACGTAGATCTACGGAAGACAGCGAGGTTGAAACGAAAGAGAGAGAGGAGAGGAGAGGAGAATATCTTTAGGGAGAGGAGACATTGGTTTGGTCGGGGAAAGGTTCGGTTTGACGCTTCCCAGTTCTGTTTTTTGTTGTCTGTGAGCCTAAGAGGAGAGGAGAGTGCTGCTTGGATCTGCTGTCGTCAACGTGAGTGAAGCTTAACGCAATGTTGGTGCGATTCTATGTTTTTCAGATCTATGCAACTGTGTTGTCCGTGAACCTTTCTGTGCATGTCACGTCTGACATAGAGCTTGATCTTAAACATTCTCTTCTTTCGCCACCATTCTAACAAATTGCATTCCAAAACACATACTGCAGCTATTGCCAAAAATAAAAAAAGTAGCGCACTGCGATTTCGGCGCAAAATGGACCAGCACGTTCACTCCGGATCGTCAGCCGGGTCTCACTCCCAAGCGCTGACAACAAGGACAGGAAAGCGTGAGCCCACGGAGCAACCACAGCCCGGTAGCAGAAGCAAGCGAGTCGGTCAGGAGAGCAGAAGGGCTGAGCCAGGGCCAGGAGTGGGGCCAACCATACACTGAGCGGCTGAACCTCACTTCACCGCTGCCCGAGTCGGAGTCCGTTCCCCACACTATCGCCGCGACTGCGACCACAACCACACCGCCAATGTTGCTACCGCATCGAGCACGTGGCTACCATTACCACATTCATCACCGTCCCCACAATCGCCACTGTGACCACAATCACCACCACCACCCATGCCAGCATCATCACCCCCACCATCACAACCACTATCCCCACCACGATCATCACCATCAAACCCAACATCACCTCCATCCCCACAATCGCCACGCTTACCACCGTCACCAACTCCACCATAATCACACAAAGCAACACAGGTACTTCTGCTCTTCACGTCTTTGGGAGTTGTTCACCTTCTGTATGAAACCATGGAGACCAGAGCGCCCACCCGGCTTCGGTGAGTCTTGAGCTTCACCTCTCTTCGGTGCGCACACCATGAGCCATTCGCGTATCGGGCCTCGCTATCTACGGCAATCAAGGCGGGACAAAAATAGGCAAGAAATGCAAACGTACGAAAGCAAACGCAAACACTTACACCAGCGCCGCAATCACAGCCCAACACCACGACCACCATCCAAACACTATACACCAGCACCAACACCACCACCGCCAACACCATCACCACCACCACCACAAACACTACCCTCACATCTACTCAACACAAAGCGCTAGCTGTACATTAAAGGTTGGGTATGGAATTCTCTTTTTTGGCAATTTTTGCAAGATTACTTGAAATCCTTATCATAACCCACTTACAGCCACTGAGTTAGAAGTACTGACATGAAAATTAAACAAGTCAATCATCTGTGGAACGGGCAGGGCTCGAAAAACTCCAGCCAATGATTTCCAGAACCACCGAGTGGCATTGGACAGTAAGTACGTCAATCAAACGGTCGTACTGCACTCCCCCTCCCCCGCGCGTAACCCCTTTGTGCACGTACTCAAAGCTCGTGACCCAGAGCAAGCTTCTGTTTGTTGTTATCCTGCGGTAGCTACTGGAGCTAGCTAACTAGCTAATCCACATTTGGACCTAGCACTAGAAGACAACCCTAAACTCCAACCTAGCTAGCCTGGCTCGCTCTCGCGCATCTGTGTTCGCGCTCGTGCATGATTGCGCGTCCATGTACTTGGAATGGGTGGAGTCAGAGTCAGCGTTGAAGGAGAGGGGGTAGGACCATTTGAGTTGTGTGTTTTCAAAATCTGCTGGCGTTTCGCAAATCCCATACCCAACCTTTAAGCTGTGCATTAGTTTCAGCTCTAGCTAGCATGGGGTCAGACAAAGCTACGATTAGCAACACATCAAGAACGGGGAACAAAGAGGGCGGGGCCAGGGGGCGGGGTCTAAGCTGGTCATTCCCAGGACGGGAGGCGGTCTTACCTTGATGGACATTTTGTCCTTGATTGGAGGTCTGGAGATCTATTGTAGGTTGGGTGGGGAGGTGGGGGGTGAGATCACCACACACACAAGAGTCATGCAGAAGGAAAGGAAAGAAAGAAAGGAACAAAAGGAAATAAAAAAACGACTTTCTTTGAATGACATGGACCGACTCGGTTGGGGGGCGGAGTCATAATGGGGGGCGGGGACGACGACTGGTACTCGCTCTTGATTGGTCGTTGTTCTCGGAAAGACAGGGAGAGGAGTGAGGGCTTGGAGGTGTGTGTGTGTGTGTGTGTGTGAGACTGGGATAGTGTGTGCGTGTGTGTGTGTGCGTGTGCGTGTGCGTGTGCGTGTGTGTGTGTGCGCGGGCTAACCTGGCGGCCTTTGGGCTGGATGGTCGACGGCAGGTCCTGGAAGAGAAGGCCAAAGAAAAGGTTGCTTGTTTGTTTATTTTTTGGTGGAAACGTTACCATGGAAATGCCACACGTGCTACTATTAACCTTAGGGGTCTTATGAAGTGTACGACGCGCGGTGTAGTTCGTTACGCCGATAAGAGGTTATTAGAAGACAAGTCGCTGCTCGTGTTTCAGTATAATGTTCCGCGGACGATCTAGAGGGGGGGACCCTAGCTGTGTGCTTTTTAAGCCCGGCCCATCGCATCACTTTAACATCCCATTCAGTCGTTGAGCAGACGCTCATCAACAACTGCTTTATACATCCTGAAGATATATATCGCATTTCTATTCAATAATCCACAGCGATAGAAATTGATGTGACCATTTTTAATAGTGTGTGCATGTGTGCATGTGTCCGTCTGTCTGTGTGTGTGTTCATACCAGGATGGAGCTGGTGACGCTGGCGTGTCCATTGGCCGGGGACTGCTGGAACATGTCCGGAGATTCCTTCTGTAATGACACAATGCAAATACACACACACACACACAGGAAAAAAATCAAAAAACAACTACGGTATTTAATTCTTCATGTGTATGTGTTTATTCATGTGTGTGTGTGTGTGTGTGTGTGCCTCGTGCGTGTGTATGGTTGTGTGTGTATGTGTGTGTATGTTTGTTTGTATGTGTGTGTTTATATGTGTGTGTGTCTGTGTGTTTGCATGCGTGTGCATGAGTGTGTGTGAGAGTGCTCACCTCGCAGGACATTGACTGTGAGCGGTAGCTGGGAACGATCTTGAAGGTGATGCTGCCCCGCATCTCCCTCTGCAGGGAGAACAACCATTCACTTCAGTTACGTACAGAGCTGTGTGTTCCCCTGGAGGACCACTGGAGGGCGCAGGAAATGGCTTTCCAGAATACATCCAAAAAAATGTTCATCGTTTACCTTGATTTGAAATACCTTGATTTTGAAATAATAATATTTGAAATACAACTGGTCTTAGTATGTATGGATCTTGCATTTTCTTTGTGCACATGTTGTCTTGTAAAGTACCTTATACAAACGTAAAGTACTATTATTATCATTATTATTATAAATATTATCATTATATTAATAAATGAAGGTTTTCTTTGAAGTAAGCAATATCATTTAATTGAGTGTCTCATTTTAAATGATAGAGGGTCACGATTGGCTGGATTAGTCAATTAGGCCGTCATGTGATTGGCTGGATAAGTAAATCAGGCCGTCGTGTGATTGGCTGAATAATTGAGGTGGCCGTCCTGTGATTGGTTGGGAGGACGTACAAGCATCTTCTGGAGCTGTTCGACAGTCTGATTGGCCACGCTGATGGCGTTGATCTCTCGTATCTCGTCTCCGATGTGCAGGGTCCCTGAGGGGGGGGGGGGGGGGGGGGGGGGGAGACATGTGAGGGGCGGGGGAGACATGTGAGTGACAGTTTGACAGTTGGACCGTTTTAACCCAGACATGTACTTACTGTTTGAACGCAACAGTTGGTGGAGACACATACTACTCTTTTCAAATCCACTGTGCCAAAAACGTTAAAGTTTAACTATGGTAATGTAAAGACTATAAACTGCTCCAAATATTCCATTGATATTCACATTTCGTTTACATCCAGGGCATTCGGCAGACGCTTTTATCCAAAGCGACTTCCAATAAGAACATTTGTCAGAAGAAAGAGAAGAAACAACAATATATCGCTGTCGGTTCAGCAAGGATGTTCACAGAACCAAGTGCCAAGCACTAACAATCACTAAGTTAACCAATTCCCGTTCATAATATACATCAGTTTTTATCTATAATATTTTATTCATTAAATTTGACTTTGGAGAGGTATCCGATGCGAGCGTAGCCAACAGTGATGTGTACAGTGATGTGTATGTGTCAATAAAGTTTGAATTGAAGACGTTACCTTGCCGATGGATCATGCCGCCGTGCATGATGCGGGCCACGATGCAGTGGTTCAGGTCGTTCATCTTCAGAGTGATGCCCTGGAGGGAAGAGACGCGGAGAGAAGAGCACGAGTCCTCATTGTTAAAAGGGACACAATGATACGTGGAACAGCTGTAGCTGCCCAGGGTCGCGCCTTTGTGTCAAAGGAAGACACACACACACACATGCACACACAAACACACGTGTTTGTGCAAAATGCCGATTCTGCAGACTTTATTTTTTATGTTAATTCAAGGGTTAGGGTTAGGGCTAGCATTTTGTTTCAATTGTTCATGGTGATGTATGATTGTCCATGTGGGTGTGTGTTTATATGTGTGTGTGTGTGTGTATGTCCAT
>NC_082385.1:31947551-31959458 GCF_031168955.1 Gadus macrocephalus
TGCAGTCCGTCAGCGCGTGGATCTCCTCCAGGCTGTCCAGCACCTGGGACACGGCCCCTACACACACACACACACGAGACACAAACACACACACACACACACACAGACAGAGACACACACACACACACACACACACACACACACACACACACACACACACACACACAGAGAGACACAAACACACACACACACACACAGACAGAGACACACACACACACACACACACACACACACACAGACACAGAGAAACACACACACAGAGAGACACAAACACACACACAGACAGACAGAGACGCACACACACACACACACGCAGAGACGCACACACACACACACACACACACAGAGACGCACACACACACACGCAGAGACGCACACACACACACACACACACAAACACACACACACACGCAGAGACGCACACACATACACACACACACACACACACCGCAGAGACGCACACACACACACACACACACACACAAAACAGACACACACACAGACACACACAGACACACGCACGCACCGTGAAAACAGACACACACACAAACAGACACACACGCACACACAAAAAGAGCCAGACACACAGATACGCGAACATACAGGCACACACACACAGGCACAGACAAACACACCAGGCGCACATACGCACACAGACGCAGACACAAACACACACAAACGCACAACGAAAACACACGCACGCACAAAAAAACGCATACACAAACACAGTACCAGAATTAATACACAGCTTTTTGTGAAAGTGCACACATGGAGGAAGATAGGACGGACACAGGCATTCCCAGACAGGCAGTTCCTCAGAATACGTGGAGCATTACGTGAAATGTAAACATGACAGAACGGGCGCATTCATCGACTGCATGAAAATCTTTCAACGGTAACACCGTTAGCACTGTTAGCTCGGCAACACTGCCAGGGCGTAACCTAGGTAACGTTATAAGAAACTTCTCTGTGACACTGTTAGCACCGTCACTGCAGTAACACTGTGAGCGATGTCGCCATGGTAACAGTTTTAGGGCCGTTCCCAATGTAACACTGTGAGCAATGTAGTGCTAACACCGTTAGCACTGTTTGTATCATCACACCGTTACCACGGCGACAGCGCTAGCACTGTTGCCTCGGTAACAACGGTAGCACTGCCACATCCTTGGCACTATTGGCAATATAACCAAGGTCACACCGTCAAGACTGTTACATCGTGACACCTTGCGAACCATGACCTCAGTAAAACAATACCACGGTGGCACTTAATGAATAGTTACCAGGGTAACGCCGGAAAATTAACACTTCGAACAACAGACAGAAAGGAAACACAAAACCGTAGGGATACGAACACAGTGATAAAAAACATACCACGACAACAAGAAACGCACAAGTACCCAACGACACACAAACCCAGAACAAAGTGAAAATAAACTGAACACACAAAAACAACAACAACAACAACAACAACAACGGAAAGAACACCCACACACACACTGAAGCACAAAAGACACAAAGATGGGAATAAGGCGCACAACACCGACACAGACACAAGACACACACAGATATTCCGCCAACCAGCCCGTGTACCTGCTGCATCGTGGGCGCATGCAGCCAAACCGGGGGGGGGGGGGGGAGACAGGGGGGGGGGGGGGGGGGGACGTCATTCGACCAAGAGGGTGTTAGAGAGGGACAGAGAGAAGGAGGGGTCAAGCGTGAACAACGGTTCAACACACGCACACGAGCGCACGCATACGCACACACGCACCCACGCACACACACACACACACGTAATCGCACACACACGCATACGCACTGGCATTCACACTTTCCAAAAAACGTGCGTTATTGAGGTTGTCCTGATGCAGTACCGGTAGTTGCAATAAGAAATACTATTATACAATAATCAGATTTTCTCTTCTAAAAATGTTCATCAAATTCTTCATCGTTTTTGGCAACTTTCTACTAATGGAACGGACCTAGGGAACACACACATAATCTGGCAACTGTAAAGTGTAGAGATGTGGGAAAATGTGGGGGTTGCCTTTACAAACCTTTTTTTTTTCCACGCAATATTGCTAAAGATCTGAGGTTGTGATGCTGTGTGGTTGAACTATATTCTCCCAAGCTTACACTGCCAAAAAAATAATAATAATAATAATAAAAAAAAACAAAAAAAAAAACATATATTAAATTGATCGGGTCACGTTCAATTTTGAGTGTGTTTATAAATCTGTAATATATTTATCAAACGTACTTTACTCTACTGTACTCGAGTACAACATATAAACGACATCATACAGAAGAAATCCCCTCCTCAACCCTCCCCACGCAACCACACACACGCACACACACACCCACACGGAAATCTCTTTGACGAAACGGAAGACAGGAACCACACAAAAAAAAACAGGATTAGTGATGTCACAAATAATGGCGATGACATCACGCGGCCGGGCCGCGGGGGAGAGGGGGGGGGGGGGGGGAGGGCAGGCATACGTACTTTCGGCCGCTAGCAATCCTACAGAAAGTGCAGCAGAAGATACAAACAAAAACACACAGGAAGAGAGAAGCTTTAAATAAAGGAAACAGAAGAGGAGGACGGGGTGGGGGGGGGGGGATGAGGAAGAGGAGGAGGAGGAGAGGGCTGAACAAGGTGCGAAGAGAGTACCGAAGAGAGGAGGAGGGAGGGACGGCGGGTTATTTGTTTTTCCTTTTTGGGAAAAGTCGGTCAGATCATTTCGGTCGGCCTTTGAGGGTTAAGATTTTTGTTTTCCAACAATTCAATTTTTGGAGCAATACTACTCTAAGTCCACTCTAAAGCTACTTCGATGCAGTTGCTTTATAAACTAGATGATAGGGTTGTCGCGGTGTGGACATTTTCACACCGAGTAATAGGCTCGTGTCAACACCGGTATTACCGGTCTAAACGGTATTAACTTTGAAACTATAGGTCAACCGCCATCTTCTCCGTCAACTCTCCTCTCACACTCGGTGACAGCGGCTGGCAGCGCGCCAATTCTCGGCGTCTTATAACGTTCTATATATAATGGTATAACATAGTTCTATATATCATAATATCACGGCCAAAAGCTCTGTGCGCCTCCGGATGGCCGTAGCGCGGGGAGCTCACGTAGGGATTGGGCTTCGCGGGGTTTGTTTACCGGCGTTGCTATGGTTACCGGTCTTGTAAGGAAGCACGTCAATTCTCGGCGTGACAATTCTCCCGCACAGAGCAGAACTGTGGCCTATTCTACACATTTAAATTTTCTTAATTATAATTATATTATTCATTTTAATTGAATTTGCTTTTTATTACGAAAAAACAAAACAAAAAACACCGAGCAATCGGTGTTGGCCTCAACACCGGTAATACCGTATACCGCGGCAACCCTACTAGATGACAAAAAAAAAAGGGTTGACTTCATCTTGAAAGTCAAGAGGAATTTCATTACGGTTTCATTTCCTTTAAAATACTTAAGAAACAACTATTACGCAAAGGTGGCGGAAAGTGAAACGTCTGCTTTCGGTTGCAGCGGCCTTTAACGCAAACACGAACCAACCCCCAGACAGCAGGTGCCACAGACAGTCAAAACTCGACTTTATCTCCTCCACCTCCGTTCATTGATCAACATACACCGGTTTCGCTCCGTCTTATCTTTGCTTTACAGAGCTCCTGGAAAAGCGCCTGGGTGTCTGAGTGTCTGCCCCCTGGGGGAGACCCCCTAGATGGTGGTGGTTAGGGTGAAGACGTAAGGGAAACCCATCAGGGAGCCCACCGAGAGGAACTTATGTGGCTTCTGGGAGGGGAGGGGGGGGCTGGAGGGGGCTTGGGGTGTAGTTCATCGAGTACACATAAGTCAACGATGATATCGAGTTCTAATTGATTAGGTTTAGCGGATGTTTTGGGGGGGGGGGGGGGGAATCGTTTATTTAATCGTTGATTCGTCGATACGTTGTTTTTCAGTTTTCCTTATCCTGGGAAGTGAAAGCTGACATCTCAGAAAGGGGAAGTGTTCGCTGGCTCCTTTCCTTCTGCCAGACCGCGCAGAAGAGGATTAGAAATCAAATCGGACAAGACGTGGCAAGGAAGGCGCCGAGAATAACCAGACGGTGACCAGACACAAAAAAAAAGGCACACTATCGTTTCCGCTTTCTTCTTATTGTCGGAGCCACCCGGACACTATCTAGGTATTTAGGTGTGCGACTTCGTCCCCCCACGCTTTGGACGAGGTGGGCGTTGCCGGGGGTTACCGGAGGAGGTGGGGTCGTCGGAGAAGTCGGGCATCTCCTCTGGGGGGTCCCCGTAGTACGAGTTGAACTTGTGGCTGGACACGGCGGCCAGGACCGCGCCCTGGAAGGGGGGAGGGGGGGCAGAGTTATAGTGATGATGTGTGTGTGTGTGTGTGTGTGTGTGTGTGTGTGTGTGTGTGTGTGTGTGTGTGTGTGTGTGTGTGTGTGTGTGTGTGTGTGTGTGTGTGTGTGTGTGTGTGCGCAGAATAACGTGTTCAGGTTTAAGCTAAATGTAGAGGGGAGCAATGCACAATATTTCAGTGCGTTTGAGGACGTCTCGCCCACTGCGGACTGGAATGTGTGTTATTTGCGTGAGTGTGGTTAGCATGTGTGCACACACTCACACATGCAACTTCACATCAAAAAGGCGGATGGGTAGACGGTGTGACATTTGCACACAGGAAACCAAAACGACACCGCCATGCACTTAACAGAGCGTTACCCTTGTAGGAAACTACGTGGTGGGTAGGGGAGCGTTCACACACTAGGCTTTTCACAGCTTCTGAGAACATTTGCATACAGGGGACCGCAGATAATTGCCCGCTGATGAGTCACAGGGTTGACTGGGCTGTTCCCACCGAGTCTTTCTGAGTACCTGCGGGCCTCCGCGGCTCTAGCGCGAGCCAACTGACGCTAGCGCCACGGTGCGTGAGCTAAGAGACGCCAGCGCCGCGGCGCGTGAGCTCACAGACGCTAGCGCCGCTGTGCGTGTGCTAACCTGCCGTAGGGCTGCGATGCGTGAGCTGACCAACGCTAGCACTGTTGGGCTGACCCATGCTAGTGCCGCGACGCGTGAGCTAACCAACGCTAGCGACGCGTGAGCTATCAGACGCAAGCGTCAACTGACGCAAGCGTCAACTGACGCAAGCGCCGTGGTGTGTGAGCTAGCCAACGCGAGTGCCGCGGTGAGTGAGAAAACCAGCGCTAGCGCCGCGGTGCGTGAGCTAACCTTCAGCTTGCGGCGGGCGTTGAACTTCCTCAGCTGCTCCACCGTCTCTGGCAGGTGGATCTTGTAGGCGTACCTGTCCCTCTCCTGGGGAAACACACACACACACATTGACACACACAGATAGACACACACACACACACACACACACACACGCACACAAACACACAAACCCAGATAGACACAGATATACACACAAAAATACAGATACACATGGAAGCACACAGACAGACACACAAACACACACACACACATGGACGAACACAGATAGACACAAAAACACACACATGGACGCACACAGATAGACGCACACACAAAAGCACACAGGTAAACGTACAGATACACATGGAAGCACAGACACACACCCACACAAACACACACACAGAGACCGGCAGACACACACACACACATTCAGAAACAGACACACACACAACCACACACACACAGGACACAAACACACACACAGAAACACAGAGAGGCAGACATACAAACTGCTGTCAGTGTCGGCGGTGGTTCAGAGAAGCTGGATGTGGTCTGATCTACTTCTCATAACTGCCGCTGCACTGTGCAGGAATTATTTTAAACAAAATAAAGCACTGAAGCTTGTACTTCGATGTACTTAGATGATGAGAACAAGGTGCCTTTATCTTGCGGATGCGGGCATGTCTATACTTCCTTGTATTTAAAATGAGGAAATTGTATCTTAATGTTCTAAGTTGTTTTGTTATTTAAAAATGAATAAAGGGTATTTTTGAGATATGGTGGATATTTATCTTCTCGTTTTAAATTGTTGTGATTGTGCGTGTTTGTTCATTTGCATGTGTGGCTGTCTTACTTCATATGTGTTCGAGCATTTGCACGTGTTTGTGCATTTGCAAGTGTGTGTGAATTTGCGCGTATGTGGTTATTATTTGCACGTTTGTGTTCACTTGCATGTGTATTGGTCTGTGTGCATTTGCATTGCATGCCTTCATTTCCATACGCATGCGTGTGCATTTGCTAGTGTTTGCTCATCTGCATGTGTGAGTTTGCATTTGCAAGCATGTGTGTGCGCATTTTCATGTGTGTGAGTGTGTGTGCATTTGCATGTGTTTATGTGTGAATTTGCATGTGTGTGTGCATTTAAATGAGTGTTTGACTTAATTAGCATGCGTGTGTTTGTGTTCAACTCCATGTGTGTGTGGGTATTCATCTACATGTGTGTGTGTGTGTTCATCTGTATGTGTGTGTGTGTGTGTGTGTTCATCCACACGTGTGTGTGTGTGTGTTCATCTACATATGTGTGTGGGTATTCATTACGTGTGTGTGTGTCCGTCCACATGTGTGTGTGTTCATCCACATGTGTGTGTTGGTATTCATCTACATGTGTGTGTGTGTGTGTGTGTGTGTGTGTGTGTGTGTGTGTGTGTGTGTGTGTGTGTTCATCCACATGTGTGCGTGTGTGTGTGTTAATCTGTACGTGTGTGTGTGCGTTCATCCACATGTGTGTGTTGGTATTCATCTACATGTGTGTGTGTGTTCATCCACATGTGTGTGTGTGGGTATTCATATACATATACATGTGTGTGTGTGTGCGTGTTAATCTGTGTGTGTGTGTCTGTGTGTGTGTGTGTGTGTGTGTGTGTGTGTGTGTGTGTGTGTGTGTGTGTGTGTGTGTGTGTGTGTGTGTGTGTGTTCATCCACATGTGTGTGTGTGTTCAGCAGAGAGGTTTTCCAATGGGAAGTTGGTTGCACTTTCGACTCAAGTTTAGAGGAAGCTTTCCTCACTAAACAAGTTAAGTACCAACCATTAGTGCAAGCTATTATACGTTTAGGCTATAAATGCCAGCTCATCGTTTATATTTTCGGCAGCCTAGGTCATGTCCACAGGCTGGTGGTCAGAGGCTTGAGAATGATGAGGTTGTCCAAACGTAAAGCAAAGCAGCTAGCAACATATTGCTCAATCTCCTCCATCATAGGCAGACGAGCTATTTGGAGGAGGAGGTGTTTTCTGTACCCATAGATTTTCTGTCTGTTAACAGACTGTGTGCAACCATCGTTGATTGAATAAGCTCATGTGTACGTATTGTCTATTCTGTGCATGTTTGACTCAAGTACTGCAACATGTTGTTTCGAGGATGTAGGGCATCAAAAGCAACTGAAAGTATTTGTGCCCTTGCAATGTATTTTATAAATGCGGACACAAATAAAGACACTGAAATGTGTGTCCATCCACACGCGTGTGCGTGTGTGTCCATCCACACGTGTGTGTGTGTGTCCATTCACACGTGTGTGTGTGTGTGTGGAAGGGCGTGCACCTTGAGCCAGGGGTGGTTGAGGGCCTCGTACACGGTGATCCTCTCGGCGGGGTCCAGCATCAGCATGCGTCTCACCAGGTCTTTGGCGCTCTCCGAGATGTGGCTCCACTGGCGCGGATTCATCTGGACACACACGCGGCCACACACACACACACACACACACACACACACACACACACACACACACACACACACACACACACACACACACACACACACACACACACACACACACACACACACACACACAGGGACGCACACACACGCGGCCAGGCACGCACACAGGGAGGCACCCAGGTGTACACACACACACACACACAGGGACGCACACAAGTGTACACACACACACACACACACAGGCAGGCACACACACATAGGCAGGCAGGCACATACAAACACAGGTACACATGCACGCACAGGCACACACACACAGGGATGGACACGCACACACACACACACAGGCACGCAAAAATATGCACGCACACATACACGCATAAAGGCACACACACACACACACAGGCAGGCACACACATACACAGGAAGGCACACACACAAGCACACACAAGCACACGGGCACAGAATAGAAGAACAAACACGCTCTCAGATGGATGTAGGGTGGCTGCGACCGGTGTCCACGGTAACCAGGAAACGGAAACCTAATCCAGAAGAAAACGCTGCTTGGTAATTCGCGACTCGAGCACGTACGCTTTGTTATTGAGGTCTGTCGGAGGAAGTGGCGAAATAGAGGCTCACGGTTAACTCGATTAACCAAAAAAAAAATACAGTTCAATACAGTTCGTCGCATGGTTACTGTGTGGCTTTAGACTCCGGAAGGGGCCCTTTGAAGAAATTCTGGCACCATCCGTTTCGTTAACAAGTTATCGGATTGCACCGCGAAAGGCCGAAGAGAATAACAAACAAAGTATGCAAAAGGAAAAGAGAGGTAATACAAACAAGCTAACCTGCAAGCATCCTTGAGAAGGAAGCCCAAAGCCCTACCTGCTCATTAGTCTCCATTATCGGAACCTCCCGTTGGATCGCGTCAGCTAAAGGTGTTGGGCCAAATGGCGAAGCGGCGATAAGAAGCGTCGTAAGAATGAATCGTAAAATAAATAAATAGTCGGTGATGGTTAATACTCGTAGCACAAACTCGTACTACACAGAAATTTGTGTCATTTCTGAGAAAGTACTGAGAAATTTGTGTCATTTCCCCACTACGTAGAAAAACATTTCTCCGAACTTCGTGGCTACTTGACTCTTGTTTTCCTTGGGATTTCTGCCCATAAGTGGGAAGGTGAGGTGCACCACCTGGAGTGCATAATCCCTTCTTATTAATCCCCATCTGGCGGCTCCCAGGGGGCCAGACCGCGTCCATCTATTACCATAGAGACCACGGAGGGCTGTTGCTGGTAGCCACCAGAAACAACCCCGGCTCTCTGGTGTTGAGCTACGTATCTCGTGGTTCTTAGATAAAATACAATAAAGTGAAGTAAAATAATTAAAAGCACAATTTAAAACAAAACAGAAAGAAACGTCGGAAGACAAGTTAAAAAAACGTTGGAAAGACCGAAAAAAACACACAAATTGCGTCAATCGTTCGCATTCCGCCAGTTCCCGTTAGCTCGTAGAAAAAGGCGACGACCTATTACCAAACGTTTTCCCAGTGCTACCAAACACTAGTGGTACGACTTCCTAACACTTACATCGATGATCGCGCATCACCTCCCCCCAATCCGCAGTGTGTCAACCAAATGAGGCGTTGGGGGGGGGGGGGGGAATCTAAGAGACAACCTTTAGGCTGCGAGACCTCCATTGTAACACACTGACACCCTAACCCGCTAGAATAAACGTACATTTAGATTAAGTGCATTTAGCAGACGCTTAAGCAACTTACAATAAGTACATTTGTTAGAGGAAAGAGAAACAACGATATATCGCTGTCGGTACACCAAGTGCCGAGCGCTAACAATCGCTAGGTTAACCCATTCCGCGTACACAAGAAGAAAATAGCTAGGATAAGACGCTAAACCATGCCAAGTAAACCTTGGACGCACAACACACAATCAGTGCACACTTACAGGCGCTAAAGGTGACGGTTCCACGTTGACGCAACGCAATGACCACGCGGTCGCCACGACGCCGTCGTGAAACCCGCTTCGGTTCTGCGTCGGCTTTTAGCGAGCGGACCAATCACAGCTCTTCGACCTCGACACGAGGTTGCAATTTTTGGGAGGCGAACGTCAGGCCCCTTGGGGAGGACGCGAGGGGGACGCGAGGACGTAAGGGGTCCGTAAACCCCTCCTTGCGTTGCGTCGACATCCAACCGTCACTCCCGCCTTTATTGACTAGCCCTGTGCACACGGTTGCGGTTTTTCGGGGTGCTTATCTGTAGCTGTTAAGTGGTGGGCCGGGCGTTTTGGAAATCAACTACTACCTTGTACTTCCCCTTGATGATGGCCTCAAACAGCCGCTCCTTGGTGCCGTAGAAGGGCAGGCAGCCGGAGAGCAGGATGAAGAGGATGACCCCGCAGCCCCACACGTCCACCGGCTTACCGTACGGCTCTCTCTTCACCACCTCGGGGGCCATGAAGTGGGGGGTGCCCACACGGCCTGGGGGGGGGGGGGGGGGGGGGGGGGGGGGGAGAGGGAGAGGATGAAAGGGGGGATGGGAGGGGCAGAGGGTGGGAGAGGGATGGGGTTGGAGGGGGAGAGAGGAGGGAGGATGAAAGCGTGAGGGGGGGAGAGAGAGGGTGAGGGGGAGAAGGATGGAGGAGAGAGAGAGAAATGGGAGAAAGAGGGAAAGAGGAATGGGAGAGGATGGGGTGACGGAAGGGGAGAGAGAGAGAAAGAGAGGAGAGGGGGAGAGAGGGGGTGAGGGGGAGAAGGATAGAGGGAGAGAGAGAGAGAGAGAGAGAAATGGGAGAAAGAGGGAAAGAGGGATGGGAGAGGATGGGGTGACGGAAGGGGAGAGAGAGAGAAAGAGAGGAGGGGAGAGAGATTGATGTATGACACAGATGTATTGTAAGATTCATTGAGAGAGATACAGCGAAGAAGGTGAGAGAGACCAAGAGGGGGAGGGAGAGAGAGATAAAACAACAGGGAGTGAGAGAAAGAGAGAGCGAGAGAAAGAGAAAGCGACAGAGAGCGAGAGCGAAACAAACGAGAGACCAAGAGAGAGAGAGAGAGAGAGATAAAACAACAGGGAGTGAGAGAAAGAGAGAGCGAGAGAAAGAGAAAGCGACAGAGAGCGAGAGAGAAACAAACGAGAGACCAAGAGAGAGATTAAAGAACGATAATTCATAACCGATGATTGAATGACGAGTTCAGTGATAAACACAGTAGACCAGAGCCGGTACCTCCAGCCACCAGACCGGACTCCCCCAGCTGGATGGCCACGCCAAAGCCCCCCAGTTTGACCGGAGCAGAGTTCTCTTTGGAGGCCAGCAGGACGCAGTGGGGCTGGGGGGGGGCGCACACACACACACACACACACACACACACACACGCACACGCACACGCACACGCACACGCACACGCACACGCACACGCACACACACACACGCACACACACGCACACGCACGCGCACACACACACGCACACACACAGTAGGGTTAACACAAAACGCCAGTAAGACAGTTGAAATTAAACCAGTTGAAAATAAACAAGTTGAACTAAAACCAGTTGAACATAAACCAGCTGAACACAACAAGCTGAACTTAAACCAGTCAGTTGAACTAAAACCAGTTGAATATAAACCAGTTGAAGTTAAACCAGTTGAACTAAAACCAGTTGAACATAAACCAGTTGAAGTTAAACCAGTTGAAGTTAAACCAGTCAAACTAAAACCAGTTGAACATAAACCAGTTGAATTTAAACAAGTTGAACTTAAACCAATTAAAGTTAAAACAGTTGAAGTTAAACCAGCTGAAAATAAACCAGTGGAATATAAACCAGTTGTCGTTCCTTAAGTCATTTTCCAAGCAGTTCGGTTTGTTCCGAATGCAAAGCAAATCTATCAAGATTGATCCGGGCGGAAAAGTGAATTAAGACAAATAACTAATGTTTGATAATGATGATAATGTTTTTTATCGTATCAACGCCGGATCAGAGATGATTTAAACCCAACAGCCACACACCCAAAGCCCCAAGACCAAAGGGGGAAGTGAGTGATCTCCACTGATGTCAACGCCTAAAAGCAATAAGGCCAGGTGTGTCGATCTTCAAGATCAAACACAACTGAAACCACATGGCCACAGATTCAATCTGCCGGTAAGAACTTGCTTTTTTGGTCTCTTTTTTTTCTTTTCTTTTTTACACCGAACTTAACTTATCTCAGTGTCGCTCCGGCACGCTTCTGCCTATTTCTGGGT
>NC_082385.1:31959558-31997586 GCF_031168955.1 Gadus macrocephalus
CTCTCCCTCTCTCTCCCCCTCTCTCTCTCTCTCTCTCTCTCTCCCCCCTCTCTCTCTCTCTCTCTCTCTCTCTCTCCCCCTCTCCCTCTCTCTCTCCTCTCTCTCTCTCTCTCTCTCTCTCTGATATTATTTCTGGAGTCCTTGACACACATTACGCCCCTGCTCCTATCCAGCGACGTTGTCACTACAAAGCGAAAGCGTCCCCAAATCCAATTTCTTAGACAACGATCTCATTACATTGGAATCAAATGTACTCCTCATTCAATCGGATTTGGGCCGTGTCACACATGTAATAAATTGAATCTGTTTTTCCACAGCGCAACCACTCCGATGTGAAACAGACGTGGACCGTGGTATCCAAACGAGAGAAGAAAAAGTCCCTGATTTTATTCCCATTTTTGGGAAGTAAGGCCAAAAATCTTTGAGTCATTGCCAACAATTCTAATGACTCGAGTGACAGGAAACGCTAATTAATCTCTTTTTTTTCTTTAAAGGCAAAAAATGAACGGAATCCTGTTGGAAAGTAGGCACAATAACCGAAAGCCACCTCTGATTGATGTAATGTTGTGGATTGCTTGGCTTGAGAGCATGCTCACTGCACATGTTGAAAATAAATAAATATAATTGGGCTCCATATTAAAACCAAAAAATCAGATCTTGGTAGAATACACAGCCTGTGTGTGTGTGTGCGTGTGCGTGTGCGTGTGCTGTGTGCGTGTGCGTGTGCGTGTGCGCGTGTGTGTGTGTGTGTGTGTGTGTGTGTGTGTGTGTGTGTGTGTGTGTGTGTGTGTGTGTGTGTGTGTGTGTGCGGTGCGTGCAAACGTGCGCACGATATGCAGGTGCGAGCGTGTATGCTTCTGTTTAAGATATCCCTTACCATACGGTAGGGTCTGTTTGTTTATGGGCCCCTCACACCCGTGTGGTACATAATTACCGATTTACAACTGCTGTTATGAATGCATAGCCAGCTTGAATCCGTATCTGGGCGACATCGCGGGGGTATCCTCCCAATATGTCTCTCCGTGAGTTGAAACTTGGAGAAAGTTAGAGGTACTTGAAGGAGTACACGGACTCAGGGTATTGTACGACTATCCCATGGCTGTACCCAACATAAACAAGGACCCTTTGCGCATCCCTGCCCTCTAATCTGCCACACACTTGCACTTTAATTATGTATATTGCATTGTAAATCTTTCACAGTACGACTTTATACATATGTTTACACAGTCCTTCCAACGTCTCCTTTTAATTCTGGATTTGTTTTTCGATCCTGAATGAATGCCAGTATCCACAAGTCAATCCCTTTGTGCATTAGTACCCTGGCAAATAGCGTTTTGTATATCTTCAAACGGCTAAAGGGTGTAGACCCCGCTCTCTCACACACACAGAGAACAGGAAAAGGTTGACCAGTTCATCGGCTCCTCCAAACCGGACCGACGCAGAATTCAGATCCTGGATCGATCAGGTGAATGGCTCACCAACTCGTTTGCATTTGAATTCAGGGCATTTAGCAGATCCAAAGGGCCTTACAGTTAGCACATCAGTCAGACGAAAGAGAGACAACAATATTTGAGGTTGATGCTGCTGACGGCGCATGATTCCCGACACGCGTACGAATCAGTGTCTTGCGTTAGAAGAGTGTGTGCGTGCAAGCTTGCCGTTCATATGCGGTGTGCACGACTATACGTGGGTGCGTGCTTTCGTGCGTGCCTGCCAGACCGTACGTGCGTGCGTCCAGTGCCGTCCGTCCGTCCGTCCGTCCCGTCCGTCCGTCCGTCCGTCGTGTGTGCGTGCGTGACGGTATGTACCCGCATGCGTCAGGGCGTCCGTCTGTGGGTGAGTGACGGCACACGTGCGCGTGCCGGACTTGACGCAGCGTGCGTGACGTTGGGTGCGTCTGTGCATGTGTGCGTGCAGTCCTTACCCTCGGTGCTGAGGCCGGGGCTGGACGTGAAGCTCGCCACGTCCACGATCTTGGTGGCAAACTGCTGGCCCGTGTCCCTGTTGATGCAGCGGCGCACCACGCTGAAGGGACCCCTAGGGAAAGGGAACGGTCGAATCATTCATCGGTTTCCTTCATAACTACATCGACGTTAGAATGTGGAATACACAGAATATCACGTAAGGCAGAAGCAGTAAAAGGTGCAGACAATTGCCTTGCTGCGGACAAGAATCGCGCGCACAATTTATTTTTTTATGCCACATAATGCGACCACAGATGAGGGCCGACACAAAGCAGTAATTAGTAGTTAGTTACCTGCTTAGTTAGCGTAGTTAGTAGTTAGTCAACCCCACATCTGGAGGACTGTCAATGCTAGGTTCTGAACAAGGCTAGCCAGGCTGGCAAGCAAAACCAGCTAGTAGCCAACGCCTTAAGCGTAGCGGTGTAATGTCTCAGACTTTAATCTTTTTACAGTATTTATTTTAGATTCACACACACCCACACACACATAGAGTTAGTCATTAACTCACGTATGACATCGACATATCATCAGAGTATTGACGGATCATCCATACTCAAAGGTGCAGTGTGTAAAATCGAGGCGGCCGCTAGCAATGAGGTCGCCGTTTCGGCGGCCACTTTGGTTCAAAACTCCAAGCATTCAGTTCTTCTTCCCAGCTTATATTTAGAACCAAGAGGCCGGAACTGAATGCAGAATTCCACATCTGGCGGCCATCTTGGTTCTAAATGCGAGATCGGAGGGAGGAACTGAATGCGGAGTTCCGCGTGTGTGTGAGTGTGTGTGGTGTGTGTGTGCTGGTGCAAGTGTGTGTGTCTCAATGTGTGTGTGCGTTTGTGTGTGGGTGTATCTCCGTTCGTGAGAGGTTAGGGCAGAGCCGGAATTCTCCCTCTATTCACGCACATTCATTTCCCACGTCTGCTATAATAATTAACTCATCCTGCTGAGAACTGAGGGGAACGGCCATAAAAACACATAGGCCATCCACCGCAGGGGTCGCCCAGGGATCATACTGGGAGCCCCTGAAAATCAAACCCGGTCACCTTTTGGCCCCCTTCATTTGGTCTCAGAAGGAGACATCCGGAGGCAGCTGGCTTTCACACACACACACACACACACACACACACACACACACACACACACACACACACACACACACACACACACACACACACACACACACACACACACACACACACACACAGAGAGAAAGATTGGGGGTGTGGAGCCCCTTTTTGACGGTAATGGGAGACCTTCCTGGTTCCTAACGTTTTCTCAAGACCTGACCCAGAGCTAGTAATCATTTACACTCTGTGTGTGACGGACGGGGGTGAGGGGGGGGAGGCCTGGGCAGTATCGCTAGGGTCTGGGGTATGTGGCGGTTTTGCAGTGATTTGAAAACACAGGAGGTTCAGAGGTTTGCGTCTGAGGGACGCGGTGCCGAGACTATTATCGGTCAAATGCAAATGTCAATAAACACAAAGGACTGCCGATGACACCGGCAGACCGTGAGCCAATCGATGGGCATCATTGAGATGCATGAGCCGTCACGACATGAACTGTGAAATAGCATGAGGGCCATCGCTGCCTCCACATTGGTCGTTGATTAAAACAAATGGGAACGCTTTACGCTAAAGGGTACATTAATTAATGAATTAACATTAGTTAGTGCAGTAATAAACATGAACTAACATGGACCAGTTGAACCATGGACCACTAACATGAATAGTCTATTATTCAATGAGCAATGATGTTCATGTTAACCAACGGTGTGCACGTGGTGTTTATGTGAACTAAGGTATTCATTAAGACATTATGGAACAGGGTTAGGGTCCGACTAACCCCTGTGCTAACGCTATACAACAATGCTTATTCCTGCATTGACTGATGTGACTTAATGATTAACTAACGAACCCTTATTATATTGCGAAGTGTCCAGACTCAATGAATCACCCCGCCCCGCCCCCAGCCGTCCTGCCGACTGGCCCCCGAGGGAAAGAGGCGGAAGGCTGACATTAACGTTCCACAATTGAAACTTATGGTCCGTAATAAACAGAAGCTGCCATTGTTGCCACTGCCCCCATCTGTGTGTGTCTCAGTGTGTGTCTCAGTGTGTTTGGTCTCAGTGTGTGTCTCAGTGTGTTTGTCTCAGTGTGTGTCTCAGTGTTTGTGTGTGTCTCAGAGTGTGTGTGTGTGTGTGTCTCAGTGTGTGTTTGTCTCTCAGTGTGTGTGTGTGTTTGTCTCAATGTGTGTGTTTGTCTCAGTGTGTGTGTGTTTGTCTCAGTGTGTGTGTGTTTGTCTCAGTGTGTGTGTTTTTGTCTCAGTGTGTGTGTGTCTCTCAGTGTGCGTGTCTCTCAGTATGCGTGTGCGTGTGTGTGTGTGTGTGTGTGTGTGTATGTGTGTGTGTGTGTGTGTGGTGTGTGAGTGTGTGACATCACCACAGCTGTTCTGGGTGGGCTCGCCTACGCCTCGCTCATGTTCTCGGGCGCTTGTCTAAACTAAAGGGTCCCTCCACAAACAAACACACACACACACACACACACACACACAAAACCCCCTGGAGAGACAAAGATGTGTTTCTATGGTTCGTCTTTTTGTGGAAGCGTTGTTTGGTTTTGAGTCATCTTTTCATCTCTTCAAGAGGTGTGTCTCTCTTGTTTCTTCAGCGTCTCTTCACTCCTCCGTCTGCGATGTTAACGACTGAATGGTGTTAAAGTAGTCCTAAATACTAATACATACCGCACCTACTTAAAACTAGGGTAGGCATTTTCGAGGGACAAGCCACAGTAAGCTAGATTTACCGAAAGAAACCCATCCCTATCTTCAGGCCTCCCTCCAGAGTTATTCCACCAAAACACGCTACTAGCTCGCTAGCTGCTAGCTCGCTAGCAGCAGGTCGCCTAGCCTACTGGCAGACTCCGGTCATGTGCAATAAGAGGGCGGGAAAAGTGCGTCAAGATAGCCAGTAGCGTTGCCGCGGTGTAGACATTTTCACACCGAGTAATACACTCGTGTCAACACCGGTATAACCGAGTTTAAACGGTATAAACTTTGAAACTAGGTCAACCGCCATCTTCTCCGTCAACTCTCCTTTCACACTCGGTGACAGCGTCTTATAACGTTCTATCTATAATAGTATAATATAATTGTATCTATAATATCACGGCCAAAAGCTCTGTGCGCCTCCGGATGGCCGTCGCGCGGGGAGCTCTCGTAGGGATTGGGCTTTGTGGGGTTTGTTTACCGGCGTTGCTATGGTTACCGGTCTTGTAAGGAAGCCAATTCTCTTCCGCACAGAGCAGAACAGTGGCCTATTCTACACATTATAATTTTCTTAAGTATAATTATATTATTCATTTTTACTGAATTATTTTATTATTACCGAAAAAAATAAATAATAATAATAATAATAATTGGTGTTGCCGGTGTGCAACACCAGTAACACGGTAATACCGTATACCAGGCAGGTAGGTTGACAGACAGGTAGACCGTTTGGGCAGAATGAAATTATTGGACAGGCTTATTAGAGGCCTGCGACAGCCACAGATGCCAGATTTAATCTTTATTCTTTTGATTTATCTATTTCTTTACAGATGTGATGAGAATTTTAATAACACATGACAAAAAAAGCTTATAAAATAAATGGCCTACCCCAGCTTTAAATCAAACTGAAAACAACACACTGTTTGCCGGTACAATAGTCAGAAATGCTACGATCAATGCCTGGATGCTAAACTGTCCACCGTGAACATCTTCCAACGGGGAGCCCAGTCCAACCTCATTCAACCAGGCACAACACCAGCTGGGTGACACTGCTCCAGTCCAATCACTTCCTCCTACACGCACACAAGCAGAAGATGTAGGGGGGGAAAGTGAAAGTGTTTGAATAATCAAGGCACAATTAGTATTCAGGTGGTCGGGCTCAAGACAGAGATGCCCGCAAGAGCATCTCCACTGATTTAGCTGTGAAAGCGTTTTTTTTTTTTTCTTTTCTTCCCAGGTAGATGAGTCTCAGAGCAGTCCAGTTAAAATGTTCAACCCCCCTGCCTCTGAAACGTCAAGCCTCGTTGGGAGTGATCCGTCTGACGCCTGGTGGCGATCGGTTGGAATATTCCAGCAACACTCCGGCTGCTGGTGCGTTCGAATGTATTGATTGGGCACTAGGGCCAGGGAGCAGGCTTACATAGAAAGTACAAACTCAAGGTTAGTGGTATGCGGTGTCGATCAGAACGAGAAATCCATTCTCGTTTTCGATCTGATATTCTTTTACATATCTTTTGGAGGATAATTAAAGCGTGCACACACTGGAGGCTGAATCTATGGTTTATAAAATGGATTGTACTTGTTAAAACGGACCCTACTTGTAACGTTGCAACGCTCAATTTCACTTTCAGTTTCAAATGTTAATAAACACTCAAGTATTTTGTACTGAACAAGAACACATATACAACTGAACTCACTGCAGTCCCCTAGGCGATGAGACCTTTTGAAGAGACAGTAATCTCCGCGTAAGCTGTTACATTTAGTTAGCGAGCATAAATCAGGAGTGAAAAGCAGCTGAAATAGCTACCTACCCCACCGAAGCAATATGTTACACTGCCTCTTGTTATTGCTTCACTTCCATAAATTGTGTAGGGGGTATAGGCAAGGTGTTATCTCAACTAAGGCCACTGACTGCGTTTATTAATAACTATGCAGTGATAGTGATTTCTTGTTAACAGAAAGTCACTCGTTATCACAAGCATAACTCTTGATTATGGCATAATGATACCAACTTCAAGCAATCAATTATATTGATTATTTGCGTGTCTTTGAGTCTGGTGTGCGACCGTTTTTCCGTAAAATTTCGGCTGAAAAGACGTTATATATAAACTATCCTTGATTAAAATATGCTATATCTCATACTATACTATGCTTTGTCTAAGGAGAGTAAAGCTTTTAGAGACTAGTTATCAACGTGAAGTGTCAACGATGGAGACTGACCCTTTAACACTCGCGAGTAGCCCAGACGAAAATCAAATGAACTCATCGGTCAAAAATAAGAATCAAAAAGGGATTTAGGAGCTAAATGTCACTGAGACAATTTAGTCATCCGGCTCACAACTCAGAAACCGCTGCAGGAGCCATTGCTTCAGCGGCCCCAAATGAGCAGTACGTCCAAATATCTTTCTTTGCGCTAATTAGCACCCCAGAGCTAGTGTGGAGTGCACCATCGCAAAATTCAGTTACAAATCCTACAACTCAATGCCGCCGAAAAACCCACTAGTCATAGAGGGAAACGGATCCCATTAGATACGAGTATGTCGTACTGGAGCCAAACCTACCCTTCTTTATTGTTTGTACTATTTCTGAGTAAAAAGATGGAGAGTAAGCAAACCAAATAAACTTTAGCGTCTGGCTGTTTTTGCCAAGGAGTACAGAAACATGTCTTGTCAAGGGGTAACGTTTCGTACTCAACCGTGTCTGACCCCTACCTGATGGCTGTGGACATTTGGGTTCAAACCCAGTACCTTTCACACAGAAATCGAACACCCCCCAGCCACTATACTATTCCACCCCACACAAAAGTTATAAATCCCTGATCAGTACAGCATACTTTATTTCTCTGTGTTGAAATGTTGGACATGACTTTCTGTAACACCCAAGCCAATTGTTTTAAGATCTTTAGCGTTTCATGATCTTTAGCTTTTATTTTCAAACCCCTACAACTACAATCCTTCACTGGTAAGCGGTTTTACCTGCTTCCCAAACAGGCCTGCTAGCGCACTAACAAGCAGCTTAAGGTCAAGGCTCTTCGAAATAAGGCTCTTAATGATGGAAGCTTGCAGATAAGGTGAGCATCAAAGGGACATTAGCATCGCGCAGGCAGAGAAGAGGGGAAGCTGTTTAGCATGCCTTCGATCGACCAAATGTTTATTCTCACTGAAGAGGCTTCGGCTATAAGGTGGAGTGAGTTGCTTTAACATATATAATTATACCCTCCACCATTTTAGACACTCAATATAATTTAAACGTATAATGCTTTTTTCATTAATATTTAAATGATTTGATTTGGCTCTTCCCATCAAACCCCCCCCCCCCCCCCCCAAAAAAGCGCTAAAAACGATCAACTACCAAACAAGTAGATGAATGATTCATTGGTAAGTACAAACATCCCCTATCCACGCGTCTGCTTAGAGAGGATGTCGAAAAGAACAATGAAAAGACAAGAGGATACTACAGCATTGAATACGGCGTCGGTTTTTTAGCAGGTGATTAATAAGCCTTGCGAGCCACACGAAGGCCTGTATTGTACCCCTCTTCACTGGAACAGGCCTTTGCTACACCAAACCGTCACTGACTGGGTACTGGGGGGGGAGTTGGGGGGGGTGGGGGGGGGGGGAGGAGGAGCACACCATGAAATACAAGACAGCAGACCAGGACATATTATTGATATATTGCGATTGTCATAAAAATATCCTTTTCATGAAATCGTCTGAAACTGGGATGGATTTTTATCCGAGCTGGGCCTATGGTGGCCATGACCATGCCAGGCGATCCAGCACTGTAGTAGTAAACCAAGGGGGTGGGGGGGGGGGGGGGTAAGGAGGAAGGGGTTATGTGAAAGCCTGTCCGTAGACGGCCGTGGGCGGGGAGCGTTGCGGTCGATATCTGCTGGCGTTATTTATCCATGGAGCCTCGAGGCCCTCTGCTCCAACCCCACACGACTGTCTCCGTTCATCTTCTTCAGCTTCGCTTTTTTGCCCCTCCTCAGCATCATCGCTACCAACGCTAACCCCATTATCATAACCCCTCTTCCACCAATACCACCACCCCCATCACCATCCCCATAATCATCAACCCCTCTTCCACCACCAACACGACACCCACCTTCACCCCTCTGTGACCACCACAGCCTTCACCATAGCCCCTCTTCCACCAGCACCACGTTCGCCACCATCCTCACCCCTTTCCCACCTTCACCCCCATTATCACTCCTCTGCCACCTCCACAACCACCTTCACCATCATAACCCCTTTCCCACCTTCACCCCCATTATCACTCCTCTGCCACCTCCACTACCACCTTCACCATCATAACCCCTTTCCCACCTTCACCCCCATTATCACTCCTCTGCCACCTCCACAACCACCTTCACCATCATAACCCCTTTCCCACCTTCACCCCCATTATCACTCCTCTGCCACCTCCACTACCACCTTCACCCTCATCACTCTGCCCCCTCCACCACCACCCCAATCATTGCTCCTCTAGCACCTCTACCACCACCTTCCCCATCATCTCTCTACCACTTTCACCACCTCCACTCAAATCCTAACCCAACCTCCACCTCCCCTCCGCCTTCTTGTTCTGATTCTAAGGTCCACCTCTTGCCCACCTCAACTAGTAGTAGGAGCCGACATTTCACCACCACCAGGTGAGTGAGATTAGCCAATTACAAGATCAAAATCACCCCACAAGTGACATCACATCAAGTGGGAGTGTCCACCCAAGTAAGAGGGTCAGATAAGTCTAAAAGCCTACTCAGGGGACTGAAGCGATTCGTTGGCGTTTCTATCCATCAAACATTGCTATGGACACTCCCACTTGTTATGTCTCTAGAGGGCAGATTCAAAATAGCTTGTACTGGCTAATCACACTCACACCTGGTGTTAAACAGGGTTCCTTTAAAGTAGGCATCGATCTCTGCCGTCTCGTCTTTAGAAAACAGGGGAGAGGAGCACAGTCCAGTGATTAGGCCGTTTAAATCCCAGCGCCGACAATAACGGAAAGTCGGCATCTCTTTGGACAAAAACATCTACTACGAGGCTAAATACAAAATAGCAGGATGATTGCATTCTGCAAAGGAATTTCACATTGAAAATATACCAAACCAAACCCAAATAGCAGGGGACAGTATAATGAAGATGTAGCACCCAATTCAGAGATTCAAACTGGGTGGCGTAGCAGATGTGGGGAGGTGGCAAATTGGTGTGACAGCTTGTGTGCCTGTGTGGCATATGACCATCCAAAGGTCAGAGGTCAAATGCCTGGGCTTCCCTCTATGGGAGTTTTCACACTCTTTTGTGGGATAACGGTCAGCGGGGAGGGGGGGGGGGGGGGGGTTAAGGGCTGGGTGAGGGGGGAGTGGTCTGAAACGGGTCTGTGAAGTGCTTTGAGGCTATCGCCACGGAGGAGCTAAACAAATACACTCGGCTGGACTGCAGCCTCTTCTGATTGGTCGAAGGTTCAACTTTTATCGCTCCCTCTCCCTTTAACCTACCCTTCTTTCTCTCGCCACTCTCCTGGCCATTTAATTGTATACAGCTGATATATAGGATGTCCAATTAGACCCTATTTTATTGTCATAATCTACAACAACATTGGATAATTAATTACAATAATTCCGATCCCTTTTTCTTTGGAGCAGGGAGGGGTTTAAGAATCTGGCACTTTGATACCTACAGGTACATAGCAGGTGTGCCTGTAGCTTTGTGTTCCTGTAGCTGTCCCCCCCCCCCCCCCCCCCCCACCACACACACACACACACACACACACACACACACACACACACACACACACACACACACACACACACACACACACACACACACAGAGTGTCACCATATGAATTTCAAAATGATACGGCACATCGATGATGGTGGCGTAAAATGATAGGTGGCATAAACAATGAAAACACTTGAGGCACTTTGGTTTAATTTCCCATCAGCCCCATTGAGATGCTAAAGACACAGTGACACAGAACACCGTCCCTGGATGGGCCCACCCTGGGCCCACTGGAGACAGTGTAGCCTATTGCCACCGGTTGCAGCGGGTCACAAGAAGTCGACTCATTTACAATTCAACACAGCATAGGGCTTGCAAGGTTTTGCGTCGCGTCTTGGGTTCCACACATCACGGTGAGAGAAAGCACCAAAGCACTTCTGAAAGGCATGCAGTAAGGTGAACTTGACCGACACGTACGTCCACGGGTAACTCTGCGGTACACAGGTAAATACTGGGTGGCCTGGCTGGTGAACTACATGCACTGACTGGGGATTTTACATTTTTTAACATACGATAAGGCTTTTGATGAACCGGGGCCTAGGTCAAATTTAAAATGTCAACACTAAATCTAACCTATTAAAGGAGGCTAGATTATTATTTATAATATATAACCATTTACAATCATAAATAATAATAATTCTATAATGATACCATAGCTATGAATAAGGATGTGTCATGGTGGGCTACATCTCATCTCAAATCCTACATAATGTATGCATCTATAATATTTGCCTTACACCTGGAAAAATACATTGGCCGACTCAATCCATAAGTATTCATAGCCCTTCATACATTATCATTATTCAAGTTGAGAAATTGAATGCTAGATTTGCATCAAGGCATGGCCCAGGTGTGACGTGTGTGCATTAGGCCTTATTTCCAAAGAAAAGCCAGACACTTGCTTTCACAGACGGATCTGTTATTCAATCGCAGTGAACTTTCACCTCCAAAGAGGAACCCCATCCAACCCAGACATCCGCTTCTCCTCAACGTGCGGATCATGTGAAACACACCCAACCATAGACCCAGAAAATAAAGGCATGCATTCCACTGTGTTGAGGTTGATTAAGGTGATGATGCGGTTCACTTACTTCCCAATAACCTCGCACAGCTCGTACACATCCTCGAAGAGGACGTCGTCGTCCGCCATGGTCTCGCAAGGTAGGTGAAAGACCCAGTGGTCTCCCCCGATGTCGAGTCCTCCTCCCGGGGCAGGGGGTCTGGAGCGACAGCCCCTGACGAGGTCTCCGCCTCTCTACCTCCGGTGTGTCTTACTCGGGCCAGGCCCGAGGGCCACCGATGTCCACACACACACACACACACACACACACACACACACACACACACACACACACACACACACACACACACACACACACACACGGCCTTATCCAAGTGTCTTCTTCCCTTTACCCACAACCCTTCCTCCAATGTCAATGACAGGCGGACCAGCGGGTCTCGAGCTGGGGTGAGTCCCGGACGGCCAGCCTGTACGCCGGGGCAGGCTGGCTGCTTAGCCCGCTAGCCGGGATACCGAACCGGTTCCCCGGTGCAGGGGGAGAGGTTGTCAAGTCCTCGGCCCCACCTTATAGTGGGCTCCTTTTACTGGGAATGCTAGCCAGCACTGGTGGGGAAAGATGGCTAGCCACCTGGGCTGGATTATTAGGATGGAGGGATGGCTAGCTTAGGCGATATAACGGTAGAAATGGCTCACCCACTGGGGGTTACTGGAGAGGAATAGGATGGAGATGGCTGGCTAGTGGGGTATAATGGATGTAAATGGCTAGAATAATAGGATGGAGAGAGGGCTAGCTAGTGTCATAGGATTGGGGAGATGGCTAGCTAGGATGGGAGTGAGGTTAGCCAGCTAGCTAGAGTAATAGGATGGATGTATCAGACTCCGGGGCGTGGATATTCCTTGCAGGGGGAAAAAACCCGTCTTTGGTAGTAGGTCGCCCGCGTATCCCTCTTGAAGCCACCGCCTCTTCCCTACCTTAATATATAACACTCCCAGGGTGTTAATTTCACACGATTGTGTTTTTTTTTTAGTACGATACCCTCGTTTACTAAACTGAGGCTGTTAAAAATGTAAAATGGTCGGCTGGCTCGAAGTGTAAGGAGCTAGCGGTCGGTGGGAGTGGAGATAGCCGGGCCGGCTCGCACCGTGACCGCGCCGCGCACACCCCGTCTTACCCCCGCCGTCCACCGTCACGCGTCCGGGGCTTGGAGAGCGTCCTCAGCATCCCGAGATCCCGTTCCCGTATTATTATTACCGCACACGACCGTGTTCATCTCGACGAAGGGTAATCCGGTGGCGAAACATCGCCTCGTTAATATTAATAATTATATTATGTAGAAGTCCGTGTAGCCCCCCCCTTTTCAGACCGGCGTCGCTCCCCGTCTTTCAGCACCGTCTCATCCGCTGCTGGGCGCTCCTTCTTCGGCTCCCAGAGACGCCTGGCTCCGCCTCCCCCATCTCTCCCTGTTTAGGAAACTGGCGCCCCTGGATCCAAGATGGCGGAGGCGAATAGCCGTTGTTGGCGTTGCGCTGAACAGGCCTTGGAGCCAAGATGGCAACGGGTCGAAGGGCCCACCGAGGGGCAGTTTCCTAACGGCCGCGTCCCAGCGAATCCCGCGCAGGCGTCGACCACGAAAATCCATCACCTTACGTCAGCTTTCCCCTCTCTTCATTTACCAGTGTTGCAGCACCCAGCCACTATCAAAGTAAACTACATTGTGTTGCTATGTGAAACATAGTTTCATGAATGAATGAATGAATGAATGCATGCACATTTTAACGATTGAGGTGAATTGTTATGTTTGTATTAAATGCGTGATTTTCCGTGGCTTAGTCTTTATTACTCGTAGGAACATGCTATTAATACAAATCTATTTCATTATGTATGAAGTTATTGGCTTAAAATGTAACGAATGTGTGCATGTAATGGACAATGTGTAGGCGTGGGTCGTGGCACACAGTATAAGGCTGGCAAACTCAAAGCTCAATACTATTTTAATGAATACTTTAATTCAAAACAATGTAATTATTATGAATGAAATTGCTTTCTTGGTTATATTTGCACATCCACTGTGCAAGATGGTTTGGCTACATTGGCTAGAGAGGAGACGCCAGTAAAATCTTAGATGCGGTTGGAAGTGGGAGACGTGCAAGGGGCGCCCTCTAGGGATGACACTGACAAATAATAATTGACTAAAACCCGGTCCTTATATTCAGACGCAAACACGCTGCTCCAAATGTTTTTATTGGCGTTTTACACACCATTTCAATGAAATAACCGTAGACCGAATGCATGTGAGTTTAATGCCTATAGTCCTTTATAAAACCGCCCGTGTGATGAGAAATAACTAATCAAAGGAAAAGTTATATTATTCTAGAAAAAAAACAGCCAACTACTTTGT
Source organism: Gadus macrocephalus (assembly GCF_031168955.1). Classification (NCBI taxonomy): domain Eukaryota; kingdom Metazoa; phylum Chordata; class Actinopteri; order Gadiformes; family Gadidae; genus Gadus; species Gadus macrocephalus. The sequence goes on from NC_082385.1 coordinate 31,973,487, forward strand.
AGTAAAGTAAGTGGCATGGGAGCACAGTCATGTGCAGGGATCGAGTGAAATTGCAAGTATCACCGCTAGAGGGTGCCGTTTCTTTAACTGCTGTTCTCTCGGTTTCCATGGTGCTGCATCACTTCTGCTCGCGCATTAAGGTGTACGCTTCCCCGATTGGTTGAAGGCGTGGAGCAGCTATTGATGATCTGATTGGTGGATGATGTGGTCATCATATACACGGCAGTGTGTGTGTTGTGTGAATTGCCTTTTCTCTCGGTGCGGTTTTGGAAAAATACATACTTGCAAACACGGACTACACATCACACAAGGTCTGCACTGTAACAATACATGCAAGGCAATGTTGAAATAAACAAGAGCATTCAAGAAAAAGGAAATAAAAACATAATAAAAAAATCCTAACCAATGCAAACATTGACATTATGTGAAAGTATGCTGTTTCTATGGTAACAAGATATGCGCAGTCATGGTGGACCCGTGTGTGTTAATGTCAACTATTGTGATACATGCATGTAATAATAATCATCACTATGTGTAGACCACTTTTCCATGCAGGGAACAAAGTGCTACACAAAAGTCAACACAAAACACACACACACAGGATAAACCATCACCCAACAAAAGCTTCCCCATACACATGTTTCTCTGTACAAACATCTCCTGATCTAAGGTTTACTGAGCCTTAGATCAGGTCCTGTACGCCTGATCTATAGACCATACTTCGAAATAAAACACAAACACAAACACACACACATAGCCAACCAAAAAAAAGACAGATTTTGACAAAACATCAACAATACTTATATTGGTGAAAACAACTTTATTTCAGAACAAAAACCAACAATATGTACATCCAAACAGCAACGTGTCATCCAAAATAAAACCCAAAGGGACCGTAAAACGTGTTCACGGAAACTTAGAACAAGCAGCAGGCATCTGTTAAACCACTCACGGTATTTTACACTTTAAAGTTAAAGGCAATGCAAACGCAACTCAAAGACAGTGAATCGATAGCAACTTAACTGGTTTAAACTGTGCGTGCCCTGACTAGAGGCTGATCGTAACTGAGAAAAAACACAAAAGTTGGCAACGTCGTTGTACTAGTGTTATTGCACTGACACTCATTAATACTCTAAGATGACAAAGAGCAAAGCTACAGGAATCACAGGCGTGGTGTGGTTTTCTTTTTCGCAAACCAAGTCCACGTCCAGGACAGCTAGGCATCGATGACAAAGGTTTATACGTGAAAGATGGAGTTTCATGCTCTTTGCATTGCAAAGTTAAGTGAGAAAATAAAAAAATACATCACACACACATGAATGCCTCACATAGGGCACTTAATATGTACCGGCTTCTTGGTCTGGTGATGTGTATTGTATAATAACCCATAGGGAACCCAACTTCCACTTAACTCAACCATTTTGCGCACGTCACAGTATTTATCATCAGATTGTTAAAAACACTTCAGTTTGTGGTTAAGCTCACAATCTGAGGTGACCCATCTTATCATAATAGGCAAATATGAATCTGAGCCATCCCTACCATATTATATATTCATATTATTTACAGGTCTCGGAGCGAGAAAGAGTTATTTATGTACAAGGGACTTCTATATGGGATTAGCTTTAGACTATTTCATCCAGCAGGACAATAGGTGGCAGGGAATAGGGATAAACGTCAAAGTCAAACAGGGCTTTGAGTGTCCTTTTGTGGCGGCTTGGTATATATCTGCACTCTGGCACATGTCATTGATAAGAAAAAAGATGTCTTGAGCAGTTTTGAACCCTTGTTTTCACCCTCCTCAACCACCCTTGAGGAGACAACGGTAGAAAAAGGTGAACTCTGTGCGTAACCCATTTTCTGTTCGAATTGCAACGCGCATGAATGATACCTTAGTGAATAGCATTTTTTTTTTTCCATAGCATGTCGACTTAAAAGAGGTAAAATGGAGAAAAGAGACAACATGGTGGCTGAACTCGTCGAGCGTGCTGTAACTGTAGTGACGGGGGCCTACGAGTTAACCAGATCCACCGACGTGTCGAAGGGGTTTCACAGTAGGTTACCACAGGGGCCCCGGGCCCCTCCATCAGCAAAGGGGGTCCCGTTTAGGAGGCCAGGCCTAGCAGGAAGCCGCCCACGAAGCCACTGGACACCACGATGTTCCTCTTGATGAAGTCGGTCGCCTGGGAGGAAGAGTAGGAGGAGGAGGAAGAGACAGGTACGAACATATCATGGCTGGATTTTTTACTTTTTTCGTCAAACTTTTTTAAGTGGGAGGGTAAAATAAGTTGAACATAAGCCTGTGAATTAAATGTATCTTTATAATAGTATGATTATATAATAATCAAGTGTTTAATTGAGTGGACACACGAATGCACGGGAGGATGGACGCAAGCCATTCCAGCATCATCTGTGCTTAAATTTAACCATCCAATGCAAACTGAGTATGGTGCCTCGTTATCAAGTATTCAACTGTCTCTTTTAGGAGGAAAAAAGGGCCAACTGCCATGCAAATTTCCAAAGTGTAATGTGTCCGACTGCACACTAGAGGGCAATACTGAGCCGTGGCTCACAAGAGATGATGTAACGTCAAAAACGCTAAAATATATAATTAAAAAATTCCTTGTTTCCTTCCCACTGACATTTTTCATTCCCAGTAACTCAAACAACCACCAAAAGTATTAGACTAAAAGTTAATAGCTTAATTCAACATTGGGTTAAATTCATGCCGGAAGAAGAAAAAAATGATGCTGTTACAAGTTACCTTTACCTCCTCGATGAAAGAGTTGATTTCTGGCGCTGCCTTCTTGGCCTTCTTCTTCAGGTGTTTCTTAGCCTTGTTCACATCCTTCTCCACCTTCTTCCAGTCCACCTGCACATAGCCGCTGTGATTGGCTATCTGTGGAGTCACATGACGAGGATGAAAGTGAAAGGGTGGGGAAATAGCTTTTTTTTTTATCTTTCAAAAACATAATTTGAATACTACTTTACATTGAAATGAGTTTGAATGTTTCAGAAATGTATTAAATCGTTAATGTGGTAGATTACCTATGCTTTTAAAGTACTTTCAGAAGTACAGTCATAAAACAACACCAAAAATACAGAAATAGGGAATAGAGGTGAATGATAAAGGGAATAATCAATGATTATTTCACTTTTTCTTGAAAGATCAAACCAACTGCCACATAAAACATACATCTGAGACTTAACTGCTAACAGTTTATTGACGTCCCTGCTAAAAAACAAACAATCGGTGGACTAGGCTCCATGTATATAGTGCTCTGAATAGCCCCAGAGCTGCACCATAGGAATGCATGTAAATGTATACAACACTTTAAACGTGTCAAATCACACCTGGAGCCGTGCACACCTGTCCACGTTAAAAAACCTGAAGAATCAGGAGACTCACCTGGAGCAGGAGAAACCCTCCCCCCACAGCTGTGGCAGCAATCTTCCCCACCTTCTGGAACAGGTATCCTGCACACCTGTATGGGTTGTAGAATATATTACAGAGTCAACACCTTTAGCAACACCCCTAGTTTAATCTTCGTACATGGTTATGATATATTATGGAATGGGGAGTAAGATCTCATTTGATTGTGCTTTAAATTAACATGAGCCCCTTCACATTGTGTGAAACAGCCTAAAAAGCATTTGTGGTCACTAGGATATGTTACTGTATTTGTCTGCGAAACTTGGAGATGTGGCTTGGTCATAGCTCAGAATCCCTCACTGGGTTATAGAACCACTGTTTTAATGACATTCAGTTCCATGCAGGCCGGGGCGTGTTTTAGATTGATCTATTTGTTTACAGAAGTCCCAGAATCAGCTAAGAAACCGAATAAACCTGCTTATGAAATGCAATAGGAATGCAATCGCAATGATTCATCAGTGACTGGAATTTTATGCACGCATGCACAGACCTGCAGTAGTTAACTTTCCCATGGAAACATTTAGTAACCAGTGTAACGCTGGGGACAGCTGAGGAAATCACAGAACTGCTTTTCAACGTATGTTGTTTAGGGACATGAGGAGAGCTCATACCATCCAGCACCACCTCCCATCATTATCTGCGTGGCCACAGAATACTTCTCTGCGATGGGGCCGGAGTTGTTCCCAAACACAGTGCTCCACCACTGGTGTGTCCGAGCATATTCTGTGAGGTCCACGACCTCGTACACCTCATCCTCACTCTCTGGCTCCGGCTCTTCCTTTCCTAATAATAGACGCAGCAGCAAATCAGCTTTACTGTTACAACACTAGTCCACTTTAATCACAGCAGGAATGGAAACGTCTCCTTCTGATCCGACACAACCAAGCATGCACAGAGCAGTTATAAACTTATAATTCCCTCTTTTGTATCATTACATAAAATACAGTTTTTTAGATGCTGGTCGACTTGATCGGCAACCTCAGCGGGACTGTCACGGGACTGGATGATTGATGGATGTAAAGTGAGCAGCGTTGATACCGCCGATGTTTTGTCCTTCACATTTTCATTACAGATCATATGATTCTGCCTGTTCTGTTTTTTAAGTATAAATACAACAACCTATCCCAAAAGTCTCCTTACCTGCTCTCTGATCCACGTCCGCCATTTTGGAGAAATGCGTGACGTCACCAGGATGTTGACAATGCTACGCCCCGCCCACTCACTGTGACGCCCCGCCCACTCAGTGTGACGTGATGCCACGTCAGTAAATCCTTTGAACTGTCTTGATTAGGGCTCAGCAATTTTTTAATAGTTGTGGACTGGTTTGTACATGGTTATGATGCATCATGGAATGTGTGTAGGGGGAGATCTCGTTTTATTGTGGTTTTAATTAATATGAGACATTTTCACATTGTGCCAAACGGCTTTAAATGTTGCATTCATTGATTTATTCAAGTGATGTTTTAGCGTATCATGTTGTCAAAGTGCAATAACCAACTGATAACACTTGCATTCAATGAAATCAACACATGGGATGGGAGTTATTGTTTATTCAGGAAACATCCCTACACATTATGACATATAAACTCTATTATGACTTATCAGGACAGTATCATTCACCCATCTCATTCACATACGTGTCTTGCAACTTCACTATTAGAGGAATAACCATGAAACACAAAGATTTCTTTGCAGATCGAAAAATAACCGTCTAAGTCGAAAAAAATAAGTACATGTAGCACAGCGAGTCATATGGAGGAGCTCGGCGCTTCTGATTGGTCGACAATGAACCAGAGGGCGGGACTACAGCGAGTCATATGGAGGAGCACGGCGCATCTCATTGGCCGACGATGAACCGGAGGGCGGGACTACAGCGGCGTGGGTTCGGCTGGGTGACACAATTATAACAACTTTAGCTCCGTGGCCGTGGAGGATTTTATGGTCAAATACACACTTTTAACGGACCCTTCTTCTATTTTTCTTGCTTTGCATTGCAACACAACCGCACTTGCGTTGAAAATGTGACGCCCCGAAGGAAGGAACTACCGGAGAGTAGTGTTTTTCTCTCTCTCCAGCTCAAAAAGGGGATTGTACCACCATCAAAATCGCATTTTTTTTTTAATCCGGGGAGAAAAGTTTTTGATCATTTCTCTCTTGTCTTTTGCTACAACATTTTCCGATTCGGCGGATCGATACACGCTGGTTTCGAGTCTGCGATCCCATGCAATCGTGCGCCGCCGCTTCGCTCGCCGCCGCCGCCGCCTGCGCCGCCGCGCCGCGGAGCCGCGTCGCCGCCTCGGCCTCTGGTGGGGATGAGGAGGAGAAAATGGCGGCGGGAAAAGCCAGTGAAACCGAGGAGGACTTTCCGACACTGACAGCCCCGGAGAGGGAGCGTCTGGCCGGCATGGACAGGTCGCGACGACAACACCACCCTCTTACACTCCCAAATACCGTTGAAAAAACCAATGTGTCTCTCTTCTTCTTGTATCTATCACAAAAAATGTCTCCCCGGTCGGTGGTGGAGCTCCGCTGTGAGCGATACTGAGTCTGTGTGTGTGTGTGTGTGTGTGTGTGTGTGTGTGTGCGTGTGTGTGTGTGTGTATGTGTATGTGTATGTGTATGTGTATGTGTATGTGTGTGTGTGTGTGTGTGTGTGTGTGTGTGTGTGTGTGTGTGTGTGTGTGTGTGTGTGTGTGTGTGTGTTTGTGTATGTGTGTGTCCTCGCTTGCAGTTCACTGTTTGGATTCCAACGGCTTCATGAAGATGGCGCCAGAACGAGGCCCCTGCTGATGAAGGTAGCACCCCACTCTCCGACTCCTCTGCGACCCAACCTGGGCATTGTGTGCACGTTGACCCCCCCCCCCCCCACACACACACACACACACACACACACACACACACACACACACACACACACACACACACACACACACACACACACACACACACACACACACACACACACACACACACACACAACTCCGCTCGCCTGTGCCCCGGCTGTGAGCGCATTCGGCCCGGGCCCTAACGCGGAGGAGCTCCCCCCCCCCACACCCCCAGGACCAAGCTAAACGCTAGCCAGCCGCCCCGGACCCATTCACTCGGCTAACGGGCTAGCCACCAGGGGGAGAGCGACGCTGCTGCACCTGCGGCTACGCAGCGTCGCTTTTCCGGGGAGACTTGATACTCTGCCGGCCTGGGTCCCCCCTATTAAAGGTTTGAGGAACATTTGGGGAAAAGGGGCTGAGCAGAGGGGTTGCAAGTGGCCCAGCAAACCTCTTCATACACTATCTTGTGAATACAACATGTCGTTGTGCAACATCAGTTCTGCCATGGTTGGGTCAGTGGGAGAATGGTCAAAAACGTTGTTGTCTTTATTCGGTGTTGCATTCACGACCGCCTCGGAAATTCGCGAAGGTGGAAGTCACTACGATCACAAGCGACTAACGTTAGAGAAAGATGCAGGGAGGTGTGTGTGTGTGTGTGTGTGTGTGTGTGTGTGTGTGTGTGTGTGTGTGTGTTGTCACTGGTATTGTGTGTCTTGAGCCCTTCATCTGACACATGTGACATCCGGGTGCACTTTTAATGTAGAAGAACATCGATTGTAACGAAATGTGATCGATAGCGGGGCTACTAAAGAACGCGAATAAGTAACACGAATTGCCTCCTTGCTCCCTGTCCAAGATGGCGGGACATAGCGCAGTGATATCGATAGCTATATTCCCAGTTTGATGTTGTTATATCGTTAGAAAAGCGTGATGGGTGATGGTGGGTTGGATCGCTTTAATGTCTGAGGTCCAACGTGGACCCCGATACCGCTTTGAGTCCGTCCACACGGTGTCACCGTCCTTTGTTTACAGTGTTCATGGACTCCTATCTCTTCGTGATCTGTGCGTAATAGTGCGTTTATACGCGCGTACACCTCGTCTGTAGGCCAGCAATGCATGCATTGTCTTTAACTTGGCCGCATTTGGACTACTTGTTGTACTGAGCCCCCCTGATCTTTTTGACAGCTTGGGGTTTGGAGCGACCGTCTTGATGCGGGATCTGCTCGCTAGGTGGTGTGGATGTATAGGAAGTTTTCATTCGAGTTGTCAGACAAAAGCGCTTGGCAGTGGTTGGGCCGTCATAGGGGATACAACGACCGTTCAATGTATTGAAAGCGTTATGGGCCTACCTACACATTGCAACGTGTGTGTATTGTACATATGTGGCTATTGTACGTGTGTCTATTGTACATGTGTCTATTATACGTGTGTGGCTATTGTACGTGTGTGTTGTAGTGTGTGTGGCTGTTGCACATGTCTATAGTGTGTGTGTCATTTGGACATTTCTACCCAGAAGGCCAAGCTGGCCAGCAGATCCTAAAGTTGCTCTTTTTCTTTGTGTCACTGGTGCATCTTTGTTTGCATGATGCTGCCTTTGAAGCAGACAGTGTGTAACTCAATTCTTGTTGGTCGTTTTGGATTTATGACTCTGTCGCCATTCATTCATAACCGGTGGCAGTGAGTGATTGTTTTGACGCACAGGTGTGTGTCTAATGCTTGTGGCGTCCGCACGGTTTAATACTGTAGTTGTACTGTAGGCAATGCAAGGTAGCGACCCCCTGGGTAAATGGCAGGTTGTCTTGTTTTGGTTTTTAATGCTCTGACACAGAGTACGCGCGGAGCCAATGGAAAGTGCTGCTCCTTGCTCTGTGAAGAGATGTCTGTAGCATTGTGTCTGTGTCCTTGTCTAGGCAATGCGAATGCGCAATTTTAATTGCTGAAATGCTGATTACAATCCTTGAGTGACATTTGGAGGTCGACAAGCGTACAAAAATGCAAGGTGGTGAGACAGACCAATGTGGCATGATGATGCTTGCCCTTTTGATGTGGCCCAAATACCTTTCCTTCTCTGTGTACTGTGGTTGTTTCTCTATCGATGGGGATTTTTAATTGTAATCAACTGAAACTGTGCCGTTGAATAACTTACTCTTGTTTATTTGACAGCACCGTTTCAGTTAGTTACATGCAGATTATTAGGCTAGCCTAATGTATTCAAATTTTATATCTATTACAAAGCTGTGTTGTTAACCTTAGTGAATGTATGAAGTAGTTCAAAAGACTGAAGATTCGTTTAGAAAATAACACACTAAATGAATGTCAGAGAGATTGGGTTGCATTAGGCTAGGGTGTACATTTTCTTTTGGAACATAACATTTGGGATACTCAAGACTTCAAAAGCACACATTCAAATGAAATGTTACTTGCTCATGATTATTAGGTTATTACACTGCCTTTCATCTGTGGGCCTCCAAAAGCATGTTGTTCACATTCAGCGTGCCATTTTAAGTCATGGTGACCCAGCTTAGCATCCGACAAGAAGGAGATCAAACAAGAGGAGGGCGGGAGACCTACCACATCATTGACCGGTCATGTTTTTTTTTATTAACCATGACAGGTCATGGTTAATAGCACATGATAATAATATGAGAGTACGGCATTAAGTCCCTGAAAAGTTCCCAGGTGCATCACTATGACCCGCATTCAACTACAATTAGGGCATTTACATCAGTTAATACTGATAACACATTGACACACCGACGGCAGAGTCAACCATGCAAGGCGACAGCCAGCTCGTCAGGAGCAGTTAGGGTTAGGTGTCTTGCACAGGGACACATCAACACTCAGCTAGGAGGAGCTGGGGATCGAACTAGCAACCTTTCGGTTACAAGACAACCGCTCTACCTCCTGAGCTAAGCCGACCCACAGACGAGAGGTTCTGCGGGGTGTAGGGGTGGTCTATGATGAGTCTGCCCTGCTGGTAGTTCCTGGAGGAATCCGCATGTCGGTGTCTAGAACTGCTGCTTGGATACACTCAGTCTGAGTCCGCCCGTCTGGATCAAACTCGTAGGATGTGATCAGCTTTTCAACACCCTCCTGGCTGCTACACTAAACTGTATCCATTACATTACTAGGTGTGATTTTACAATTTTCTGGCACTTTTTTTTTTTTTTTTTTTTTTTTTTGGACTGCTGTTTCTGTTTGTAATTGCTTTGAGTGGCAGCCTCATGTCTGCACTGGTTGGCCTTGTGTTCGTAGCTCTGTTTCACCATTACCTCCTATCCTCACCCGTGTATCTCCTGGTTCACTGTTAAGACAGCCCTGGGTCAAGTGATTCGCTCTCTAGCCGCATCCATAAATGTGTAGTTTGATATCAGTCACTCCACAGCTATTGATCGAGGTTAATAAGTGAGATCATGTGCGTTTCTAGATTAATTTAATTGTGAAACTTGTTGTTCTCATATCTCGTGGATTTTAACAACCCCAAACTAAATGTGTACAGACCTAGTGATGCAGCGGTCCAAGATGACCACCTGACACCAGCCATTGGCGGATGATCATTATCATGTCATTATCATGCATGGCATTATCCATCCTACAATTGAATGTTAGTGGGATACACTTAAATACAGCGATTTTAATGAATTATTCCTTGGGAATAATTTGCATGGAGCTAATTGGTCGAACGATTAAACCATCTCAAAATGCATTTTTGTCGGAGAGAAGCCATTAGTCGAAACACTAAGTTGAAAAACTTTTTGGGGAGGAGTCAAAAAATGAATATAGGGAGCGAAACGGGAACAAGCTTATCTGTCTGAAAAAGCAGTCAACTGTGGTTTCATATCGTTCCCTAATCAACTCCAGTGCATGTCTGTGTTCGAATCTAATATTGCTCTCTGACCGGTGAACATGGGCTAGCAACCTCAATAACATTGTGTATCCTAAACATCTGTCATCAGTACGATCGAGCGCGACAACCATTTCAATCGTGCAAACGTGTCAAGCTTTAACAATGGTTTTAGTATCGCGTAATACACGATAAAACAACTAAACGTCGGTCAACCAACATTCGTTCATTTGATCTGCTCCAAAACATTCCTGGTCTAATTGTCCCTCTGGGAATCTGCATGGCCCCATCGTGTCTGCAGTGCTTTCGACACCGTCCCGCCTGTAATGAAAAACGGACTGTCACTGTTCTTTTGTTTTTTCCTTCCTCTGGTCCAGCCAGACACCACAGGCCGGGCCAAATGCATGCAGCTGCCACACACTGTTGTGGCTGTTCATTTTATTGCCAGACATGTCAACAATCCCCCCCCACCCCACAGCCATTCAGCTGTGCTGTCAATCACCCATCCTGGCCCCTCCCCCCTTTGATGAAACACTCAGCCTTGTGAGAACATACTGCTTCTGGGTTTGTTTAAGTTCAATGTAATCATGGAAGGCTGCTATGGCCAATCTGGTCTAGCTGAGCACTTGCAAGAAGATTTGAATTATTAAATAGCAAAAAACCTTTCCTTAATGGTAATGATGCATTTGATTACATTGTTCTGTGATGTGTTTAGCTACTTTTATGTAATTACTTGGGCTTAAAAAGTAATTGATGAAATCAATACCTTGCCAATCAACATGAATGCTTGTTGCATGACAATGCAATTATCTTGTGATATTCTAAAACGTCAACTTTTGGCACATCGTTCCATCTCACCTTCTCTTGCTAGCATTATTCCTGACATGAGCCCATAGTTCATATCACTGCTGCTGAAATAATCAATTTAACAGTTCAATAGACTTCTGCTTATCTGATGAGTAGGGCAGGTGTGAATCTATTCTTTTCTATTACTTCTGATGAACTATACTTTAATTTAAATTTAGGGATATTTTTCGCTCGCCACAGGGGTTATGAAACATTTCTTCTAGGGACTCAAAGTGTGTGTGTGTGTGTGTGTGTGTGTGTGTGTGTGTGTGTGTGTGTGTGTGTGTGTGTGTGTGTGTGTGTGTGTGTGTGTGTGTGTGTGTGTGTGTGTGTGTGTGTGTGTGTGTGTGTGTGACTGTGATACCCACAGTTTGGAGCAGCATCGGCTGGGAGCAAATTTATGGGGTCTAGGTTTTTTTTCTTTTTAAAAGTTGTCAACAGGCTGCTAATGGTTATCCTCAGGCCGCCAAGCAACAATATTCCCAGCGTTCCCAGGCGGCCGTTTAATACAAAACCGCATCATTCCCCCCCATCAACTTGGCATCGCTGCTCAAAGAGGAGGAAGAGCGAGAGAGTCTTCCTCCTCTCCGCTGTGTAAACACGACAGAGCGGCCTTGCGCCACAACTCTCCCCCTCCATGAGGGAAATAAGTGTGTTTGTGTGCAATGTTGGTGCCACATGTGGTGTGTTTGTGTGTGTGTTCACTGCCACAACTTGGGTGTTTGTGTGTGTGTTCACTGCCACAAGTGGTGTGTGTTCACTGCCTCAAGTGGAGTGTGTGTGTGTGTGTGTGTGTGTGTGTGTGTGTGTGTGTGTGTGTGTGTGTGTGTGTGTGTGTGTGTGTGTGTGTGTGTGTGTGTGTGTGTGTTCCCTGCCACAAGTGGAGTGTGTGTGTGTTCACTGCCACAAGTGGTTTGTGTGTTCACTGCCACAAGTGGTTTGTGTGTTCACTGCCACAAGTGGTTTGTGTGTGTGTGTGTGTGTGTCTGCCACAAGTGGCTCGCGCATGTGGCGTCTTCACGGCCCCTCCATGTGCGTTGGGGAATCGAACCCGCGGCCCCCTTGGTGTGATGTGCTACAGCAGCTGCTGGCGGAGGGCTGCGGCCTCTTGCCACCATGTCCCCCTCCCTCTGCAGCCCCCCCGAGGCAGTGTGTCCATCGGCGAGCTCATAAGCCCAGACAAAGGTCTAGGGGGCGGCATGTGGCTCAGGAGGTAGAGCGGGTTGGCTGGTAACCGGAGGGTTGCTAGTCCGATCCCCGGCTCCTCCTAGCTGTGAGTGTCCAGGAGTCCCTGAGCGAGACACCTCATCCTAACTGCTCCCGAAAAAGCTGGCTGTCGCCTTGCGTGGCTGACACCGCCGTCGGTGTGTGATTGTGTGAATGAATGGGTGAATGTGAGGCAATGTTGTAAAGCGATTTGAGAGGCCATTGGATAGAAAAGCACTGTACAAATGCAGTCCATTTTTACCATTGAATGACATACGTTGTGTATATGAAAATTATATTTTTCATGATGGTCTAGTGGTTGTATATTAGTAAGATGCTCTTTGGCGTGTGGACAACTGGAGGATTTATTGTCTACCCAAGCTGTTGAGGACATTGAGCTGAGGGAGGACACACCATCTGATGATGCCGGGTTTGGAGTAGTCTAACGAAGCATTCTCAAGATTAGAATCTAAAGTCCAGGCATGTCGTCCAATTCGGGGCGTCATGTCGCTGGAAACGTGAAGCGTAAGTGCGCGATTCTGCGAGAAAATCCACTCGCAGAAGTAAACTGTAATGAAAACAACAACTTCTTGCCTATCAACTATAGTAACACGCTAATAATAAAGTTTCAGTATTCTTCGGCAGAAAGTATCGCCGCAACAAACCAGGAAACCGGGCGAGGCTCCGCCCTTTGCGGTGGTTGTAAAGGGCGGTTGTAGCAGAACCTCTCTCAGAGGTTCTGCTACAACATAGTTGGACCGTTGGGTTTAGAGAAGCGCCGAAGCCAACCACGGACACACCACGTGTCCGTGGTCAGGTTTGGAGAAGCACCAAGGCCAAAAAGCAGGAAGTCAAACTGTAGCGGGGGCATAGGCTGATGGAGGCTGCTTGTAGTGAAACCCCTTCATGGACTAGCCGTAGTTTTAGAGTCATAATGATGGCCCAGAGCAGTCGATAAGGAGAGACCTGGGAAATTCTAATACTCTGTCTGTCTGTCACTCACTCTGTCTGTCTGTCTCTCACTCTGTCTGTCTCTCACCCTGTCTCTCACTCTGTCTGTCTGTCGCTAACTCTGTCTCTCACTCTGTCTGTCTGTCTCTCACTCTGTCACTCACTCTGTCTGTCTGTCTCTCACTCTGTCACTCACTCTGTCACTCACTCTGTCTGTGTGTCTCTCACTCTCTCTCACTCTGTCTGTCTGTCACTCACTCTGTCACTCACTCTGTCTGTCTGTCTCTCACTCTCTCTCACTCTGTCTGTCTGTCTCTCACTCTTTCACTCACTCTTTCACTCACTCTGTCACTCACTCTTTCACTCACTCTGTCCGTCTGTCTCTCACTCTGTCTGTCTGTCTCTCACTCTGTCTGCCTGTCACTCACTCTGGCACTCAATCTGTCACTCACTCTGTCACTGTCACTCACTCTCTCTACTGGGTGTCTTTTTCAAGCAATGTTTTGTTCCAAGAGCTGTGCATTATTGTCTGCTCAGCACCCGTGTTCCTTTCGCCTCCTCCTCGGAGTGGACTGCGTTTATTCCGGGCCTAATGCAACATCGACTTTAGATGTGTTCATCGGCTGCTCCCGACGGCGGCGTGGCAGTAAAGACGGCCAACGTTGAGATAATTTCACGACCTTGTTTCAGCCGGGGATCAGTACACCCGCGCTCTCGTCGTCGTCGTTGTTGTTGATCTGACGCACGGCCCGACCAGTCTGTGAGCGTTGATTTATGTCCTTATGGCGCACAGCTCTCCTACGGAATGTGCTAACCAGCGTCGGAGGAGTGAGCCAAGTCAAACAGTCGACGGCGCGTCTCCCGTTTCAACCGCGGTGTCGAGTGAGCCGCATTGTCTGAGACCAGACGGCGAAGGTCAACAAGCACGGCTGTCGGGGCCCGCTACCTGATTTCTGTCAACGGCGTGATTGCGCAAGGGCTTTGGTTTCTGTCAGGCACGTGTGTGTGTGTGTGTGTGTAGATGAGTGTGTGTGTGTGTGTGTGTGTGTGTGTGTGGAGTTGTGTGTGTGTGTGTGGGTGTGGCTGTCGGTCTTCTTGAGCCCTTGCCATTCCAGAGACACTTTCACCCGACGCGATCAAGGTGAATGAATTCAGACGAGTCGCCGTTAAGGAGCAGGTTATCTGGATAACTGCAGTTAAGCTGTGGACGTCGGGGATCAAACACCGTACCTTTTTGACTTGGGAGTCAAGCACCCCAGGTGTTTGAGTCAAATCTAGACTGAACTGACTGTGGAACAGTCGTGCCTCAGCAGCTAGAGACTTGTCAGACTGGATGGTTGCTGGTTCAATCCCTCGATTCCTCCTGGCAATGCCTTGTTTTGTTTTTGTCCCAGAGCAAGAACCCATAATATAAAATAACATGCTGGTTTGCAAACGTGTTAGTATCTAATCAATCAATCAATCAATCCATCCACTGGGCAGTGGGCACTGCACTATTAATAACATTAGTATGTTGTTTTACAAGTTGAATTAACAACCCTAAGTAATTAAAGAACTGCAATTGGATGAAATATAACTACCTGGTAAACTAGGCTCTTTTTTAGTTCCTTGTTCAAAACTTCACCAACTAGCTGCAATTGATCCCAAAAGTAGGAATATTTGTGAAAGATGAATTGTTCCTGGGTTGACTCCACGCTCAACGATGCATAAAGAGGAGCCAAGTGTCAGATTGGTTGATGCAAATCTGCCGTCTGAGTTTTTCTTCTGGACGGATGTCCTTGCTGATGGCGCGTTTCCATGTAAAACAGGATATTAGGGCTGAACTCTCCCGGTCTCGTTATAGTGGGAGTAGTTTGAGACGATCATGATGTAACATTTCAGTAGTTTGTATGCAAGACCCCATCTGGGTCTGGGGTCACCATCAGCCTGAAAGGTGGTTGAAGGTCATAGGGTATCCTAGTAGTTAGGTTCTGTGGTTCAACTTTGATTCGTGTACCGTTGAACTGAGTCAGAGTACTCGATTTTATTTGGCGGCAACTTTGTTTGAGATCGTTGTTCTATTGAGTCCTTGTTCGTTGAAAGAAGTAGTTTGCTTGATAACGATTCAATATTTAGCATTACCAAGAGTTTACCTTCATTGATTTAAATTGCGAGTCTCTTTCCTTGAGGGCGCTGTGACTGTCTGGGCACATTTTAGTTGGAAACAGTTGTTAAGGAATTGGTTGTTCTTGGCAAGCTTACAGAGTTATCTGATGTGTTTGCTGTGGAAACCTTGTTGTTGTTTGACTCAGTTCTCCATCGCTACCCCCTACAGCTGTGGCTAATTATATGACATGCTCCTTTTTAGATGTTGGGGTATAGTTGTTTCAGGCCGATCAAGCGTTTCCTCCTCTCAGACTGCGTCCATTTTCGTCCCATATCTAAATTTATTTGAGTTTCACTTGTATTGTTGCGTTGCCTTTTACGTGTGTGTGTGTGTGTGTGTGTGTGTGTCCCACACTCACACACTGTCGCTGTGCGTGTCTCGGCAGGCGGTGCGCTGCTACGACTCTCTCATCCTGAAGGCCGAGGGCAAGGTGGAGCCGGAGGTCTTCTGCCAGCTGGGACACTTCAACCTCCTCCTCGAGGACTACCCCAAAGGTGAGTCGGGACCGCCCCCTCTCTACGGCTCCTCCTCCTCGTCCTCCTCGTCCTTTTCTTCCTCTTCCTCCTGTCTCTGCTTTCGGTCTCCTCTACCTCCTCCTCCTCTCTCTTGGCTACCCCTCCTCTCCCTCTGTCTCGCCCTCCTCCCCCTCCTCCTCCTCCTCCTCCTCCTCGCTCTCCTCCTTCTCCTCCTCCTCCTCCTCGCTCTCCTCCTTCACCTCCTCGCTCTCCTCCTTCACCTCCTCCTCGCTCTCCTCCTCCTCCTCGCTGTCCTCTACTTCTCCTCCTCCTCCTTGCCCGCCTCCTCCTCCTCCTCGCTCTCCTCCACCTCCTCCTCCTCGCTGTCCTCTACTCCTCCTCTTCCTCCTCCTCCTCCTCTTCCTCCTCCTCCTCCTCCTCCTCCTCCTCGCTCTCCTCCTCCTCTATTTCTCCTCCTCGCTCTCCTCCTGCTCGCTCTTCCCCTCCTCCTGGCTCTCCCCTACTTCTCCTCCTCTACTTCTCCCCCTCCTCCTGGCTCTCCCCTACTTCTCCTCCTCTCTCTCCTCTACTGCTCCTCAACCTCCTCGTTCCGGTCTCCTCTACCTCTCGTCCTCCAATGTCTCCTCCTCGTCTCCCCTCTCCCTCCCCCTCAACTGTCTCTTCTACCTTTCCTCCTCAACTGTCCCCCATTACCTCCTCCTCCTCTTATTTCTCCTCCAAATGTCTGTCGACCTCTCCTATTCATTCTCCTCCTCCTCCTCTCCCTCCCTCTCCTCCTCATGATTCCTGCTCCTATCCATTCTTGTTCTCTTCCTGGCTCCTCACCTGCCCTGAGTATTTAACCCTCCGTGAGCCAGCTGTTTGGGTGACCTAACGAGCCATGTTCTGACCATGTGACCATCACTTGAACACACCCCCCTGTGTGGCCCTCACACCTGGTGGGGGACGACAGACCCTTAAAGCAGGTCACGGGGTCACAGGGTCATGGTAGAGCATTCACAGGTGTCTCTCCCAACACTGATTATCCCTCTGCTCAGTTTTTTTTTTTAAAGCCGGATTGCTTTTATTTATAGCTTCTGAAAAAAGCTTGGTTTTAGATCTTTTTAGTTTCAAGTCAGGGGAGGGATTGAAAAAGGTCAGGAAAAGTATTGTTTAAGAATAATCTGTATTAGATGTAAAAATGACAGAGGAACCGTCCACAAGACGACTTTACAAATGTCAGTTTAGTTTAAATTAATTATCGTTTTTATTTTATGTATGTTTTTTATTTTATCTATTTTCACAACTAGTTTTCATAATTTCATCCGCTTTTGTTAAAGGCAATAATAAGCTTGGGTCTGCCACTGAGATGTACCAAAGCACAGCCGTGGACTTGCCTTGACTAGTTGAGTCTAGCACTACGCCCTGGTCTATCAAGGGAGCAGCCGATAAAAAAGGGAGCAGACATAATCAGTGTGATGAGAGACACCTGTTGTCCTATGATGATTCCTCTGTGAACACGTCTGTTAGGAGCTTTGAGTATTTAGACATTTCTGTGTTGTTGTTTTTAATCGCAAGCGACTTGGAGTACATTCATAATAATATTGATTGCATTGGCATTTAAATGCAATTTTTTTCAATTAAATTCTGAATAATTGTAAATGTATGAACCCTAAACGTACACTATTAATCTTTTTAATCGGCTATTTAAATGTTGGTTTATAGTTTGACATAATCTTGAATCAATAAATAAATGTAAAATGTAAATGTATTCTTCCTGGGTCTCTATAGCATTTGCAGATGCATTCCATGTTTGAAGGGTTTCGATGTGAATGACTTGCCTACGATATATTCTATTGTAATGTGATTTTATTGTGGCGGTGGCAGCATCCCCCTAGGACATGCTTCCCTGCCTGAAATCACACAGCTTTATAGCCTTCTTTCCTCCTTGTTTCAGCATTATCCGCATACCAGAGGTACTACAGTTTACAGTCGGACTACTGGAAGGTAGGCACACAAGAACACACACACACAAAGACACGTACGCCAACACACAGACACAAAGAGACACGCATGCCAATACACGGAAACTAAAAGACATACGCACACGCACAGACATCAACACACAGAAACAGAAAGACACACACACCAACACACGGACACAAACAGACACGCACACCAATACACGGACACTAAAAGACATACGCACACGCACAGACGTCAACACACAGAAACAGAAAGACACACACACCAACACATGGTCACAAAAATACACAAACCAACATACAGACACAAAAAGAAACACCAACACGCACACAAAAAGACCCACACCAACACACAGCCACAAAAAGATACAAACCATCATACAGACACAAAAAGACACGCCAACACGCACACAAAAAGACCCACACCAACACACAGCCACAAAAAGATACGAACCATCATACAGACACAAACAGACACGCCAACACGCACGCAAAAAGACCCACACCAACACACAGCCACAAAAAGATACGAACCATCATACAGACACAAACAGACATGCCAACACGCACGCAAAAAGACCCACACCAACACACAGCCACAAAAAGACACCAACAGCCACACAAAAAGACACACCAACACAAAGACACAAAAAACATACATACCAACGCACAGACACAAAAAGACACGCACACCACACAAAAACACAGACGCACACACACACTGAAAAAGACACAAAGACACTCAGCCACAGCCATTCTGATGCACCACCATCATCACCACCCCCTCACACATGGAGTTGTACGTAATGTGCCACGCTATCTGGTCTGGTGGGCACTGTGGCTTCTCAGTTTCGTTATGGGGCTGTTCCAGAGCACCTTCTCCCTGGTATTGATGCTCTGCGGTCGTTGCATTCGCTGAACCATGCAAAATAATAAACACCTTTTTGAATTTTCGCCATGACTTGCACATACAGTCACGGGCACTTAATTACGCACTTAATTTATGTTGTTTGCCCTGGAGCTTAAAAATAGGACTTGGCATTGTGTAGCATCTTATCCTAGCTACAGTTGTTGTATATTATTTGTATTTATTTATTTTAAATTATTTATATTCACCTGAACCCTTGCTGCAGATTATTATTTATGTAGCTGTCGTTACATGGATCTATCCACTAGGCTCATCTACAGAATGTAATTTTTGTGCATGCGTGAGTCTGGTATGATTTGCGCTGTTATAGCATGTTGGCTAACACCCTTTTGATTCTGTCCCCCCCCCCCAGAATGCAGCCTTTCTCTATGGACTAGGCATGGTGTACTTCCACTACAATGCCTTCCAGTGGTGAGTGCCATGACATTGCCGCTCTGAAGCATGTTTTATACATGCCAACACATGTAAATGTAATGTAACAATATGTAAGCAACACCAGTAAAATTGTAGGAGCACCCACCAAAATGTAAGAAGCCCCAACAGAAAACATCTAGATTATTTTTGTTGATCAAAAAATTCACTTCCGACTGTACAGAGAATGAGTTGTTTGACCGAAGTACTAAAAATAATAATTAAAAGGGGTCCTACCAGATCAATCAGTTGCACTTTGTTCAAATTCTCCCATTTTTTTTTAATATTGAGGTTACACAAATGACATCGGAGCATTTAAAATTTTTTTTATTGTGAGTCGTGCCAAGGGAGCGCGTCCCGACTCAATTAAAAGCACCCAAAAACCAAATGCCTTACTTATTGCACAATGTGCGGAATGCCCGCGGGCGTCATCGGCATTGGGGGTGGGGGGGGGGGGGGGGGGGGGGAGGGGGTTTCCATGGCAACAGAGCGGCAGCGGGGCCTGCCAGGCTCTTGGCCGACCGTACAAATGAACCCCCCCCTGGCTCGGAACGAAAGTCCTTGGCTCGTGAACGATGGCCGATGTGTGGTGCAGACACGATTACGGCCCCTGATGCGTACAGACCCCCCCCCCCCCCCCCCCCCCCTGCCCGGGCGGGCGGGCTGCTGTGAGACAGGGAGGGGGGGGGGCAGGACGGTGTCGTGGCTGGGCCATCGGACCGAAAGCCTAGATGTTGTGGTTCTGAATCCCCAACGTTCACAGCGTATCTGTTGGCGATGCCTTTACTGTAATTAGTTAATCAATGAAATGTGTACATTGGATGCATTGCATTGGTGGATTTTAATCATTTTTATCTTTTAAGGCTATTTATCGTTAAGGCTATGATATATTATTAGATAATCTACATTCCCGACGTCCATCCCTGAATTTTCTTAATTAGGATAATTTTGTGATTGTCTGTAGCGTATATGTAGCATTTCTGAAAGCATTAGCACTTTAGCATTTCTGATGCTACAAGTATTAGCAGTTTCGACGTTACAAGCTGCCAATGTCCCGACGTAATCGAATTGACGGATCACAACCACCTTGAATATATTAACATAGCAAGAATCGTCTGCTAATCGTTTAAGCGCTGGTGTAAACACGAATGAACGCTAAAGATTGCGTTTGATCATAAGATTTTCACCGGAATTCCTTGGGACTCAACCCTGAGCGTGAGCAGTAAGCCGGCGGGCCGTACGTTAAGGTCACTGGAATAAAAGGAGCGCATCGACCGGTCTCTTCCACACGCTCGCCCCCCCCCCCCCTGCAGTCAGATAATATCCAACGATTTCACCGGGTAAAGAAACGGCTGCCCTTCGCTTTTGCCACAGAGTCGCAGTCGGCGCCATCGATTTTATGCAGCGGCTATCTTTGTTTGTGATTCGTTGTTATTTTTAATCAATACTATCGAGTCCTTTAAAAAATAAAAAATAATCTGTGGTTAATCTCTCTCTCTCTTTCTCTTTCTCTCTCTCTCTCTCTCTCGCTCTCTTTCTCTTTCTCTTTCTCTTTCTCTTTCTCTCTTTCTCTCTTTCTCTCTCAGGGCGATCAAGGCCTTCCAGGAGGTGTTGTACATCGACCCGGGCTTTGCCCGAGCAAAGGAGATCCACCTGCGGCTCGGCCTGATGTTCAAGGTCAACACGGACTACGAGTCGAGCCTGAAGGTCAGCCCCGCCCCCCCCCCCCCCCCCCCCCCCCCCCTCTGTGTCCCTCGTCTTAAAGGGCCAGTACAGAGAATTCCGCGTGGTACTCTTTGGCGATTAGCGGTGATTGTTGCAACAGGACACCCAGGTCGTGACGTCCATATGACTGCTCATGCACGGGCTTACGTCCGTGGTTCAATCGCCATTGTGTTACCTCATTCGGCGATGGTGACCTAGCAGGCTTTTCTTTACATGAACATCTTCGAGACTACCTCTTTAATAGAGTTATTAGTTTTAATGTTGTCAATGCTACCTGTGTGTTCATGGCTTTGCTCTGAGCCCATTGCCTGGAATATTCCCCTACAAATTGATCGTGCTATGCAGGAAATATATTCTAGCACAAATGTGAAATACATTTGAGAGGAGGATTTCTTTTTATTATATTAAATGATTATATATATATATATATATATATATATATTATTTTTTTTAATGCGTTTGTTTTTTTTGCTATTCAAAGTGTGTGTGTGTGTCTGTGTTTGTGTCCATGCGTTGTGTCGCACCTGTAGAAAAGTGTGGAGGACTACCACAAAGTGTCTGGTCGATTTATGATATCGTAATCGAGGATGCATCGTGTTTGAGTTTTTCCAATTTGTTTTGACTGACCGTTGCATTTTCCTCTTTTCTCTCCACAGCATTTTCAGCTGGCTTGATTGACTCAAACCCCTGCACTTTGTCTAAAGCTGAAAGTAAGCAGAATCACATTTACCACCCTCTCCACTGCTGTTGAGAATTTCCTTTGAGTAATTTTATGTAAAGGTTACATTTTTTTGTAAACCATCTATGCCCACTCTAAACCGCCTTGAAACGATGCCATCTTACGTCTTACTCCTTAAGTTGCACACGACACACGTTTTACAGCCGCCTGCCCGCAAACGCATCGACAAATCGAAGGAAATGTCAAGTGATGAATTACACCGGAGAGCACTCAATGAACTAATGGGTCTCTGTGCTGAACGGGAGCCTCTCCGTGCAGCCTTTCTCAAACTGCACGCCGAGCCGGGGGCGCACCGACTCCAACACTGATCCCACACACTTTGTGTGTGTGTGTGTGTGTGTGTGTGTGTGTGTGTGTGTGTGTGTGTGTGTGTGTGTGTGTGTGTGTGTGTGTGTGTGTGTGTGTGTGTGTGTGTGTGTGTGTGTGTGTGTGTGTGTGTGTGTGTGTGTGTGTGTGTGTGTGTGAGGTCGTATCCTTATGGCTGAATGGGCTTTTTTTTCCTCCACTTCTCCTGCACTGCATTGCATCCTCTGGTACTCTCCGCCCCGGCCACACACGGCACCTTTTAATCATGTGACGAGGGGGGCGATGGCGGCGGTTATCCACTCTGGTTGATCCGAAGGGGGAGACTGCAGATGAGATGGGGAAGGGGGGGGGGGGGGGGGGGTTTACAGCTCTGATTTGATACGCCGCTGTCATCTCTCGTCTCCCTTCCCTGCCCGGGTACCTGTTACCGTGGAGACGGCAATATCCTCCTCCTCCCCACTGTCTCCTCGTCTTTCTGCCCCATAACACAAGCCATTACACTCACACACACGCACTCACACACAAACAGCCTTTTTTCGCTCAATCGTGCGCACGCACACACACACACGCGCCGGCAACCCTCTGCTTTTGCTATTCATCACGCTAACTCCCGTCTCCTCATTCTCCCACACACACACACACACACACACACTCACACTCACACACAGGTCTCTCTCTCGCTCTCGCTCTCTCTCTATCTCTTCCTCACTTGCTCTCACTCTCTTCCTCTCCCACTCTGTTTTCTCCCTCTCTCTCTGCCTTGCGCTCTCTCACTCTCCCACTCTGTGTCTCTCTCTCTCTGCCCCTCTCTCTCCCTCTCTCTCGCTCTCTCTGCTGAGAGTCAGTCAGGCAGTTCAGATCAGAGACACTGCAGCTCACCAGACAAAGAAAGGTGGTGCCAGCATCGCCGCCACCACCACCACCTCCTCCTCCTCCTCATCCTCCTCTTCCTCGCTAGAGATCGGCGGCCACACGGGCAGCGCTGTTTTATCTTGTTTTGTATTTTCTCTACCCGGGGAGAGCCTTTCGTTTCCTCTGGTCGGTGTTCGGGTTTTGTTTTTAAGGTTGTGCGCAAGTATGTTTTTTTGTTGTTGCTGTTGTTGTTCTTTTTTTTGGGGTGTTTTCACCCTACTTTGCCAAAAGCCTTCTCTTGTGTAGACTGAACCTCTGGCCAGAAGCTGAGAGGTGTCTGCTCCTCATCTAACCGGTCTCTCCCTCTGCTTGTGTTGCCCTCACAGTCCAGTTCCACATCGCCCATCTGTATGAGATTCAGGTAGGAACCCGCCGGACCCCGTCACTGTGTCGTTGTCATGGTCTTGTTTCTTTCTCTTTCTCTTTCCCTCTCTCTCTCTCTCTTTCACGCTGAGCCCCTCATCCATCAATCCTTGTCGGCATATTAGCATAGCACTCGCTAAAGTGTGTGTGTGTTATCATGTAGCCATTAGCATTAAAGGTAGCGTGGTGTAATCACACCTCAGCCTATTTATATTCCAGGGATTGGCTCATTGTGTGTGTGTGTGTGTGTGTGTGTGTGTGTGTGTGCGCGCGTTGTTTTGGACCAGGTGTTGACAAATTGAGAAGGCTGTGGGGGGGGGGAGTAAGCGGGAGGCTCATCTGGCCCTTCGTTGGGGTTGCCACGGAAACAAGAAAGTCTGTCTCCCCCTCTTTTGTATGCTGGTCCCCTCTCTCTGACTCGCTCTCTCTTACCAGGAGAGCGCCGCGGTAACTCTGAGCGCTTCTTACCCTCACCCCCCCCCCCCCCCCCACCGTTCCGTAGCTCCGAGACGTGGGTTCATTTATTTGTTGATCTATTCTGCTGTGTCAGACGAACGTAGCGCCGCGGCGCGCTAGCTCTCTTAAGGAGACGGGGGGCTGGTGGCAGACGGGGGGGCTGGGGGGAGACGGGGGGGGGGGGGGGGGCTACGTTCCGCCGTAGAAGCGGCGGAACATATTTCCCTCGTCCAACGGGACGACATGGATTGAGATTTAACGTTGCTTGTGTCAAGAAGGACGAGGTTAAGAATGGCTTTAAAATGACAGATGTGTTTTTTTTTTTTAATGCCGTTCTTGTTGTTAAAGGACTTTAAGGACTTTAAGTCGTAATCGTGCGCACGGGAACCTCCGCTTTAAGCGTCAACTACGAACACGTTTGAAATCCGTGAAGGGGCTGAAAGTTGAAGGGACGTGTGTGTGTGTGTGTGTGTGTGTGTGTGTGTGTGTGTGTGTGTGTGTGTGTGTGTGTGTGTGTGTGTGTGTGTGTGTGTGTGTGTGTGTGTGTGTGTGTGTGTGTGTGTGTG
>NC_082385.1:31997686-32026353 GCF_031168955.1 Gadus macrocephalus
CTAATTCACTTCCTCTCTATCTGTCTGTCTCCCAACCCCCACAGCAATGTTAGTTGGTCTCTCTCTCCCTACCTTTCTCTTCCTTAACAAACTCCCCTGTCTCTCTCTCTCTTTATCTGCCCCGTCTGTCTCTCTCTCTCTCTCTTTATCTGCCCTGTCTGTCTCTCTCTCTCTCTCTTTATCTGCCCCGTCCGTCTCTCTCTCTCTCTCTCTCTCTGCCCTGTGTCTCTCTGTCTCTCTCTCTCTGCCCTGTGTCTCTCTATGTCTGCCCTGTGTCTCTCTATGTCTCTCTCTCTCTCTGCCCTGTGTCTCTATGTCTCTTTCTCTGCTTTGTGTCTCTCTATGTCTCTCTCTCGCTCTCTCTCTCTTTCTTTCTCTCTGCCCTGTCTCTCTATGTCTCTCGCTCTCTCTCTTTCTCTCTCTCTCTCTCTCTCTCTGCCCTGTGTCTCTCTATGTCTCTCGCTCTCTCTCTCTTTCTCTCTCTCTCTCTCTCTCTGCCCTGTGTCTCTCTATGTCTCTCGCTCTCTCTCTTTCTTTCTCTCTCTCTCTCTCTCTGCCCTGTGTCTCTCTATGTCTCTCGCTCTCTCTCTCTTGCGCTCCGCAACACAGGGAGACATTGTTGCATGGCCGGCGGTGGTGGTGGGGGTCGCTGTATCCGGGCCAGTCAGAGTTCACATACCTCTCTCTCTCCCCCCCCCCTCCCCTCCGCTCTCTATCTCTCTCCCCTTCCCCTCTCTCTCCCCCTCCTCTCTCTCTCTCCCCCCCTCCCCTCGCTCTCTATCTCTCTCTCCCCCCCCTCCCCTCGCTCTCTATCTCTCTCCCCTTCCCCTCTCTCTCCCCCTCCTCTCTCTCTCCCCCCCCGCTCTCTCCCCCCCCCTCCCCTCTTCTCTCCATCTTCCTCTCCCCCCTCTCTCGCTCCCCTCTCCTCTCTCTAGCTCTCTCTCTCCCCCTCCTCCCCCTCTCTCTCCCACCTCCCCTCTCTTTACCTCCCTCTCTCTCCTGGGTGTTTGCCAGACTTCAGAGAGGATATAGGTGAAGATAACGGAGAGTAGTGGGGGGGGGGGGGAGGTTGAGGGAGTGAGATAGAGTGAGAGAAGGGGAGGCAGAGAAAGAGAGGATGAGAGAAAGGGGGGAGGGGGGGGCGGCAGCGGTTTGACACCTTGGGTCAAAATGATTTGCCGAAATCAATCAAATTACAACACTTTGCAAACGGATACAAGTATTCGTATTGATCCTGATTGACCATCTGATATTCCGATATCCGCGTCCGATAAATACGTAAGTAAATGCATGCCGTCCATGGAAGCTTATGTCCAAAGTGAACCTTAAATTGCATAATTTAAGTCGACCCCTCTTCCGTCACAATCTTCCTTCCTGATGGGGTCACTGCGTCAGAGTGTTCGTCGCTTACGCTCCAAGGAATGACATTAGAACAACAGTTCTAATGTCATAGTTGTGTATTTGTAACTTTTCCTGCGGTGAATCATCACGCATATTTTTTCCCTTCTCAACTTCGGAATAATTTGAATCGAAAAACAAAAAGTCCTAAACTTCCTTGTTTTTCTCTTCTAGGGTTGACTCCCTGTCGAAGCGAACGGGATCTACTGCCTGAGGAAAGGTTGTTCGTCGACCGAAGCCACCAAGGACCCTTGTAGCATTGAAGACTTCGGGAAATAAAGCTGACAATGTTTTGCACCTTGTTAGCTTAATTCCACATCCATGTTAATCAACAAAGTTCAGCAAAGCATTCCCAGGTTCTGTGATTCGCTAACCCAGATCTAGCAAACATGTTTCGCAACGTTAACATGAACCAATGAAATAATGAAGGCTCAACTTATGTTTGTACAATGATGGTGCTCATTTAACAGTTTTTCTGTAAAGTACGCCACATTATCGAAGTAACATAAGCTCTGGATGCAATTTCAAATGTAAAGAATTATGATTAACAACCAGAATATTGTTCAGACATTTCCCGCTTAAAGTATCTCACAGTAACCAATCAGTGAGTGGCTCATGTTAACCAATAAGGAACTTTGGCAGGAAATCGATGTTTATACACTGATTAGCAGTAAACTATTTAGTATTTTCTGTTGAAACCTACGCTCACACGACAGGCAAAAGCTGACCAAATAAGATATGTTCATTTATAGACGACATGTGGCACAGGGCATAGCTTGAACATTATTACTGTGGTGGCCGGCTTGGGCCAGTCCTATATTTGGGGTGGCACTTGATTGTCAACGGGGGGGGGGATTTTAAGTGCAATATTTATTCATAATGTCACTTTCAATAAGAATAATAAGTCAAAGTTAGATCAGAACTAATTGTGCATATATTTCAGCTTCTGGCCCACATGTGGCTGCGCCCCTGATGTGGCATGTTTCCGATTAGTTTCCTTCTTCCTAGCAGTGTGAACCGCGCACATCACATCTGCTCGAATCCGATCTGTTTCTCAAAACCAGATAGGGCCAACTCTCTAGACACACACCTAAAAGCAATCCGAAGCCTCTGAATCCAACATGGTAAATCGGAATCGCCCGAAAACGCCAAGAATGTTTGTATCGTCAGTACATAGATTAATGCTAGCATAAGGACATAGACGGCTATATACCAGTACTCTGTTCAAACCACAGGTACTCTGTTTGGTCCACAGGTGATGGTGAAGACGTTCGGTGGCCAGCAGTTGCTCAGTACTCAGTGTAGATCCTGTGGGGCAGGCAGCAGCTACATCTGGCTACTGGGTCTCTGCTGGCGGCCATGTTGGCACCGGAGGAGCGCCAAGACTGGGTCTCTGCCGGCGGCCATGTTGGCACCGGAGGAGCGCCAAGACTGGGTCTCTGCCGGCGGCCATGTTGGCACCGGAGGAGGGCCAAGACTGGGTCTCTGCTGGCGGCCAAGTGGAGTCGAATTAATTTAAAAAAAGGGCTGTCTTTTACTATGTTCGAAAAGGAAGCACCTTATCATCCCTCCTTGACCCGATGACGTTTTTTCACAAAGTTAAAGGAAAGGAGGCCTAAAGGTTAGGATATTGGACTATTCTGCCGGCGGCCATGTTGGCACCGGGGCAAGAGCAACGACGGAACGCGACGCTGGTCGATACAAATGCCTCCAGACCCATTGGCTGTAAAGAGGTGATGCTATGCCACCAGGTGTGAGTGTGATTTGCCATCGCGGGGAATGTTTGAAAATCTGTGTTTTCCTGTGTTTAGTGACACAATAAGTGGGCGTGTCCATCTAGATGTATGCTGGACACGCCCACTTGTGATGTCACTAAAACACAGGAAAAGGCAGATTTTCAAACGGTAATTCACGCTCTGACCAGGTGGCATTCTTTTTTTAATCATTGAAACTTCTACCATGCAGCAGACTAAATATTAGATTAATTGGTCTATTAATGAATGACGTCAATTAAAACATTTTGCTGCTCGTTGTGAGAGGCAGACAAATTATGGATGTCAAACTTATCACAGCTCATAGTCTCCTGATTAAAAATAAATGTGTTTTGATATTGAAACTGGGCCCATTTTACTTGTTGTACTGGGTGTTTTTCTGGACCCGGCATACATTGTAGGATTCTGTGTGGGTGAAGCGACAGCTACATTGTCTGCTGGGTTTCAGACGGCATCCCCATGTCACACATGACCGCATGACAGTGGGGGTGGTGATGGTGTTGGGTGGTGGATGTCTTTGGTGAAGACGGTCGCCTTAAACTGTCCTGATTGACACCGGTCAGAATCCCCTCTGAATCGCCGTGTTTAAAAGTGCATGCTACATGATGAAATAAGGGTATTTACTCATAGTGCCGAGGTAAGTTTTATAAACTTTAGGAAAGAATTGATGTCGTTATGATGTCTGTCTTAATGTCATAAGTGGTTAAAATGTGTATTTTTCAAACAGATAGATATACATATAAATTATCTCTTATCTATTTTTGACATCAGTTTATGGCCATACCACAAATGTTAATTAAATACTATACACCAGTTTGAAGACTGAAAGGGGAATACTTAATGGTAAAATCCGATCGGATTTTGCATGGAAATATTGCTTACTGCTACTGTATTGTGCATCAGTCCTATGTTGCATGAATTAATGTACTTTGGTTGAGTGCGTGCGTTAATGTGTTATCATGCAGATCCATTAAAGATACAATCACAAAACTTCCATGGCTAATTTGACAACTTTTGTGTTTATTGACCCATAAAACATTCTTCAAACAATAAACGATTTTAAACGTTTCTGTACAACGCTTGCTAAGCAGTTTATTCATATATAGAAAAATGTACGCGGAGGCGTGTCCAAATGACAGCTCTCCTTCAAATTTAATGGCAGGTATTCTGGAAAAAAATGGACAGCATTCCATCAACAAATACTTTCAAGCAATAAATATGTATTTTATAAATAGTGTGAATTTACATTGAGATTAGAAATTTTAACGAAAAAACAAAATCACAAATTAAGCTTTTATTCCATAAGTCTATGTGCAAACCCATTTTCTTTGTGACTTGGCTAGTTATTTTTATCCTCTAAAAATATTCCTATTTTAAACTAAAATGAAAAAGAAAGTTTCAAAATGAACGGAGATGTTAAATGTAAAAAGCTGTGAAATAAAAATAGGAACGAAAAAATCATCATCCAAGCTTTTCACATTACTTTTTTTTTGTAGATTTCAAAGTCTTAAAATCACTATCTACCATCGAAAATGAAGACCAGTTAGGCTAGTACGCCATTAGAAAAACGGGAAGAAACAAGAAAATTCATGGAGAGGGAAATCCAACAAAAAAGAAAAAGGGGGATAAAGCCAACGATTCATTCTGTTAACCGAAAATTTAACAAACGAGAAGAAAGCGAGAGAAAAGAAGAAAAGGTAGTCACGTCAGTAGTCGTTTTTAACAAATGGCGTCGCCATTCGCGGTAATTATCTACAAAAAAAAAAATAACCCCAAAAAAGAAAGAAAAACACACGTCGCAATCACACAATCCAAACTACTGCTCCGTCGAAGCCCCGGCGCCGCCACAACCCCGAAGTCTCGTTAAAGTTGTCCGATAAAACAGGGCGGAACTATTGTCACTAAGGGGGGGGGGGGGGGTGTGGGGGGAGGGAGAAGGGAGAGAACAGGGGGGGTTGGTGGGGGTGAAACGAAGAAATAAAAATAAGAAAACTATATTTATAAAGTCCTGTGTTGGGAAGGGGGGAGGGGGGCGTTTAGTGCACAGAATGCCCCGCCCCTCACCCCCGGCCCCCCCTTGTCCCTCCCTCGGCCAATGGGAGGGCAGCAGCCAGCACTTTGAGACACATTGCATAGACAGACACTTGGGCTCTGACCTGTCGCCATGGAGACCAGGCGGGCGGAGACGGACGGACGGACGGACGGGGGGGGGCAGGGGGTGGCGGTGGCGAGGGAGGGGAGGAGGGGGGGAACGGCCTTGGCTTTTCCTGAATATCAGAAATGGTCCGTGTACGTTTTTAATTTAATTAAATGTCTCCTCTTTTTTTTTTTTTTTTTTTTTGTATTTTCTTCTCCGTTTATTTTTCGTCTTTTCTTTCCAAAAGACTCCGCCCGCTGCCGTGGGCGGGCGGCGGGGGGGCGGCGCCGTTAAGTGGTGGTCGTGGTCTGATGTCAAGACGACGACGAGGGGTGGAGCGGCGGCGCCTGAAAAGAGCGGGAACATGACATCGTCGGTTACATCGTCGCCGGCGGCCGGTGTGCGAGGTCTCACGTCGGGAGCTGAACGGTTCAGACGAACCTCAGGACGGGGGGGGGGGGTGAGGAGGTTCAGATGAACCTCAGGACGGGACGGGACGGGGGGTGAGGAGGTTCAGGTGAACCTCAGGACGGGGGGGGGTGAGGAGGTTCAGATGAACCTCAGGACGGGGGGGGGGGGTGAGGAGGTTCAGGTGAACCTCAGGACGGGGGGGGGGTGAGGAGGTTCAGGTGAACCTCAGGACGGGGGGGGGGTGAGGAGGTTCAGATGAACCTCAGGACGGAGGGGAGTGAGGAGGTTCAGGTGAACCTCAGGACGGGGGGGGGTGAGGAGGTTCAGGTGAACCTCAGGACGGAGGGGAGTGAGGAGGTTCAGGTGAACCTCAGGACGGGGGGGGGTGAGGAGGTTCAGATGAACCTCAGGACGGGGGGGGGGGTGAGGAGGTTCAGGTGAACCTCAGGACGGGGGGGGGGTGAGGAGGTTCAGGTGAACCTCAGGACGGGGGGGGGGGGTGAGGAGGTTCAGGTGAACCTCAGGACGGGGGGGGGGTGAGGAGGTTCAGGTGAACCTCAGGACGGGGGGGGGGTGAGGAGGTTCAGGTGAACCTCAGGACGGGGGGGGGGTGAGGAGGTTCAGGTGAACCTCAGGACGGGGGGGGGGGGGGGAGGAGGTTCAGGACGTGATCGGACGGTGAACCGCTACCCCGACGTGGTGGTCTTAACCCCGACTCAAAGGTCTCACTGCACGAGGGGGTCCCGGGGGGGGGGGGTCCTTACTAGGGAGACCTGGTCGTAGACCGCCGTGAGGTCCTGGGGGGTCTGGGGTCATGATGGAGGGGTCTAGGGTCATGATGGAGGGGTCTAGGGTCATGATGGGGGGGTCTAGGGTCCTCATGGGGGGGTCTGGGGTCATGATGGGGGGTCTGGGGTCATGATGGGGGGTCCTGGGGGGGGTCTAGGGTCATGATGGTGGGGTCTGGGGTCCTGATGGGGGGTCTGGGGTCCTGCTGGGGGGTCTGGGGTCCTGATGGGGGGTCTGGGGTCCTGATGGGGGGTCTGGGGTCATGATGGGGGGTCTGGGGTCCTGATGGGGGGTCTAGGGTCCTGATGGGGGGGTCTGGGGTCCTGATGGGGGGTCTGGGGTCCTGATGGGGGGTCTGGGGTCCTGATGGGGGGTCTGGGGTCCTGATGGGGGGTCTGGGGTCATGATGGGGGGGTCTAGGGTCATGATGGGGGGGTCTAGGGTCATGATGGAGGGGTCTAGGGTCCTGATGGGGGGTCTGGGGTCCTGCTGGGGGGTCTGGGGTCCTGCTGGGGGGTCTGGGGTCCTGATGGGGGGTCTAGGGTCCTGCTGGGGGGTCTGGGGTCCTGATGGGGGGGTCTGGGGTCCTGATGGGGGGTCTGGGGTCCTGCTGGGGGGTCTGGGGTCCTGATGGGGGGGTCTGGGGTCCTGATGGGGGGTCTGGGGTCCTGATGGGGGGTCTAGGGTCCTGCTGGGGGCTCCTGGGGGGTACTCACCAGGGAGAACTGGTCGTAGACGGCCATGAGGTCCTCGGCGCGGTGCTGCTCCAGCACGGTGAAGCTGTCCAGCGTGGCGCTGCCCTTACGGGCGCAGTCCTGGCAGTGGACCACGCACTGCTTCCTGCTCTGCAGCTCGCTGCGCACAAACAGCAGGTTGAACACCTCCACCTGGGGGGGGGGGGGAGAGGGAGGGAGGGAGGGGGGGAGGGAGGGAGGGAGGGAGAGACACACACACACAGAAACATGCACACAAAGACGCAGACACAGAAACACACACAGGAAAAAAAAAAAAGACACACAAAAGAGTTAGCATGTAGCCACGGCAACAAGGGAGCTTGGTAAACCCTCAGCCGAAGGCTCCATTGACGGAGCGGCGTGGAGAACTCCATCTCCCAGGGGCCTCTCTGGCACCCACCTCACAGATGGTGCAGTAGTGGGCGGCCTCGTCCCGGCCGCGGGGCCTCATCCGCGTCTCCTTCCCCGCCGCCACCAGGCACTCCTTCACCCGCTGGCACTGCTTCAGCGTCCGCAGGAGGCAGTACCTGGAGGGGGGGAGAGGGGACACCAGGGGGTCAGGGAGGGAGGGGGGGGAGGAGGGACGAAGACGACAGGGGGTCAGGGAGGGGGAGGAGAGAGGGGGGACGACGACGACGACAGGGGGTCAGGGAGGGAGGGAGAGAGAGAGAGAGGGAGAAACCAGGGAGGGAGAGAGGGAGACACCAGGGGGTGAGGGAGGGATGGGAGGAGGGAGGGAGAGAGGGAGAAACCAGGGGGTGAGGGAGGGATGGGAGGAGGGAGGGAGAGAGGGAGACACCAGGGGGTGAGGGAGGGATGGGAGGAGGGAGGGAGGAGACAACAGGGGGTGAGGGATGGGAGGAGGGAGAAACCAGGGGGTGAGGGATGGGAGGAGGGAGGGAGGGAGAAACCAGGGGGTGAGCGAGGGAGGAGGGAGAAACCAGGGGGTGAGGGATGGCAGGAGGGAGGGAGAGAGGGAGAAACCAGGGGGTGAGCGAGGGGAGGGAGATAGAGGGAGGGACGGGAGGGGAAAGCGTGGTGGAGGGAGACAAAGGGGCGAGGGAGGAATGGAGGGAGAAAGAGAGAGGGGAGACAGGAGAGAGTTAGACGGAGAAAACAATATATAACCTTGACCAAAAAACACACAATCATAATAAAGTTACCGCTAAGACGGGGAACGGAGTTGAACAGAAAGAGGAATCAGACCGTATGTGTTTCTACAGACCCTGGGCACCCCCCCCCCCCCCCCCCCCGAGACTAAAGCACACACTGAGGTCCAGTCCCACGCGGGCACTGGTTGAGGGCCAGCGTGTTGAGGGAGGGGGGGGGGGGGACTCACTTGATCATCTGGAAGAGCTTGTGGTCCGACACCTTGATGTTGCGCGCCATGTTCCAGGAGAGGTGCACCATGGGTACCATGGACTTGACGCTCTGCAGCTTGTTCCACTCGTAGCGCTCCACCGCCTGCTTGTACTGGTGGGCTGGAGACGGACAGACAGGACGTAGAACCAGAGACAGGCAGGCAGGGGGGGGGGGAAGGAAGGAAGGAAGGAAGGAAGGAAGGGAGAGGGAGAGGGAGAGGGAGAGGGAGAGAGAGAGAGAGAGAGAGAGAGAGGTGGTCATTGGCTGCATCAACACCATCGATGGTACTTTATGAAACTAATTCCACGCATCCATAAAGACTTTGACCAATCACAAACTGCAAATGTCACCCAAACTCATCCCCAAAAAATGCAAATAAACCGAAATTCATCCGATTTCCTCCAAAGAAATAAAATAAGCTGAAATTCACCCCAAAACTGATTTGACCCAACTGAAAACAAATCCGGCAAACCAACCGCCAACCACCGCAAACCAACCGCCAACCAACCGCCAAAGACCACCCACCCCTCCCACCACCACCCGGAGGCCCTTACCGGTGAGGGGCCCCACGTTCCAGGCGATGTTGTTGCACCAGCCGATGGCCTGCACCCAGTGCACGGTGCCGGTGTTCAGCCACACCAGGTCTCCGGGCCGCTGGATGAAGCGGTACACGGGCACGTCCGCCCCGTACAGGTCCTCCAGGTCGGGCCACCACGAGCCCATCAGGAAGTTGATGTTGTTCCTGGGGGAGGGGAGGGGGAGAGAGGGGGGAGGGGGAGAGAGAGGAGAGTAGGGGAGGAAGGAGAGAAGATGGGGTGAGAGAGGGGAGAGAGAAATAAGTCAGGAGAGAGAGAGGTGGTGGGAGGGAGAGGGGGGAGAGGAGTGAGAGGAGGCAGAAGGGGGAGGTAATGGGGAGAGATCTTAGGCCGTGCAGACTATTCAAACACCGTTGCGTCATCTCTCCCTACCAGAAATCACTCAAATCCAAACCGATTTTTGCCATTTTTCTCATCAACAGCCCTGTTCTTCAACTGACAACCATAAACACAGCGCATCAACGGACTGGACTCATGGAGCAGGAAGGAGAGAGGAGGAGCAGGGAGGAGGGAGGAGAGAGGAGGAGAAGGGAGGAGGGAGGAGAGAGGAGGAGAGGAGGAGAGAGGAGGGAGGAGGAACAGGGAGGAGGGAGGAGGAACAGGGAGGAGAGAGGAGGAGAGAGGAGAGAGGAGGAGCAGGGAGGAGAGAGGAGCAGCAGGGAGGAGAGGAGGAGAGAGGAGGAAGGAGGAGAGAGGAGGAGAGAGGAGGGAGGAGGAGCAGGGAGGAGGGAGGAGGAACAGGGAGGAGAGAGGAGGAGAGAGGAGGGAGGAGGAGCAGGGAGGAGAGAGGAGCAGCAGGGAGGAGAGGAGGAGAGAGGAGGGAGGAGGAACAGGGAGGAGAGAGGAGGGAGGAGGAGCAGGGAGGAGAGAGGAGCAGCAGGGAGGAGAGGAGGAGAGAGGAGGAAGGAGGAGAGAGGAGGAGAGAGGAGGGAGGAGGAACAGGGAGGAGAGAGGAGGAGAGAGGAGGAAGGAGGAGAGAGGAGAGAGGAGGAGAGAGGAGGGAGGAGAGAGGAGGAGAGAGGAGGGAGGAGGAGCAGGGAGGAGAGAGGAGCAGCAGGGAGGAGAGGAGGAGAGAGGAGGAAGGAGGAGAGAGGAGGAGAGAGGAGGGAGGAGGAACAGGGAGGAGAGAGGAGGAGAGAGGAGGAGAGAGGAGGAAGGAGGAGAGAGGAGGGAGGAGGAACAGGGAGGAGAGAGGAGGAAGGAGGAGAGAGGAGGAACAGGGAGGAGAGAGGAGAGAGGAGGAAGGAGGAGGAGGGAGGAGGAAGGAGGAGAGAGGAGGAAGGAGGAGAGAGGAGGAAGGAGGAGGAAGGAGGAGAGAGGAGGAAGGAGGAGAGAGGAGGAACAGGGAGGAGAGAGGAGGAGAGAGGAGGAGAGAGGAGGAAGGAGGAGGAAGGAGGAGAGAGGAGGGTCAGGGAGGAGAGAGGAGGGTCAGGGAGGAGAGAGGAGGAGAAGGGAGGAGAGAGGAGAGAGGAGGGTCAGGGAGGAGAGAGGAGAGAGGAGAAGGGAGGAGAGAGGAGGAGAAGGGAGGAGAGAGGAGAGAGGAGGGTCAGGGAGGGGAGAGGAGAGAGGAGGGTCAGGGAGGGGAGAGGAGAGAGGAGAGAGGAGAGAGGAGGGTCAGGGAGGAGAGAGGAGAGAGGAGAGTCAGGGAGGGGTGCGTGTGCTTACTTCTCACAGAAGGAGCTCATCACGCCCCAGTAGGGCTCCGGCACGGCGAACCACTCACAGTCCCCCGGCCCGATGTTGATGTTCACCGAGCAGAAGTTGTTGTGCTCCTGGTGGCCTGGGGAGAGGACGGACACACACACACACACACACACACACACACACACACACACACACACACACACACACACACACACACACACACACACACACACACACACACACACACACACACACACACACACACACAGCTGTTTCTTTGTATATGTAACATAAAAAGGTGCTTCCTGTACGATTTAAGAGCTACACTTTGAGCGTCGACTGTCAGTGAGTGAATCGCTGTGTGAGATCACCAGTTCTGTTCTCTGCCTCTCTCTCTGATTCGCCTGTTTAGATTATCGGACCAATCGGTGCATTCGTCGCCGATTGGCTCGGGGAGCCCGTCTCGCCTGTCAATCGCAGGGGGAGGGCGGGAGCAGTGAGAGCGGGGGCCTATGAGGGCTTCGTACCTGGTATCCTGCTGCCGGGGACCTTCATGTAGAGCTGCACGGTGTTCATGCCCAGGATGGCGTGGCCGACGTGACTCAGCAGGTTGCCGGCGGAAACCACGCGGGCGAAGGCCGGCAGCTTGCTGAGCTCCTGCAGCTGCTGCTTCCACCTGGGGGGGGGGGGGGGGGGTGGGAGGAGGAGAGAGGGGGGGAGGGGGAGGGGGAGGAGGGGGGGGAGGAAGAGGAGGAGAGTAGAGAGAAGAGGAGGAGGGTAGAGAGAAGAGGAGGAGGAGGACGAGGAAGAGGAGAGAGGAGAGAGGGGGGGAGGAGGAGGAGGAGGAGAGAGGGGGAGTGAGGAGAGGAAGAGGAGATGAGTGGGGAGAGGAGGAGGAGGGAGGGGGGAGTGAGAGAAGAGGAGGAGGAGAGAGGGAGAGGAGGAGGAAGAGGAGGAGGGAGGGGGGAGGAGAGAGGAGGAGGAGAGTAGTGGCAGAAGGTGGGGGAAGACAACAGGACGTTTAGTGCGGTCCTACCCAATTAAGATCCATCTTTTTTCTACCTGATTACTGAATGCAGGTTGTCTGACTCACTTCCGTTCATCCGACACATCGATGTTGGTCCCGAACTTGATGTGCTTCAGGGGGCCCCTTCTCTTGCGGGCCACGCTACAAACACAAACCGGAAACAGAGCGCCAGTTAGGCTCTTGTAGTTTCAGTTCATCGGTGGGAACCAGTTCAGATGCTAGCTAACCTACCGGTGAGGAAAGAGCCAACAGACTAGCGAGATAACAGCTAGGTTGATAGCTAACAGCCTAGCGAGGTACACGCTAAGACACTAGCTTACAGACGAGCGAAATACAGGCTAAGATGCTAGCTGACAAGACTAGCAAGGAGCTCCACAGTTATAGCAGACGAGCGAGATAATGGCTAAGATGCTAGACGTTAGCGTCATAATGGTACTGAA
Organism: Gadus macrocephalus; assembly: GCF_031168955.1. Taxonomy (NCBI): domain Eukaryota; kingdom Metazoa; phylum Chordata; class Actinopteri; order Gadiformes; family Gadidae; genus Gadus; species Gadus macrocephalus. The sequence goes on from NC_082385.1 coordinate 32,009,997, forward strand.
GATGTAGCGTACTTCTCTGCCGAGGGCGGTTCCGTGTCCATGGGTTCCTTCAACGCCTTCTTCTCGTTCTCCTCCTGCGGGGAAAGCAGAGAGCGGCCATTAAAGAAAGTTGGACCTCTTTAACATCTTTCTTGTCGGATATACGATATGCCTTCGTGTCAACGCAGTCACATTGTGATACCCTTTTGCAGGCTTAACGACGATAAAAAATTAAAGACCCTTGGAAAAATATAGAAATGTATGTAGTAGTTTATTAATATCATTTTTCGTTATGATATAAATAAATTGCCTTAAAAAACGGGTGTGTTTTAAATGAATGAATGGCTAATTGAAATAAGAAAAAGGGTTGATTCCTGATTCATTAAGTAATCATTCAGTAAACGCAGATTCAACACGTCTCCTTCGAGGAAGACCTCCCTCCCTCCCTCCCTGCCTCCCGATTGGCTGCTGACCAGCCGGTAGAGGCCTCTGATTGGCCCCGGGGACCCACCCGGAGGGACTCCTGGAAGGAGGAGGCCTGGTACTGGGCGAACTTGGCGATGGTGGTGTGGGCGCGCGTGCTCTCGCAGCGCCACATCTTCCTGCTGCCGCTGGCGTCCCAGTTCTCGTCGGCGGGCTGGGACAGCTGGGTGCGCACCTCCACCAGGTGGTCGGGGTTGGCCTCCACCAGCGTCTTGGTGGAGAACAGGCCCAGGTCTGGGGGAGAGGAGGGGGGAGAGGAGGGGGGAGAGGAGGAGGGAGGGAGGAGGAGGGAGGGGGGGGGGGGGGAGGAGGAGAGGGACAGTGGAGGAAGGGAGGAGGAGAGGGAAGGTGGATGGAGGGAGGAGAGGGGAGGGAGGGAGGAGAGGAGGGGGGAGAGGAGGAGGGAGGGAGGGAGGAGGAGAGGGGGGAGAGAGGAGAGGAGAGGGGGAGAGGAGGAGGGAGGGAGGAGGAGGTGGGGGGGGAGAGGAGGAGGGAGGGAGGAGGAGAGGGGGGAGAGGAGGAGGGAGGGAGGAGGAGAGGGGGGAGAGGAGGAGGAGGTGGGGGAGAGGAGGAGGAGGTGGGGGGGGAGGAGGAGAGGGACAGTGGAGGAAGGGAGGAGGAGAGGGAAGGTGGATGGAGGGAGGAGAGGAGAGGGGAGGGGAGAGGGAAGGTTGGGAGAGGTGGGGAAGGAGGAGGAGGAGATGGGGGAGGAGGAGGGGGAGGAGAGGGACAGTGGAGGAAGGGAGGAGAGGGAGGGAGGAGAGGGGAGGGGGAGAGAGAAGGGTGGAGGAGGTGGGGGGGGGGTATGAGTGGGTGTGAGGAGCGATGGGAGGAGGAGGCGATAAAAGGGTAAGACAGTAAATAAAGTCTCATCTCATCGTCAAAAAAACACGTTCATGACGTGCCACCAGGTGTGGTCACACATCTAGGTGGACACGCCCACCTGTGATGTCATAAGGGGCAGCGATCCAAAACGGCTCGTAGCGGCTAATCGCACCGCACCTGGCGGCACGTCACGGGACCTCAAAAACATGATAACCCGTCGGTGTCCTTGAGCCAGACGTCCCCTGACCAGCCACCGATTCCTTAATGACCCGTGTCTGAGTCCACTGGATAGTGAGCCACCCTAGTGACCATAAGGGGTGTCGTGTGGCTCCCACGTACCCAGCTTGAGGGCCCCGGCCAGACCCCTGATGACGGTGACGGGGTTGGAGGGGTTGGTGCAGAACTGATGAAGAGGTGGGAAGAAGGCGTCCCTCTTGTTCTCCAGCTGAAGGACGAAGAGGAGGGGACCCAGAGAGAGAGACAGAGAGAGACAGAGACAGACAGAGAGAGAGAGAGACAGAGACGGAGAGTGTGAGACAGACAGACGGACAGACAGACAGAGAGGGAGACAGACAGAAAGAGAGAGAGAGAGAGACAGAGAGAGAGAGTGTGAGATAGACAAACGGGCAGAGAGAGAGACAGAGACAGAGAGTGTGAGACAGACAGACGGACAGAGAGAGAGCCAGAGTGTGAGACAGACAGACAGACAGACAGACAGAGAGGGAGACAGACAGAAAGAGACAGAGAGAGAGAGACACACAGATCTTATGTTCAAATATTTAGTTCAACAATTTTTCTTGGAGAACTGAAATCCAAAGTGCTTAACAAGGGAAAGCCATACAGCGAGAAAGAATCAAACTGGATTAAAATCAGCTCTGCTAATTAGCTCTTATCTCTCCTGAGCTCTCTGGATGGAGGGGGGTACTTACGTATATGCTGGGCGTGGGGGGGTTCAGCCTCTCCTTGGGCAGGGCCGGGGTGGGCGGCGGGGGCAGGCGAGGCGGGGGACACTTGTCCAGGAGGATGCTGCTATTGGACAGCCCGTTCTTCCCCAGGTTCCTGCGCAGAGGGACGGACCAATGAGAACGAAGGAAGGGTTTGAAGACCCGCCCCTCGCTCCCAGGGCATGTGATGCGGTCACGACTTAGCATTGCGTAGCGTCTTATGCTAGCTGTCTTTGTTGTGTACGGGGAATGGGTTACCGTAGCGATGGTTAGCGCTCGGCACTTGGTCCTATGAACATCCTTACTGTACCGAGTACCGACAGAGATGTATTTTACTGTCTGTCTGTACTTATCGTAAGTTGCTTCGGATAAAAGCGTCTGCTAAATGCCCTGAATGTAAATGTAAAAGGCATGAAGAGATAGTATCTACATCAGAGTTGTACCACTGTATCCTAGTATAATTGTAAGTTGTTTGAGTAAAAAGAAAATGAGGAAACAGTCATAAAATACATTGCTATTTTTCACATTTAGTATCCCGGGTATGAGATATAACCTAATCGATGAAAACCATGTTACAGAATGCTAGAACTAAAACAAATGCCAGAGATTCCTTCAGAGTTCTGGCAAGCTTTTGGGCATCAGGAAAGCAGACTAAAACGAGGGGTTTTCGATTCTAAAATGGCGCCACAGGGATCTCACCTTGAGAGGAACAAAGAACGCGTTTCTGAGTTTCTCTCAGAAACATGTTTCATCTCTCAGGCGCATTGCAGCAATCCATTAGAAGATAAACAGTCGAGTTTAAAAAAAAAATAACGCTTCTTGTGAAACTTTAAACTTGAAACAGACCAATGACTGCTTCTCGATACTACTCCTGCATATATTTTCACGTACACTAATATCATATACACACATTTCATGCCTTTATGGAGCATAACACATGGGGCGGTAAATATTGTATTTGAGTCCCTATAAGGCCTAATGCTACGTGGTTAGCACACTAGCTGACCAAACAGTCAAACAGACATGGCACCAAAAACGTCGGATAACAATTTCCACGAATTACATCATTCATCTCTCTGAATGAAGCGAGGGCCATTGATCTTCGAAATGGTTCGGGAAAGAAGGAATCCACCGAAAGGCTTGTTCTGAGACAGCTACGGTCTGCATGGCAACAGGACAGCCAACCAGGCTCTAGGTCTTGTTTACTATTACATAATGGGCTCGGACACACGCTGCCGTTGTGCCACAGCGCCACTAGGGGGCGGTGTCTTCAAAAGAAACCATGCACAAACACTAAAGACTTCTGTTTTTTTTTTTTCAATACATTGATATTAATTAATCAAACAATAATGTTTTTTCTATGCAGCCTGGAAAGGAAAGATGGCAAACATAAATAGTAGATTTCTGGGGGGGGAATCAGGCTAAAATTTCACGAGTTCAATACGAGTTTAACAAAACCTTTAGTTTCACCGCTTAAGGGAATGAATGACTGGCTTTCTGCCGGTTAGTTTAAGGGTAACTCTGCCTTAAGGGGTACACGCACACAAAGAATGCAGATTAGTCTAGGATCGGAACATTTGCTTTGCAAAACATGCTCTGCAAAACAGTTAAATTCCTGATCAAACATTTGCAAATTTGGATACATTTCCACGTTAATATCTCATTCTATATGATCCTGTCTGCAAAAAATACACCTCAGGCTTCGCGCTGATTAAAACCCACGGTAGCATCTCAGTGGAGGGTCAAACACCCCAACCCACCGGCCTAATATTGTTATGGTTTATGCTGCGTTAAATAACCGATTCTTATTGGTCAGTATGGTCCAATAGTTGTGCATCAATTTATAATAACGTGACAACTCTCAACTCTGCCTTCTAACAGATCCGGATCAAAGCGCTACAAATTTCCTTATTAACAACGTCAACAATCACATACAACCATCCAGCACGTCTTTCCTCGACAACGCAAACACAACCCCTGGAGTCAATCAAATGTGTTTAACAGACGAACGCACACACGTGCGACAGCCACCCAAAACACCGCATCCCAATTCACATACTCAAACATTCATTGACCGTCTGTTCAATATATTTTGCATTGCTGTGTTCGGCCTTTTCCACCTCCCTCACTGTGTGTTTTTGGAAGCTATGCGTGTTCATTGCTATCATTGTGAATTGCTGCTGTAACGATAAAGTCCACCTTTATAACCATCTTCTACTACACAACACCCATGACACACACACACACACACACCCATGACACACACACACACACACACACACCCACACCCACACACACACACACCGCACTGGTTCAGGGGTCTCACCTGCAGGCCTTCAGGACGTCCCCGGAGCTGGGGTAGATGGATATGGAGGAGGAGGACGAAGAGGAGGAGGAGGCGGAGCCCTGTGCGTGAGGGGGCGTGGCCTTCGAGCCGGCGGCCGCCGTGGCCCCGCCCGGTGCCGGCGGCTCCGCCTTCAGCGGGCTCCGGGAGTCCTCCGAGGAGATGGCCCCCTTGCCGTTGCCGTTGACGACGGCGGCGGTCGGCGTGGACGACGACGACGACGACGACGTCGCGGCGACAGAGGGGGCGGAGCCAGTCGATGGGGCGGAGCCAGTCGACGTGGCGGTGGCGGGGCTGTGCGTGCCCGCGTGTTGCTGTTGCGGTTGTTGTTGTTGTTGTTGTTGTTGTTCCGAGGACTTGGGGGAGGGCGTGGCGGTGGAGAGCGCAGAGGCGGGGGAGGAGGCCGTCGAGGTGGGGGGGGGGAGGGGCGCTGCCTGGGGGGGGCCCTCGGGGGCGGGGGCCTTCCCCCCGCCCCCGACGGCCCCGGACAGCAGAGCCGACAGCCGGGGATTGTCTGCGGTGAGGCTCCCCTCCCCCGGCCGCGCGTGATTGGCCGCGGCGGCGGCGTTGTTATGGCTGCCGTTGCCGGGCGTCGTCGAGGGAGGGGGCGGAAGAGGCGGGGCCTGGAGGCGCTCCGTGCCCCCGTTGCCCAGGGAGACGGAGGCGGAGCTGTCTTTGGTAGGGGGGTCGTTGGCTCCGCCCGAGGTAGCGGCGGAGGAGGAGGAGGAGGAGGGGGAGGGGGAGGGGGAGGAGCGGGGGGGAGCCGGGGGAGAGGGGAGGGCGGGGGCCGTGGTGGTGTTGGTGGTTCTGGGCCTGTCGCCGCGGCGACGGGGGAGGCGGGTGTCCGGCCTTGCTGTGCGGGGCGGCGGGGGAGACGGGGGAGGCGTCGGCCGTCTTGGGGTGGGGGGGGGCCAAGGTCTCCGTTGGACCCCCCGGCGTGCGGCGCGGACCCCTTCTGAAGCCCCTGGGGGGAAGAGGGGGGGGGCTTAGATACAAAACCACACACACCTTTTATCCTTCAAACTGTTTGGAGTATAGGTATGCACTTCTGAGTGTGTGTGTGTATTTTTGAGTGTGTGTGTGTATTTTTGAGTGTGTGTGTGTGTGTATTTTTGAGTGTGTGTGTGTGTGTGTGTGTGTGTGTGTGTGTGTGTCCGTCCCTTTGTCTGTGTGTCTATGTCTTTGTCTAGTGTGTGTGCGTCCGTTCGAAGTGATAATACTAAAGTATGTGTGTAGGTAGGTGTGTGCTTTCAGATGTGGAGCAATATGTGGTCATGAATGTGTGCGCACGTTTTGTCAGCGTAAGATGAGCTAATACGGCATCGGTTCCAGACCGGGAGGTTCAGCGCGGTTGTGCACGTACAAACGCAAACACATGCACGTGCACGTGGCAGTAGTGGTCCTCTGAGCAGTGCACACACACACACACACACACACACACACACACACACACACACACACACACACACACACACACACACACACACACACACACACACACACACACACACACACACACACACAGCGTTATCCTTTCACATATCTCAAGGAGGGTCTCTATCAGCGGTGTGTGTCGTTCGCGCGAGCGTCACCGCTTCCTCTCCGAACCGGCCAATCAGAGCGCGGCTGGCCTCACCTGCGGGGGGGAGGAGGGGGAGGGCTGGAGCAGCGGGGCCCGGCTGCTCGTGCAGGTGTGAGGTAGCAGGGGGGGGTCGCCGCTGCCCCCCGGCGGCTGGTAAGGCACGTCTCCGTTGGGGCCGGTCGCCGGGTGATGGTTACTACTGGAGGTGGGGGTGGGGGTGGGGGTGGTGTGGCCCATGGAGAGCGGGTCCAGGTGTCCCGGGGGCCCGTTGGCCAGGGGGAGGGGGGGGGCGGGGTGCCGGTGGGGGGGTCCGAGGTGGGGGGGCCGGGAGGGGTGCAGGCTGGGGTGGGGGGAGGGGAGGGCGTGGGCGGTGGGCCCGTTGAGGAGGGAGGGGCGGGGGGGGCCGGCGAGGGCGGCCTTCTGCCTCATCTGGGAGGGGGAGAGAGAGAGAGAGAGAGAGAGAGAGAGAGAGAGAGAGAGAGAGAGAGAGAGAGAGAGAGAGAGAGAGAGACACAGACAGACAGACAGACAGACAGACAGACAGACAGACAGACAGACAGACAGACAGAGACAGAGACACAGAGAGACAGACAGAGACAGAGACAGAGAGACAGACAGACAGACAGACAGACAGAGAGAGACGGAGAGGGAGAGAGAGAGAGAGAGAGAGAGAGAGAGACAGAGAGACAGAGAGACAGAGAGACAGAGAGACAGAGAGACAGAGAGACAGAGAGAGAGAGAGAGAGAGAGAGACAGAGAGGGAGAGACAGAGAGACAGAGAGACAGAGACAGAGAGAGACAGTCACACAGACAGACAGACACACAGACAGACAGAGAGAGACAGACAGACAGACAGACAGACAGAGACAGACAGACGGACGGACGGACAGACAAGAGAGAAAGGGGGGAGAAGAGAGAGACAGAGAGAGAGATAGAGAGACAGAGAGGAAGTGAGTGACTGATGTTTCATACAGACTTGACAGCTGTTCAGCCGATCAACATCCCCTCAAAAGGAAACACAATAATTGTTTATACATTGAGCCAAAATGATTTGATACCTCATTGAATATGATGACACCTCCCTGAGTAGATCCCCTTTTCACTGTACACGCATTTCTACTTTGTTAATTACACATTGCTTTATTATGTAAACTTACATTTTCCCTGTGTGAGTGAGGGGTGTGAGTGAGTGAGTGAGTGACCGCGTGACTGAGTGAGTTCCTGAGTACCTGAGTCAGGGAGTGAGGGTCTGAGTGAGTGAGTGAGTGAGTTCCTGAGTACGGGTCTGAGTGAGTGAGTGAGTGAGTGAGTGAGTGAGTGACCGAGGGTTACCTGCTGCTGGTGCTGCTGCATGATGGTGAACTGCCCCTCCAGCTGGTCCAACATCTGCTGCTGGAGGGGCTTTAGGCTGCCCCGGTTGCTACGCAACTGCTCCAGGAGCTAGGAGGCGAGGAGGCGAGGAAAAAGGAAAAGCGACAAGAGGAGTGAGTCTCAAAACACGCGTTGGATGTCAACATCAAGAACTTCAAAAGCATACTCGAGCAGCCCTGATCTATCGGTTTCGTGTTTCGGTTTCGTGTTTCGGCATCAAACAAGGAGCACGCTAGATATCCTGTGAGGGTATCTCCTGCCGCGTGCGACGCTGTGCTGGAACACCACGACGGTACCTCACACACACAGGCCGCCGTACAGAAAGGACCCCCCCACAGGGGAGTTTTTCAACGATTTTACCACACCTAGTAGCAACTGGGGCTCATTGGGCAATGTCTGGAGTCGTGCGTGACGCAAAGACTCAAGACGTTGCCCCTTGGACCGTACAAACCGCTAGGCTTAAGGTTGTTGTTACATATGGAATGTGCCGGTGCTTGATCCTGATTGGCTAGGAGCGGTTACTCCCGTTATGCATTGTGGCGCTTTGCAAACGATTTGCGGTCTTGAGGGAGAACAGTGCTTGAGGATGGAGGACAACCTCAACAAAGATTGGTTTTCCAAATATGATTGCGTTAAGTGTCGTCTTGCGATGTGTCTATTTAGTTAAATCAGACCGTGTGTAGGCTATAGCGACCGTTCTACTAGATCTAGTTCACTGTAAACCCAAGGCTCTCTTTCTCTCCATTCTAGATGGTTAGTAGATAAGGTGTTTCGGCGCAGTATCCCCACCTGTAGTTTCTGCGGAGAGAGGTACCAGTTGGGGACGGGCTGCGGTGCCTGGGTACTGACCCACGTGTCGCTCTGCGGACCGCGTGGAACAAGGAGACACGGTTAGTGACGGACCGACAAAAATAATAATAGGTTGGTTGTCCCTCTAACAAAACCAAAAACCCCCATCAAAAAAGGACCTAGTCCTTCCCAGAAACAAATGAACCTAGTTTATACCCTGAACTAAACAAAAAGGACCTAGTTTATACCCTAAACTAAACAAAAAGGATCTAGTTCATACCCAAAACAAGACAGAAAGGACCTAGTTTATACCCTAAACTAAACAAAAAGGATCTAGTTCATACCCAAAACAAGACAAAAAGGACCTAGTTTTTCCACAAACAAAAAACAACAAAACCTGGTTAATCTCAAAAACCAAATGGTTAGTTTAAAAGCAAAAAAATCAACAATGACGTAGTAATAACCAAATTTTTCCCCCTAAATCAAAGAAGGCGTAGTGTGTTCCCCATATGAAAAAACATCCCAGCTTGTCCCCCAAACCCCCCCCCCCCCCCGAGGACGTGGCGGTGGACTGACCTGTCCGGGGCCGGAGGCCCTCCGTCTCTTGGCGGGGCTGGACTGGTCGTCGGGCTGCCCCAGGGTGCCCACGTGGGGGGGCAGGGCCTGGCCCGAGCTCCCCTCCTGACCCTGGTGGGGCTTGGAGGCCTGGGGACAGAGAGGAGGGCGTGGCGTGGCGGGGGGGGGGGGGGGGCGTGGCGTGGCGGGGGGGGGGGGGGGGGGCACAAGCAAGAGGAGAACGCAGCGGGGGGCAGTGAGGTGACGGAAGAGGAGACAGAGGAGGAGTAGGAGGAGGAGGAGACAGAGGAGGAGGAGGTGGTGACGCAAGAGGAGAGAGGTAGAGGAGGAGACAGAATAGGAGGAAGAGGAGACAGAGGAGGAGGAAGAGGAGGAGACAGCATAGGAGGAAGAGGAGACAGAGGAGGAGGAGGAGGAGGAGACGCAAAAGAAGAGAGGTAGTGGTCGAGAAAGAATAGGAGGAAGAGGAAGAGGAGAGAGGTGACAGAGGAGGAGGAGGAGGAGGAGGATAAGGCAGAGGAGGAAGGGGAGGAGAAGGCAGAGGAGGAAGAGGAGGAGGAGGAAGAGGAGGCAAGGGGAGAGAGAGGTAGGAAGAAGAACAGTTAGAAGAAAGGACAGTTGGACGCGACAGGAGAAAGAGTGGAGGTAAATAAACACAGGAAAGCGGTTGAGTTCAAAGATGGCGCCAATTAAGAGGAAGCCAAAAAGGCAAGCAGGAATGAAGGGAGAATAGCGTTAAAAAGAGAGGATAGGGGAGTGAAATAAACAATGGGAGCATTTATGAACGGCAGAGCGAAGCGAGGCGGGTAGAAGGAGAGAGAGGAAGAACATCAGTGAATACTTGTGCTCCAAACACAGTACTCCATCGCCTCGAGGTATACATCTGTTTCCCCATCGGCCGTTTGATATCGGTCCGTAAATGGGGGGCGATATCGGTCATGTCACGTCTGACCAATGGCGACACACCTCGCTCCGATCACAGGTGCATTATTGTACATTTCATCGTCAACGGTCACCACAGAAATATGCATCGTCATAGCATCTCGAAAAGTTGTAATTACTTAAAACACTTTCCACACTTTCTAAATACCATGACGAGAACACAACAACAAACAGATACACACTCTTACATGAATGAAACTACTGGCCTCTAGGTCGGTGTGTGTGTGTGTGTGTGTGTGTGTGTGTGTGTGTGTGTGTGTGTGTGTGTGTGTGTGTGTGTGTGTGTGTGTGTGTCTGTGTGTCTGTGTGTCTGTGTGTGGCCACTAGAGGGGGCCGTTGAGGCTTTGACGGGTGACTGCAGGACATTTAAGGTCAACTACATCGAGAGGGAGAAAAAGGGGAGAGAGAAAGAGGGGAGGTGGGCCGATAGAGCCAATGAGCATCCCGGAAAACGACTCTACAGCAACGCAACCTCTCCAATCACGTCAGGCCAAAGTCAAAGCTACGTCAATGCCGAAGACTCGCAAAACAAGAGATTGTAGGCCAATGAACGAAACAGAAAGGTGACACTGTTTTTAACACAGGCCAACCCCTCTCCTTTAAACGTTTTTATTTCTAATCCGATCAAGGGTAGAAAATGGATTCACAAACGGATATAAAAAACAGTTTGTTTGGTTGTTTGAGGAGAAGGGCGGGACCTTTTTCTGATCGTGATGGATGAGGTTGCCCTACTCGCGCGTGTGTGTGTGTGTGTGTGCGGGAGTTTGTGTGAGAGTGTGTTGGTGTGTGTGGAACAGATGCATTATGGGTAGCACTCCTGGAACTCCTGCTCCAGCACCACAACAACAGATGCCCCCGGAGACACGCAAGAGGAAATTGCCAGGTCAGAAAATGGACTTGGCAGAGCGATAGACAACACTCGACTTCGGAGACAGCAAAGTTTCCTTTCCGTCACGCTTCATGACCTTATAGCCTTATGGAAGTCGGTCCCTAGTAAGAAAACCCAGTGTTTCAGGTCTTGGCGACAAAGCCCTGGACCTAGTACCAAGCGTCAGAGCTGTGTTGTGCAGGCATCCGTTTCTAACTTTAGTATCATCTATATTCCCGGCTCCTTCAAAAGCATCTGTTGGTTAGTGTGGACGAGTTGGGAGTGCTCCCCATCATGGCAGTGCATTGTGGGCATTCGTGTCTGTGTAACGCGTCCCTCCAACACACACACACACACACACACACACACACACACACACACACACACACACACACACACACACACACACACACACACACACACACACACACACACACACACACACACACACACACACACACACACGTTTCGGTTTTGTGCGTCCAAAGACCGCAGATTCAAATGACCCCCCCCCAGGAAGACAGGGTAGTAGTGTTAGCGGTGGCAGTGGTAGCGATGGTGATGGTGGGGGTGATGGTGATGGTGGGGGTGGCGGAGGAGTCGTTGGCGCTCTAGCTCTGGTTTGGGGGGGGGGGGGGGGGGGTAGTGGGGGTGTCTCACCTGCAGCGCTGCATTGAGCAGCGCCTCCTGTCGGGAGGTTAGCTCAGCGGGGATAGGCAGGCTCCAGGCATCCTCAATTAGAGGGAGCTCTACCCTGCCCCCCGCAGCCCTACTGACTGGGCTCCTGTTACACAACTCTTCCTACAGGGGGCGGCGGAGAGCCCGCGTGGAACCAACGCACCAACGCAACGGAGGGAGGAAGAAATGAGAACAAAAAGAGGAAGAAACACAGGGTTGTTGGTTTTTTTTTTTTTCGGTTGCAGATGAATTATGAAATGTTGTAAGAAAAAGCGGCTACGTTTGGTCGACAGATCAAACGTAGCGTTGTTGCCGTTGTTAACTTGTGGTCGTTCCCCTTACATTCTGATTGTTTTGACCTCGTCGGTAGTGTGATTAAAATCAAACCACGGGGGGGGGGGGGGGGAATGAGAAGGGAATAGCAAAAGTAAAACGGCGGTCGGCCAGTTTGAATAAAGCTAGCATGCAGGGTTGTAGCTTTATTACACACATGAATACATGTGGACCGACAACAGGCATGAGGACTGAGGGTTGAGGTGGAGGATGCCCTGTGATTGGCTGCGTGTGTGTAGGGACTAGGCTAGGTTTTTTAGGGGTTAGGGTTTTTTGTCAGTTTGTCAAATAACAGACCGTCCATCCAGAAATCCATAGGGTACTCATTAAGCGGTTTGATTTTTAGCTAACCTAGCTTTAAGGCAAATTCTGGACTTCCTACACACGGAAATGGTTTGAGACGTACCCAAGTACCCAAACACCCAAAACGATAGAAATAAAAACCCAAACAGCATCGCCTCTGGTGAAACACAGGTCTTCTGCGACCCGTCTGTCTGCGTCTCCCCCACAGCCGCGTCAAACTCAAAATGACACTTCTGCAAAGTGCGGCGTGACCGCCATAGGCCCCTCCATGCCCTACATAGCACACAGCCGCCGTAGCTGAGGTGTAGCGAACCACATTCTGCCTAGACGTCGGGGGGCGACAGACGGCCCAAGACCGACAATCGATGCAATCGGAGCAATCGATGACCGCGTGTCACAGATCGCATCAGTGACTTCAACTCTGACCGCCGCCGGAAACATGGAACATGCCAGCAGGGACCCGGGAGGTAGCTACGACGGTACCGACCCATCACCAAGCATCCTCGCCCCTGACCCAGCACCCTCACCCCCCTCACCCCCCCCCCCCCCACCCTCCTCCCCTCCCAGTCACATGACCCACCTGCAGACACTTGATGCGGTGTGTGAGGGCGGCGGCGTTGGTGCAGGCCTTGCTGCGCGTCGCGTTGACGTAGCACTTGATGGCGTCGTGCGGCTGGCCGCACGACTCGTACAGCGTGCCCAGGTCCATCCAAGCCGCGGCGTGGCTGTGGTCCAGCTGCACCGCGCAGATGTAGGCCTGCAGCGCGTCCATGGGCTGGTTCTGCTGCTGGTAAAGGACCCTGGAGGGGGGGGGGGGGTGGGGAGGTTACCACAGACCCTGAGGGACGCCTGATAGAAGGGGTACCATGGGCTGAAAATACCAGCCTACACCAGTGGATCGTAGCTCATCTATCCGTCACACATCTAGGCGGACACGCCCACTTGTGATGTCAGAAGAGGCCGATTTTCAGAACGGCTTGTCACGGCTGATCACACTCGCACCCGGTGGTGAAATATGCGTCACCTTTAAGCTTGTTTTCGACGGACCCTGTGGGACACCTGATCGAGAACAATCATGGCGTGAACGCAGAGCGGGTATGAGATTATGTAGTTTCTAAATAATTTACAAACTAACATACTAGTTTAAAAACGACGTAATCTCACACCCACCCCAAAACGTTTCGCTCGTTTACAACGTGGGGCAGCTGATAGAGAAGGTAACAATGGCGGTAATCTGGTTTAGGTTTTAATTGGCGATAGAACAGCGGTTAAACCTGTATTACAAATCTCTCCCTCTCCGTCTCTCACTTTCTCCGCCTCTGTCTCTCTTTGTCTCTCTCTATCTGTGTCCGTCTGTCTGTCTCTGGGCCAATCACAGCGTTCAGACTTGCTTTGGGCCGGGTCACGACCTCCAAATCACTCTCCGTGTGGGACACACTACTGCCGGCCTGCCTCGAAGCTGCCTGCCCTTGCTCACCAGGTACTGGGTCGGTGGTTACCATGGCGACGGAGGAGTTGGAAGGAAGGCGTTGGGAGTCATACCCTGTGGTTACCATGGCGACGGAGGAGATGGAAGGAAGGCGTTCGAGTCTTACCCTATCGAGCACCAGGTGTCGGCGCTGGCCTCTGATTTGTCGATGGACTGCCGGTAGGAGATGAACGCGTCCTGCACCTTGCCAATGCTAGAGTAGCACCTGGACACACGCACACGCACACACGCACGTTTCAGCATCGTAGCATAGCATTTGTTAACCTGCCAATGAATGTCTGTAGCCAAGCCGTAGTGAGTTTTGGGCCAAGCAAAATCAAAGGGGAAACCTCAAACAGCACCAACACGGAAAGGTAAAGTAAACAACACTTTGAAATCATTCAATTGTTGGCTTAGTCCAATTCATAAAAATATCCCATGATTCCAACACACACACACACACACACACACACACACACACACACACACACACACACACACACACACACACACACACAATATGAGATTATGTAGTTAACATAACTTTAACTAATAAATCAATAAAAAATTAAAGCTTTCTAAGTTTTTACAAAAAAAAATATTTTGTACAAAAAAAAAGATCTCATACTCCACTCCAACTCAATATATATATATATATTTTTTTTTTTTGAATTGCGTTTCTGTTATGTTGCCCCCACACCAGCGTCCGTACCTGCCGAGGAAGTACCAGGACTGTCCAGAGTTGGGGTCGGCCTCCAGGGACTTCTGCAGGCACTGGATGTCATAGCTCTCCTTACCCGCTCGCTCCCCCAGCTGCTCCACCGTGTGGTGCATCCAGCCTGCACACACACACACACACACACACACACACACACACACACACAAACACCATACACGTCATCACACAGAACACAGACCCCTTTATGGGACCACACCCCTCTCCGTGACCCCCACTGACCTGTACGGACCATCAAGAGCGCTTGATGAGAAACCGCTCAACGGATAAATATTAAGCTAACCAACCAACTAGTAAGTGGCACGACTAAATAGCAAGCTACACAACTGAACAGTAAGCTACACAACTGAACAGTAAGCTACACAACTGAACAGTAAGCTACACAACTGAACAGTAAGCTACACAACTGAACAGTAAGCTACACAACTGAACAGTAAGCTACACAACTGAACAGTAAGCTACACAACTGAACAGTAAGCTACACAACTGAACAGTAAGCTACACAACTGAACAGTAAGCTACACAACTGAACAGTAAGCTACACAACTGAACAGTAAGCTACACAACTGAATAGTAAGCTACACAACTGAACAGTAAGCTACACAACTGAACAGTAAGCTACACAACTGAACAGTAAGCTACACAACTGAACAGTAAGCTACACAACTGAACAGTAAGCTACACAACTGAACAGTAAGCTACACAACTGAATAGTAAGCTACACAACTGAATAGTAAGCTACACAACTGAACAGTAAGCTACACAACTGAATAGTAAGCTACACAACTGAATAGTAAGCTACACAACTGAACAGTAAGCTACACAACTGAACAGTAATCTACACAACTGAACAGTAAGCTACACAACTGAACAGTAAGCTACACAACTGAACAGTAATCTACACAACTGAACAGTAAGCTACACAACTAAGTAGTTAGCTACAGAGAAAGCTACAGGCCTCGAGGGAGCACAGCCAGAGTACGTTCCGCCTACACAACAAACACCAGACAGGGATCGCCTGTGGCAGTTGGGGAAGGATTCGGCGGTAACCCGCTGATTAGCGGAAAGAAGAAGAAAAAAAACAAACAAGGAAAACATCTGTGCCCCTTTCCCCGCTTCGACACACAACCCGGGGTCGACCGCCACGCGTGGGTGTGTGCGTCCGTCGTAAACACCGGTTCAGCGCGTGTCCGCGTGTGCGCCGGCGGGCAGACACGCGATCCCAGATGGGGTTCGAACCGTGAACCGGGCTCGGGTTCAGACCGGGTTGACACGGGGTCATGTCTGTGATGTGGGGGTCGAGGTACCGAGGTCAACGGGGCTCAGAGCGCCGGCGCACGCCACAGACGTTTACTCAGTCGGGGGCTGATTGACCCCCCCCCCTCCAGGCTGGTCCCTGGCGAATGGGGAAACCCTGTGTGTCTGTCTGTCTGTCTGTCTGTCTGTCTGGATGTCTGGATGTCTGGATGTGAATGAACGACAGAATGGGAATGAAGGAGAGAACGCGAGTGGAAAAGAACAACGCGCGAGAGCGACAACAACTGTAAGTGTGCGAGAGGGCATGTGTGCGAGGTTGATCGACCGGGTGCTCGTGTGGGCGTGAGTGAGTGAGTGAGTGAGTGAGTGAGTGAGTGAGTGAGTGAGTGAGTCTTACCTAGCTGCTGCAGTGTGGTGGCCTTCACCTGTGGGGGGAGGTCCTCCGCCTGCAGGAGGCCCTCATACGCCTCCTTGGCGGCACGGTATCTCTTCTGGAGAGAGAGACGGGGAGAGAGAGACATGAAGAGAGAGACCGAGGGAGAGAGAGAGACAAGGAGAGAGAGAGAGACCGAGGGAGAGAGAGAGACAAGGAGAGAGAGAGCGAGGGAGAGAGACAGGCATGAAGAGAGAGAGACGGGGAGAGACATGAAGAGAGAGACAAGAAGAGAGAGGGACCGAGGGAGGGGGAGACGCAGAGAGACAGACTTGAAGAGAGAGAGACGGGGAGAGAGACATGAAGAGAGAGAGACCGAGGGAGAGAGAGACAAGAAGAGAGACAGAGGGAGGGGGAGACGCAGAGAGACAGACATGAAGAGAGAGAGACAGAGGGAGAGAGAGACAAGAAGAGAGAGACCAAGGGAGGGGGAGATGCAGAGAGAC
>NC_082385.1:32026453-32039309 GCF_031168955.1 Gadus macrocephalus
TAATGTACAAATTTGGGTGTGTTAACGTGACGCACACGTGAGTGTGTGTGCATGAGGGCGGGCTTATTCATAATCATTTAGGATTACACTCCCTTTGTGTGTGTGGGTGTGTGCGGAGGTAAGGGTTTGTGTGGGTGTGGTTCTTTGCTTGTGTTCACCCTTTTGCCTGCCAATTTGTGTGCATGTGTTTCTGTGTATCTGCATGTGTGCGTTTGTGTGTGTGCATGCATCCGTGTGCGTGTGTGTGTCTGCGCGTGCTTTTGTATGTGAATGCGTGTTTGTCTGTACGTGTGTGTTTGTGCGGGCCTCATGAATGTGAGTGTGTGTGTTTTTTGGTTCACTCGTTCGGTTTTTTGGTTTGTGTCCACTCATTTGGCCTCATGTGCGGGTGTGTGTGTGAGAGTTTTTTGGGTTGCGTTCACTCGGTTGGCCTCACCTATGTGCGTGTGTGTTTGTGTGTGTGTGTTGTGTTAACTGGTTCGGCCTCATGCGCGTGTTTGCATGTGCCTGCGTGTGTGTGTTTTTTTGGGTTGTGTTCACTGGTGCGGCCTCATGCGTGTGTTGTCTGTGATTCGTATCATCATATTTCTCTCGACTGCTGCCGGCCTCGTGGGCCACGGCCACGGCCACGGCGGGTAATTACCCCAGCATTGATTGTCAATCTGGGGGCTGTGATTGTATTTCCTGTCCCGGGGATCCAGGACTTGAATTACACCACACAGGAAACCCTGTGACCTCACATCCTCCGCGTTCAAATGTACATTAATGAAAGAAACACACACATACGAAATACATCGCTGTAAGCAGTCCACGTAAGCAGATGGCAGTGTCTAGAGACATACGCAGATCTACTGCGATTTTTCTTAATAATATTTCGAAATATTTTTTTCCGGAATTGTAATATTGTGAACAATAGAGTTGTTTACTTTCACCAGCTTTAACCTTGATGCCTATTCAGGCAGCTTCTTTGTTAGGCACCTATTCTGTGAAAGTTCTGCATGAAGTGCTTTCATACTACCTATATTCTCCATCTATTGAGGAGGCCTTGTCTCAATCGAGACGCCTTAGGGTCAGCGGCTTATTGACACTTGCTGATGTTGCCATGGAAACGTGGCCACATCAACAAGCGTCAATAAACTTTTGCTGCATGACCTAGCATCTAAATTGTGTGTGTTTGTGTATATATGTGTGCCTTCGTGGTGCGCGCACACCTGCAAACGTGTAAGATAAGCTGTACCGGTACGTCATGAGGCCCGAGAACCGAACTTCCCGGTCCTCCGTTGCTGCCGAGAAGCCCCTTGTCCTGGCAACAACACGATGCTGTCGACACCCGGAGGCGGTCACCGTGGATCCGTGGGAGTAGTGCCCCCACCCGCCCCCTCCTGCCGTGGAGTCCTCATCACCTCTACGAATGCACGAGGGAGACCCTGCCAAATACTCCCAACTGATGTTGTCGACACGGATGTGAAATCACCCGTCGCCATGACTACGCTGTTAGTGTTCCAGCGGCATGCTGATAAGGCGAGCACATCTGCTGAGTTGGGAAAAGCCGGGGTTGCGCTGACCTATCGGAGGCTGGGGGGGGGGTGCTGTGCAATGGGGCTGTGATGGGATCGGAGCAAGCGAGGTGGTCTGTTGTTGTTTTGTTCACAGAGAGACGTACACGGCGGTTGAGCGTCTGTTCTGGAAGGGCACGGAGAGAAAGAGTTGAAACCGAGAAACAGCTGCGTCTAAATCTGAGTCGGACGGTTGCGTAAAGGAGATACTCGTGTGTTAGACATAAACCGTCAAACTTCACAGCAGCGCAGCAAGTTCAGGAACAGGGACGTGCCGATGATAATAACCTGCTGATGATGGCCAATTTTTGTTTGAAAAATCATAAATTGCTTGACGTTTCTAGCTATTTAATCCTTTTTCTTTTCGAACCCTGTTCTGATGAACGGGTTCACCCATGGGGTGAAAAAGCAGAAGTACTCCAACTAACATTTACAGTATTTGACCATTAAATGACTGTAGATATATTATTAGTTTTACGCCGTTTGAACGATGGTGTCCTTCAGAAAGGTTTGTCACTTTTCAGTTGACCTTAAAGCCTCCTGGCCACATCACGCATCATCTTCCCGCTGAGATGAACGGCATTCGTGTCGTGTTTCCCGGCTTCCCAGCAGTTTCCACTACTGGAACTTCGCTCGTAAGACGCCGCACACAATCGGTTGCACAAGTCTGTAAAACAGACTTTGTCCGACTTATATAGATGTCTTTGACAATTCGGTCAGGGCATGTCTGTGATTTTATAAGAGCCCGGGTCTTTATAGACCCGCTGGTGTGGATTAGAGAGCAGTCCTCAGCATTAACGCGCAGGGATGTGCTTTACGTTACACGGGACATGCTGGGGTGAATATAATGACTTATGTTCTTCAATTTGCCCTCAAAACGTTCCGCATTAAATTCCGAAGATTCCTGGGACTCGTTTTTTTGTCCCACCCGAACGCTCCAAAACGTCTTCAAAATGCCCCGTGGTTTTGGGCCTCGTCTCTGTGTTCAGGGTGAAGTCTGACACCGGTGCAGACAGGGTGACCGTTACAGATGTCGGCCTCCTCCCCCACCTCTCTCTCTCTCTCGCTTCCTACCCCCCTCGTTCTCTCCTCTCCTCACCTCCTTCCCCTCCCCCCCAAGGCTGTTCATCTTAGTCTTGTTCTTGCCTTGAATCTATTGAAATCACATGGAAGTCACATATGGTCCGTTGTCAGTAATTGTATAGTCTCTTGAAAATGTTTGGTTGCATTAACAATAATACTGCATTAAGTAATTAGTAAATGCAGGAATATACATTATTATATAGAAAAAGCATAGTTGGCTGTTATTTAGCGGGGTTAGTTGTATGGTTAAGTTTAGAAAGATAGGGTTGATACAACCTCTCACCTATTTAATGAAGTATACATGAATAATTAACTTGTTGAATGCTTATCACATAGGGCAATACGGTATGGACTAAGATGTATATTGCGGTATGATTTGAGGCATAGACGGTAACGGTATTATATCACGGTATGTTCATTTTATATTCTAATTTCGATATAAATGCTTCTGAAGAGATAAAATACTGTTTGCCGTATAGTTTTGGCATCTCAATTTGGCTGAAGTGTGTGCAGGCAGGTAACGTGTACCTGGGATCGAGTGTTTTGACCATCTCTTTAAAGCCCTTTATGTCGACATTTTGAAAGGGAGCCATGTCCTTACACTTGTAAGGACATGGCTGGCTTTGGAAAACTGGCTTTGGATAACGCCTACGGAAGCGACGTCTGAGATGCAGAGACAGCTTTACGTTTCGCTACGTTTCGTTACCATATTTTCCGTAGTTGCGCGAAACATTACTTTTCACGTGAAAAAGTAGTTACGTAACTGTATTAACGTGTTACTCACTTTGTAACACATTGCACACGACCCTGTCCACCGGTCACACCGGTCTCACGGTAACGTCAAAATCCATACCGTAGCGCAAATTCCCACCGGTGTACTTTCTACACCGTTTATTCCGTTACACCCCTCTTGTCACGGTGTTAACTGATGTTAATTAAAGGTTAATGAATGTATCCTTATTGTAAAGTGTTCCCAGTGTTCCCATCGTTCCCATCGCGCCATCCGGTCAGCTCTGCGGTGTCTGGTGTTTTTCCTAATCCCCCACGTCCACTCGAGGAAATGAGAAAAGCCACGCAGAAGGTGTCGTCATGACCGGTGACGGTGTGTGTGTGTGTGTGGGAACCAGACCTATATCCCTACACTGAGGAAGCAGTCCGTCGTCCACCCCCCATTCATACCGCAAACTCCCCCCCCCCCGCCATCCCCCCTCACGACTTGATGACTCGTCGCTTTTCTCTTCCTCGGCGTCTTTGCCCGCAGGAAACTGCGTCCGCTGCGTCACGTCTGTGCGGGAAGACGACCCCCGTCGCCGACTCTGACGCAAGGCTGTGATTGGCCGGCCCCGTCTGCGGGCCAATCGGAACGCTCCCTCGCTTGACCGTGACCGCTCCAGGGATGGGGACGGGTGTGTGTGTGGCGTACAGGAAGTAAGGGAGCCGAACAGGAAGTCGGGCATTAGGGCCGTCAGAACGAAGGAAGTCCATCACAATGGCAGAGGAAGTAGTTACGAGGCAGTGACTTGACAGAAACGCCCGTGTGCCCCCCCCCCCCCCGCCGCCCCTCCCCCCCTCCCCCTACGTACCCCTCCCTCGTCTCAATGGAGCAGTTGTTAAGTTTATCTCAGGAAGGGGGCGGGGGGGGGCATAGGGTCCTTTTTTTTGAAACCAGACCCCCATGCGAACACTGGAGTCGATCTCTCATTGGAAAATTACCGTCCATTCGATGCGCTTATCTCCCTCCACTGTAATTGTCTTTCTCCCTCTCTCCCCCCCCCCCCCCCCCCTCCACACTCTTCATCTCCTCCTCCTGGTCTTGAGATAAGGTTCCACGGATGACATTTTTCCTTTCCCCCCTTGCGATACTTCAAAGCCGGCCGGGACCTGGAGCCGGGTCCTGGAAGGCCGTACTTCAGAGGTCGGCAGCTTAGCCCCGGTGAAAGACGAGCCGTTTGATGTCGGCCGCAGTCGCTAAGTTGAGGAAATTAACCTGCGGGACTTTGACCACCCCCCCCCTCCCCCCCTTCACCCCAGACCCTAATCCCCCCCCCCCCCCACCCCCCCCCTCCCCATCTGTGTCCTTATAAGTCTCAGGCAACGTGAGATCCCCTTCTTGTGGAGGGGCCCGCTTAGGGGTCTTTCTCTTGGCGTGTACGTGCTCTGGGGGTCCTCGGAGTGCCTGTGGGGGGGGGGGGGGGGGGGGGGGGGCATAAACAAATCGTACCGCCGCCATGCGTTTCATCAGATGAACCTCGTGTCCGTGTCACTATGTCACCCTGACTTGCAAAGGAAAACATGCAATGTTTAATTTAAAACATATAATGCCTAACTCTCTCATATGTGTGTGTTTGCATATGTGTGGGTGCGTGCATGTGTGCGTGGGTGCGTGCATGTGTGCGTAGGTGCGTGCATGCGTGTGTGCGTGCATGCGTGTGTGCGAGGCGGGAGAGAGAGTTAGTACCTGGGACAGAAAGAGGGGAGCTTCAGCAGAGTCTATGGAGAGGGCCCCTCAAAAGATGGCAGGAGAGTCTACAGAGGGGCCCCTGAAGAGGGGGCCCTAGAGTCTAGAGGGGGGGGCCCCTGGAGAGAGGGCCCTAGAGTCTAAAGAGATGGCCCCTCCAGAGGGGGGGCCGTGAAGTCCCCACAGAGTGCCCCTGTGGAGAGTGCTCATGCAGTGAAGGCACCTGCAGAGAGGCCCCCAGAGTATCCAGAGAGGAGACGTGCAGAGGGGGGGGGGGGGGGGGCCCTCTAGAGGAGGGCCCAGGTTGGAAGTCATGTGTGGCCCCTATCACGGGAGGGCTCCCGGGCGGGATGGATTGAGAGTCAGCCCCGCCGTCCATCTGCCTCCTCCACTCACTTGTGGGGCTGCAGGGCCAGGGGGGCCCTTGTTCTGTCGGGGGGCCCAGGGCCAGGGGGGCCAAGGGGGCCAAGGGGGGGGGGGGTTCAGCCAGGAGATAGACTGGGCCGCTCCGGTCAGTGGGTCAGAAGCCTGTGGGTTTTTGACTTCCCAGAGCAGAGCAAGAGAGCGCAGAGTGAACCGGGCTCCGGTGGTTAACACGCGCTCCCAGGCTCCACACACGCGCGTACGGATGCACACAGGCACACAAATGCACGCACACATGCACGCACAAACACACAAACGCGCACACACGCATGCACGCACCTACACACACATGCACGCAAACACATATGCACGCACCCACACATATGCAAACACACACATATGCAAGCACACATACAGATGCACACACACACGTACACACACACAAACAAGCGCACACATATGCAAAAGCAAAGGCACAAAAATGCACAGACAAACACGGGCACACACACACAAGCACGCACATATTTGCACACCAACACGAACTTGCACACATATGCACGCACGCACGCACGCACACACACAAACAAGCACACACATATGCAAAAGCAGACACAAGTGCACACAAACACAAATTTGCACACACACACACACACACACACACACACACACACACACACACACACACACACACACACACACACACACACACACACACACACACACACACACACACACACACAGGAGGGAAGCCAGTCCATTCTCCTTCAGCTCTCCCTCTGCCCAGTCACGGTGCTCCGATAAATCAATCACCCGTCAGCGGGGCCGGGGCCATGCTGACGGCGCGCTCCTCGCCGTTTCCTCCCGCCGTCTGATGACTTGACAATCTGCTGACGACTCTCCTCCCAGCGCTGGGCACTGGGTTCATCCCTACCCCGGCCCCCAAACCCGCTGAGATTCAGCGCGTACCTGAACAATCAGAAGGACGACGTGGCGATGATTCAGCGTCTGAGCTGACGATTTAGCGTTCATGCGCTAACAATTCAGCACGTGTTATAACGATTTAAAGTGTATTTGCTAAATATTTAGCATGGATGCGATCACGATTTAGCGTACATGCACTAGCGATTTAAGGCGCGTGCCAATGATTTATCGCACATGCTAACAGTTTACCGTGTATGCACCAATGATTTTACGACGTGTCGATGATTCAGCGTCCGAGCTAACGATTTAGCGTTCATGCGCTAACAATTTAGCACGTGTTATAACGATTAAGCGTGCATTTGCTTACGATTTAGCATGGATGCGATCACGATTTAGCGTGTACGCACTAGCGATTGCTAAAGATTTACCGCACATGCTAACGGTTTACCGTGTATGCACTAATGATTTAGCATTCATACTAACGATGTAGTGCAAGAGATAGCAGATTGGCTACCACATCCCAGCAGTGAAGGCTTGTATTCAGTTGGTAGTGCTTTGCTCGCAGGTTTTCACTTTAACAACCCGGTCACTATTTAGAAAACACTGCTGAACAGCAGCAGTTAAAACCTGGAAGCACATTTTCTTTTAAGTAGGCTTTTTGAAAAAAGGCCGAGTTGGCTGCGCCTTCCCACCGAGGCCGTGTTAAGGTTGACACAGGAAATGGTTGTTTTCAGTGTAAACATTGTGGACGGCTGAGATGTCTGCACCAGCTTCAGTGGCTCAGGATGGAGTGTGGTGGCTGCCCCCACCCCCCCCACCCACCCACATCACACTATCGCCTCCCTTGAGCAATAAGCCTCCCCCCTCTTCTGCTTCTTAATGTTAAAGTTCCTCTGGATAATAATAGTATTAACACTGTAGTAATAGGACCGCAGGCTCCTTTTCATCTCCCGATCGACATAGTGTGTTTCGAGCTGAAACCAGAAATACTCACGCTTTTGTCGACGGCGGTTGTTTTTGGACGCCTGCGCGGCCCATGCGTTTGGCAGTGGTCACGTTCAACCAAGTGGGGGTGGCCAGAAAGGTGGTTGACTGAAACCAATTCCCCTGTGTTCCCCCCTCCACCCGGGGTTGGGGATCCCAAAGAGTCGCGGAGCTCTGGGTCAAGGGATACAGAGACGCATTGAAAGACCCTTCAGCTGATCTAGCACGGCAGCGGCCCACAGGTGGGGACAGATGGGTGTGTCTGGTGTGGCCAGGTTTGGAGAGGTGGAGGTGTGGCGGTATGCGCCAGGTGTGGAGGCCGCAACTATATGGAAAAACACCTCCAGTCAATAATTTTGTTTTTAATTGTTCTATTGGTCCCAAATTTTTGTGGGAGCTTGAACTTGTAAATGACCGACGAGCATCAACGAACATAAGAGTTAATACTAACGTACAACCGGGCGCTGAAATACTTCATAGTCGTATAGTTGATGAGAAGCATGAGGAGATAATTGAGAAGACAGACGACAGATGTGGACAGACAGACAGACAGACGGACAAGCAGACACCGACAGAGATCAAAGTCATACAGACAGCCGGACGGATATATCGCAGACAGGCAAATGGGAAGATGTATACATAGATAAAGATGGCGACACACACACACACACACACACACACACACACACACACACACACACACACACACACACACACACACACACACACACACACACACACACACACACACACACACACACACACACACACAGGCTTTCCTGTTCTATCCCATAATTCTGTTTCGCTCATCAGAGGGTGGAACCCTTTTTCCCCAGAGGAAGGAAACTCATCCTACCAGCGCACTTCCTACACACACACACACACACACACACACACACACACACACACACACACACACACACACACACACACACACACACACACACACACAATACAGTTAGAAAAGGCTCTCGCTGACAGAAATACACACACACGGATACACCTACACCTTTTCCGACGCACACATCTGTACACACGTGTCGGTCATCTAACCTCAGCCAGGGTAGCTCTCGTACCGTGTGTGTGTGTGTGTGTGTGTGTGTGTACGTGCAGCACAAGCTTGTTTCCCTTGGTTGGAGTCCATTGGCGCACCGAAGCGTTTTTTTTGTTGTCACGTTGTAAAGTCATCATCATGTGGGCGTGGCACGGGGGGGGGGGGGCGGCCCCGTGTTCAACGAGTTGGATACGATGAGCCTAACAGGAGCTCCCACCTACTCAGCTGAGAGAGAGAGAGAGAGAGAGAGAGAGAGGGGTGAGTTGGTGTAGTAGAGTGATAGCGAGAGTCAGAAAATTAGTTTTGAGAGAGAGAGAGAGAGAGAGAGAGAGAGAGAGAGGGGGGGTGAGTTGGTGTAGTAGAGTGATAGCGAGAGTCAAAAAATTAGTTTTGAGAGAGAGAGAGAGAGAGAGAGAGAGAGAGAGAGGAGGAGAGTGTGAGAGAGAGTGAGGAAGAGAGAGAGAAATGGAGAGCCAGTCAGAGAGAGAGAGAGAGGGACAGTCAGAGAGCGAGAGTGAGAGAGAGAGAGGGACAGTCTGAGAGAGAGTGAGGAAGAGAGAGAAATGGAGAGACAGTCAGAGGGAGAGAGAAATGGAGAAACAGTCAGAGAGAGACAGTGAGAGTGACAGGTGGGTGATGGAGGTAGAGAAAGCAATGCAGTTAGTTCAGTGGAGTGAGAGCGAGATGGAGACACGTTCGAGGGAGCTCGAGACCTTGAGTTTACTCTCTAGAATAAACAAAACCATGAAACAAGTTATTAAACAACGAGCACCACAAGGGTGTTCAGTTGATTACTGACACAGCCTGACCTCCAACACAACACAGGGCCGGCTCTCCCCGTTTCATTGAACATAAAACTTTATCGCTGT
Source organism: Gadus macrocephalus (assembly GCF_031168955.1). Lineage (NCBI taxonomy): Eukaryota > Metazoa > Chordata > Actinopteri > Gadiformes > Gadidae > Gadus > Gadus macrocephalus. The sequence goes on from NC_082385.1 coordinate 32,035,742, forward strand.
ATCGTTACAGCCAACACTTTCGAACTAATGGCGAACCATAAAAAAACATTAATACATTTCAGGGTTTTTCATCAAAACGCCCTGCGGCAGCTGCACTGAAACCCACGTACAGAGTTGTAGATCGCACGAGAGATGAGTGTGTTAGCGCTGTGAATTAGCATTTATTAGCAGTATAAAACATGTTTTGTGCTTCCAGCGTAGTTAATGGTGGTTTCACCTCCAGCGGTTAGTGGTAAACAGCGCTGTGGTGTGAGGTCCGTTTGCTTTCTACAGAGCCGTGCGGACGCGTCGTCGGTGTCGGTTACGGCCAGCGAGAAATATGGCCGCCTTGTTTTTCAGTTCGGCTGGCCAACTTTCAGGCCCACACGTTGTTTCATTGGTGTTAAAACTCTAATGTGTAAATTAATTGTATGTATCCTTGGCCAAGCTCTGTTTGAGAAACATAGAAAGGCCTGGAGGCTAAAATGGTGGCGTGAGAATTCAACATCAGTCTTTTGATGGTTCTCAGTATTGTTAAACGGTTTTCTGAGAACAAGATATTCTCTGACCTGTTCAACGTTTGTGACCTTCTTTTGGGCCATTGTAGAGGTTCTGGTATTAAAACCTTGTTTATAGACGAGGCTTATTTAGCATTTTGCACTTAGCTTTGCCCCAATACACACACCTTATACTTTACATTGTGTAGCACCTTCTCCTAGCTATCTTTGTTGCATACCTAGCAATTGTTGGTGCTTTGCACTTGGTTCTATGAACATCCTTACCGTATCGACGGCGATATATTGTCGTTTCTCTTTCTTCTGACAAATGTTCTTACTGTAAATCTCTTTGGATAAAAGCGTCTGCTAAATGTAAATGTAATACTGAGATCCAACATGCAAATTCCTTCATGTTGTATTTTCTTTTGTCATGCATAGAAATCATATTGTATGTATGTAGCCAGTTGAACATGCATGTATGCATGTGTTAATCTCCTACAACAGAACAGCACCATGCATCGACCACAAGTTGTCGGTTTGGAAATAAAACCCAGTCGAAAGCTTCCAGTTCTCCTTCACTGCAACAGCTTCTACCGAACAGTGAGTGGGTAGAAATCGTTTTTTAAAGAGCCACTCTTTAACTGTGCTGAACCACACCCACTGGGTTGATATCCACATGCTGGTGATTGGTTTGATGTTTTACAGGCGGCCGTACCCCGTCTCATTAGCGAGTCTATGCATCATAAACTGCCCTGTCTGTCTCTGATACTAAAATGACCCCACATCCTCCCTGAGACGTTGTGTTATTGTGCGTTTTTTTTGCTAGCGGGTGCCAACGTTGGTGCTAACTTGATGTAGCTACATGCTACAGTGGATTTTAATCACAGCACAGCTACGGGCCTCGCGGCGCAGCGCTAAGGGAACAGGCCTTGTAAACAAGGCTTATGTAGCTTCATGCTACAATGTGTGAAACACAGCCCAGCTATGAGCCTCGCGGCGCAGCCTTAAGGGAGCAGAGCTTGTAAAAAAAGGCTAATGTAGCAAAGACGTCGGCCTGATTTAGCTCCATGCAACACTGTGCTAAACACAGCCCAGCTACGAGCCTCACGGCACAGCTCTGAGGGGAGCAGGCCTTGTAAAAGTGGCCAATGTAGCGGTGTTGTTGGCTCGATGTAGCTCCGTGCTACAACGTGTTGAACACAGCACAGCTTTTAGCCTCGCGGCGCAGCTCTGAGGGAGCAGGCCTTGTAAAAAAAGGCTAACGTAGCAGAGACAGAGACTCATCAGAATGTGCTGCTTGATGCTTTGATGGCTTCTCCCAGCTTGAGAGGGGATGTTGCGGGGTCCCAGCTGAGTTAGCATGAAAGGCCCAGTCAGCAGCAGACTAGCAGCACTCATTTAAAGAAGAGAAAGGCAGTTTCGTTTTTCGAAGACATTTGCAAAAAGATCCAGTTTGAATTTGAACTGTTAAGCACAAATTAAAAAGTGGAAATATTGAGACGTTTAAGAGTCGAGTCAAGAACAAGAGGCTCTGTTTCAGAATCAGGAACTATCTGAAATTCTTCAACATTGCTCTATGAGTAGAAAAGAGAAAAAAACAACGATATTTCCAAAAGCTGTTTCATTCAACTGAAAAAGAATACTTCAAGAGCTGTTTTATTCCACCTTTGTGACTGTGTCTCATTCTCCCTACGCAGCATTTTCAGGCCCTGAAAGATTCGATTTCACTCTCTCTCTCTCTCTCAAGGACAAAAGCTCTCCCTCCCCCTCCTCGAAAAAACAATTAGCTTCCCGTCCTGCAGGGGGGAGTGTGGCTCCGTCCCTCACAGCCCAGGGAGGCTTCAGCCCTCCAAAGGCCTCTGGACGCTGCTGGCTTTACAAGGGCCGACAGCAAGCCATGTCCTCTCCCAGGAGACAGGTCCTACTGGATCAGGCTTGGCTGTCTATGCCAAAGACCACAGTGGCCACAGTTAGCATTTAGTTAGCATACGCCACACTAAGCATATAGTTAGCATATGCCACAGTTAACATTTAGTTAGCATACGCCACAGTTAGCATTTAGTTAGCATATGTCAAAGACCACAGTGACCACAGTTAGCATTTAGTTAACATATGTCACAGTTAGCATATGACACAGTTAGCATTATGTCTAACACCACTGTGACCACAGCTAGCATTTGGTTAGCATATACCACAGTAAGCATATGCCAAAGACCACAATTAACATCTTGATACCATATACAGAAACGAAAAAAACGAATATATATATATATCTCAGCAGTTCATAATAAAATAATAAATATCGAACAAAATCAAATTTTACGGTGCGTTTGAAACCGCGGCCATGACGGGAGTGTTTCTCCGGGAAGCGGCCGTCCCGGGGTGCAGCGGCGAGGCTGTTTTTACACGCTGCTGCTCCACGCTGGCTGTTCTTTCGGGCGGAGCGCTTTTAACGCGATTTTGAGCGCTGGCTCCGCCGCTCACCGTGGCCGTTCCCCGGCCCCATGTGCTTGGCCCGGAACGCCGGGTCTCCTGGACCACGGCCCCGGGCCGCTGGAAGGGTGGGGGGGGGGGGGGGAGGGGGGGGGGGCTAAGCGAGGGGGGGGGGGGGGTTGACGGGGAGGAGGGGGGGGCGGTGGGGGGGGCTTGGCGCAGGGTTGAGCCAAGAGCCTCGTCTCTACTTCTCTGGTTTTATGCGAGTGCTGTTGGAGGGTGGGGGTGAGTTGGGGGTGAGTTGGTGGGAGGTGGAGGAGGGACGGACGGATGGAGGTCGTCCGGGGGTCGCTTGGACCCGGCCGAGGGTGTGACCCACTTCTGGGAGGGTCAAACCCGCCCGTCTCCGCCCCTCCGGGCGGTTTGGTTCCACTCCGATGTTCCCCCATGTTCTGCTCTGTTCTGGTTCTAGCTCGTTGGGTTTGTAGGGTGGTCGTTTCGGTTCTGGGTTCGATCCTATAATCGGGTTCTGTTACATGTTAATCTTTGTTTCCTGTAGTTTAATTGTTTCCTATTAATATTTAACTTTTTTTATTTTCTATTACTTATCCACTCACGCATGTTATTTCTCTGGTTTGATTCTACTGTTTGGTATAAGG
>NC_082385.1:32039409-32044409 GCF_031168955.1 Gadus macrocephalus
CCCCTCTCTCTCTCTCCATCCCTCCCTCCCCCTCTCTCCCCCTCCCTCTCTCTCTCTCTCGCTCCCTCTCTCTGTTTATCAAGGCCTGGCTGGAGCCAGCAGAGGCCTTGACCTGGCCCGGCCCGCCGGAGCCCACGGGCGGGGAGGGGAGGGGAGAGGAGGGGAGGGGAGGGGAGGGGCGGGGAGGGGAGGGCCGCTGGAGGCCCGGCCCCGGCCTGTTCACCCTGGCTGGGACGCAGCGCCGGGGGGGTTTCTGTCTGTGTGTGTGCGTGGTTGTATTGTGTGTATGTGTGGCGTTTCTGTGTGTGTTTGTGTGTTTGTGTACGTGTATTTGTGTGTCTATCTGTATGTCTGTGTGTGTGTGTGTGTGTGTGTGTGTGTGTGTGTGTGTGTGTGTGTGTGTGTGTGTGTCTGTGTCTATGTGTGAGTTAGTGAACTTAATCCTACCATAAAAAGGATGTTATATGTTGCCAGGCGGAAGTACCCTTGAGCAAAGACTCCCCTGGACGTGTTCCCCGTGCTGAGGTCACACTCTGAAGAGGTCCAGTTTGTCTTTAAGTAACTCTCTCGTCCTCTGCTATGAACAGAATGAAGCAATCCGTAAAAGTCACATGACACGAACCTAAAGAGATCACATGACCAGCGCGATGGAACGAGGAGTCACACGACAAACCATAGCACCTAAACGGATCACATGACCAACGCTATGGACGAAGGTGTCACATGACACGGACCTTAGCACCGAAAGAGATGAGCAGAGGCTTCACTTTAGGTCGCAGGGTTTTGGTCATGTGTCCTCTTTAGGGGTTATGCTCTTTGTCATGTGACCTCTTTAGTCACGTGACCCCCACCAAAATCCTCTAAACCGTCAGTATATCTTTGGGGGAAAACGGAGAGGGTGTGGGTGTTGTGTTCTTCCAGTAACAACTGTATTGTATCAGCTCGGGGCAAAATAAATAGTGACAATTAAAGCGTGATGAGACTCCGTGACACAAGGGAGGAAAACCTCAAACATCTGCTCATTCCCCCGGCAAACCAAACAGCTTCAGTTATGCTGGGTGTGTGTGTGTGTGTGTGTGTGTGTGTGTGTGTGTGTGTGTGTGTGTGTGTGTGTGTGTGTGTGTGTGTGTGTGTGTTTCAACTCTTCTCGAGCCAGGGAGAACACAGCTCACCATAAACAGTGATAAACAATATGAAGGGTACGAGAAGCCACGATTCAAAGTAGACACCATGTGTATGTCCTCAGAACAGTCATGAAGAACATCTGGGGCGAGAGAGAGAGAGAGAGAGAGAGAGAGAGCGAGAGAGAGAGAGATCCAACGAGAGAGAGAGAGAGAGCGAGAGAGAGAGATCCAACGAGAGAGAGAGAGAGCGAGAGAGAGAGAGATCCAACGAGAGAGAGCGATCTTACGAGATAGAGAGAGAGAGAGAGAGAGCGATCTTATGAGATAGAGAGAGAGAGAGAGCGAGAGAGAGCGAGCGAGAGAGAGCGAGAGAGAGAGCGAGAGCGCGAGAGAGAGAGAGAGAGAGCGAGAGCGAGAGCGAGAATGTCCACAACACATTAGCCTCGCCAGCACGAGACACAGTCAGAAGAAGATCAGATCAGTCCTCCCGTGAAGCCGGCCGCGATCGTTAAACCGTCACGTCATCACATACCCCGCTCTCTCCCTCCGACTGCTGAGGTGATGGAAAGGGTGACGGCGGAATCGGGGCCACCGCCGGCTCCACAAATCACTCCTGTCCGTCTCCGAAGGAATACCACGTTCCTGGTTTGAGCGAGGTCGACGCCATCCCGGTCAAAACCCCATCCGACGCTTTGATTTTGCGGGTTTGAGTGGACATGTTGACAGGGAAGTGCAAAGCAAACTCAAAAGAATAGAGATCTGATAAAGAAAATAACAGAGAAATAAAAGGAGATTTACAGGAGAATCCAAAAAAGCACATCGTGATGAAGTAGGTGGTTCGGCGATGCGAGATGAGGGTCGGATTTTCGTCGGAAGGCTTCTCCAAGGACATCTCAGCAGATCGTTATCCGCTTGTCTCCCCTGATAAATCCTAAACTCGGACCTCAAACGTTTCTTCGGTTCGCCTGGCTCCCTGTTCCTCATCAGAATCCTCCTGGTGTCTTCTCCGCCATTCCCCCGGCCCCCAGAAGAACACCCGTTTGTCCTCGAGGTCCAGAATCGTCTCAAAGGCCCTGTTGGGAGTGTGTTGTGGACGGTGGCTGGTTGAGGCAGCCTCACCTGACCGGGTCCGACTGGACTCTTGGGGCTGGGTGAGCCTGCACACCTGTTGCTCGTTGAGGAATCAGTGCACTCAGGTTACATTTAGGCCACGTTTATACGTAGCAGGGTATTTCTAGAAACCAAATACCCCCCCCCCCCCCCCTCCGTTTCCAAAATAACATTGTGCACACAACATCGTTTTCAAAATAGTTGTCGTTCACATCAAAACGCATAAATACGCCGTCGAGCGCCATTATAGCAATGCCAAACCTATGGGCGGGCAGTGTAGGGAGAAGGATAAAGCCAGGCAAGCCAATCAGATTCCTCAGAATCAACAACAACTAATAACACGAGCGTCTTCCTGCAACAAACAAACTGTAAACATATGACTCATATGACGTTAAGCATTTCCTGGCGCATAATGTGACGCTTCAGAACCTAAAACCCAGTTTCTCCCGTTGACACGGCAACACATAACCGGCGTTTCCCCCCCCCCCCCCCCCCCTCCCCAGAAATCTCCACTTTGGCCAGAGTTTTTAGAAATGATCGTTTCTGTGATAAATATCTGCGTGGAAATATCTGCGTTTTCCCTTCGTGTAAACGGGGCCTTAGTGCATTTAGCAGACGCTTTTATCCAAAGTGACTCACAAAGGTTCATACACACATTCACACACCGACGGCGGAGTCAACCACGCCAGGGGACAGCCGGCTCGTCAGGAGCACGTCAGGGTGGGGCGTCTCGCTCAGGGACACCTCGACACTCGGCTAGGAGGAGCCGGGGATCGAACTAGCAACCATCGCGACTGCAAGTCAATCCGCTCTACCTCCTGAGCTAAGCCGAACCCTTCAGGTTAAAGCAGCCATATCACCGCAGGCAGGCAGGCAGGCAGGCAGACAGACAGGCACACCGGGTTTTTAACACCACCAAAGTGCGTCCTTTGTCTGGAGGAGCACGGTTAAAGTCACCCGGGTGGCGTGTAGCACGGACATCCACTACGGGCCGTTTCCCAGCGCACCCTTAAAGCGACGTCAGGGTCTGCTGCCTGAAGTCACCCGGTGTGACCCCCTTTGTTTCCTCGACGATGCAACCTGTTTGTCGGTCTTCCTGAACCCAAACGCTCCCAGTCTGAGCAGACCGGGCTTAGGAAATGAACGCCACATTTGGGGGTGGGAGGGGATCGGGCGGGGGGCTCGCGGGGGTGGGGGGTGGTGGTGGAGGGGTTTACGCTGGTTGTTCTGGAGGATGGCTTTGTGTACTTTGGGGCTTTTCTCCTGAGACGGCCGTCTGGGAAGGCCTTGTTCACCGGAGGGTCAGCGAACTGCTGCGGGGTTCAAAGCACGATAGCTACCGGCGAAACACAAACACACAACCGGACATGTGCTGAATAGACGATCAGGGGCGGAGTGTGTGTGTGTGTGTGTGTGTGTGTGTGTGTGTGTGTGTGTGTGTGTGTGTGTGTTTGTGTGTGTGTGGGTGAGTGTGTGTGTCTTTGTGTGTGTATAATATACTACGGATGCGTACTTAGGGGTAATATTTAAGGAGTGTGTGTGTGAGTGAGTGTGTGTGTGTGTCAGTGAGTGAGTGTATATATCTGTGTGTGTGTGTGTGTGTTTGGTGAGCTTGTATAAATGTGTTTGTGTGTGTATCTGTTTGTGTATGTAGGTGAGTGAGTGTGTATCTGTGTGAGTGAGTGAGTGAGCGAGCATGTATATCAGTGCGTGTGTCTGTGTGTGTTTATGTGTGTGTGTGTGTGTGTGTGTGTGTCTGTGTGTGTGTGTGTGTCCTTATATGCATTGTAGAGTTATTAAAGCTGTAATACCCATTGCTAACAAAGATGTGACGGTCAAACGGTAAACGTTAGCCCAAAGAGGTCTGGATTGTGCTCAGGGATTTAACCAGTGGCTTGAGGGCAGTGGATGTCGGACATGTTTCTCAACTGAACTTCTGAGCTGAAATACCACAAAACAGTGTAAAACGAGCCACGATTCAAACGCAACCACAACAGTGGGGATTCAGTCCGGACATTCCTTGCCTTGTTCGCTGGCCCTGGTTTTACCCCGTCGTCGTCGTGGTGATGTGTTTGTATATTTTACCCCTGGGGAGCTTTGTCTCATTATGTGAATAAATGGCTCGATGAGGGCACGTTACTTTACTGTATTCTTTCAGCAGTATATTATGCACACACGCACACACACACACACACACACACAGTCCTTAAATAGTAACCTTAGAACACTTATATTATATTACACACACACACACACACACACACACACACACACACACACACACACACACACACACACACACACACAAATACACACACATACACAGAAGCACAGATAAACACTGATTAAGTAGTACTTCTTAGAAAACAGCTGTCATATATTATGTCCACACACAAACACACTCCTTAAATAGTACTCCTTGGAAAAAAAAAATATATATATTACGCACACACACAACAACACACACACTCCTTAAAACGCACCCGTACTAAATTATGCCCACACACACACACACACACACACACACCTTTAGTAGTATTACTCAGAACACACCCTTTGTATATTATGCACACACACACACACACACACACAGAGTCCATAAATAGCAATCCTCAGAACATATTTTAAGTTGTGATCGACTGTAAACAGGACCGAATTACCCCCCGGCTGTGCGCGTCAACGTCCTCTGTCTGTAAACCGTCGCAGACAGACGGTCGGGGAACCTTTTCTAAAGGCCGGCATTGTGCGGCTTTGTTTGTGATTTAG
>NC_082385.1:32049409-32064271 GCF_031168955.1 Gadus macrocephalus
ACAACCAAGAAATCAAATAATCAATACTGTACATTGCAGTACGGTACTTTGCAGTCCAGTCAATTCAGTTTAAGCAAAAAGAAAACATAAAAATCAACCAAAGATACACAACTGTACTGTAAACACAGAAAAACACGGCAATTGTGCGTGGGTGGGTGTGTGCCTTGTGTGCCGAATCCATCCCTGGATTGGCCGTACCTCAATGTCTCCGCAGGCCTGTTCCCTTGCCTGCAGAAGAGGCAGGCGGGCATGTGGTTGGCTGTCATATACACACCATCTTCAAGCCGATTATTTTGTGTTTAGAAACGAGTACACGACTTCAAATAGTTTATGGTCGGTGCACCAGCTCTGGACCAAGACAGCCCGATGGAAACAAACATTATCCCAGACAACAACAAACCTGGGCCGCTCTGATCTGTCCTGTTCAGCTGCATCATGAAGTGCATCCAGAGATGTGATGATATGCTGGGTATTGCAGGAGGCTATTTTTGCATGATGGTGCAGATACCCTCAAAGGCTTATGGGGGCACACAATGATATATCTCCCCTGCACTGCCCCAGGACGTGCACGATTACCCTTTGGCCTTTTTGTAGCTGGCTGATGTTCAGTTTTGTGAGGAAAAGTTTTCAAAGTTTAATTTAAGTATTTTCAATTAACCAATGTGTTTTTGTGTTTTTGAATAGATGTGTTTTCCCAATGGTACAATGAGATTTCATTTTTGAATTAAGTGTATGTATGAAATAGTGTGTAGTGTGCAGGAGCAAGTGTGTTGCACAATTGCAACTAAAGTGCAGAGCAGCGCTTTTGTTTAAGGAATGGTTACATGTGGTTAAGGTAGAGTAACGAAAACTTCAAGTTGTGCTGCTTTGGTCTAAGCATGTGTCTATAGTGTTAATACACACACGCACACACCAGCAACACAACTACACACCCCTTTTAACTGAGAACGTGAACCCTAAGGCATTTCTTCTCCATTTTCTTGTTTTAGTTCTTTCATTTTACTTAATTTTTCCACTTTGACAGCATATTTCTTTAACGGCGGGAGAATAACACGGGGCCTTTGATGTCGGCCATCTTTCTGGGGTTGAAAGCGCCCCTATTAGATGTTTGTCTGCCCTACATCTGGGACTCCAGCTCGAGCCTGTGATTCCTGATAAACGTTGATCCAGTTCTTCCCGGTTGTGAAGATGCTAACCGGACACAGGGTTAGATAATGAGGAGAGCACATTTAGTTCTGGCGTAAAAAAACGTACAAAACAAAACCCGAACTCTGGCGTCGGAAACGTCCCTTCCCTTCGATCGATCGCTCGCTTCCTCATCTCTTCCTCGGCTACCCTTCTGGTACGTGGACGACCTCTTCCTATTGGTTCCCGAGAGCCCCTCCCCCTCCTGTCAGAGCCCAACCAGCCCCGCTTCCACAATGCCTAAGGCCTAAACCCTGCCAGAGGTTGGGGGTTCGATTCCCAGCGAGACCACCCATGGTGACAAATGTATGGGTATGAAAGCATTCTCCAAAGGGCATGTATTACATACATAAATATAAACATAAAAAATAAATAATAGTGATAGAGATCTGAGTTTGAGACTAGCCCAGTAAAAATAACAATGTATTTACAGGTGGTCCGCTGCCCGTACAGTGTTGCATTGGCTTCTAGTTTCACACGATGTGCAGGAATTACAGTATGTATACAACCTCTCGGGTATCCATGCATAAAATTCCAGCCCAAAACCTATTTAGATTTATTATGATAAGATCGCTTCAACCCTTTGCCTTTGAATTTACCGACTGACTGACTTACTTTATGACTGACTGGCTGTCTGTCTGTGGGTCTGCCCACAAGCCACTGTTTAAATCCATGAGCATAATGGTGACCCCTTTGGGCTAACGTTTACTGTTAAGAACACACACACACACATTTACAGACTAGACAAAATGTCAGAAGAAATAGAAGAAGTGAAGCAGTATACACACACACACGCCTGAAGAAACACACATTCTAGACACAATCTCCCCCGTGACCCCGTCGTGACCTCTGAGGTAAACCGCTGTGATTACCGACATTACTGTCCGTCAACCTCCGGCGTCACTCCGAGGGCCGCGGCTCTGTCAGTGCTGACAGCGAGACGCCCTCTCACACGCCGCCTTTCACCCCAGTAAGCTAGCTCCGTCTCCCTAGACACATGTCATTAATGAGCAGGAGGCAGGGAGGCCATCTTGGATCGACGACTACCAACGTTGCTGCTCGAAAACCCTAACCCGGTCAACAAAGCGCTGCTCTCGGTATCAAGGGGGGGGGGGGGGGGTCGTCACACATTGACGGTTTTATATCTACTGTTTCAACAGGACCCAAGGAACGACATACACGCACACACACACACACACACACACACACACACACACTAACACACACGCACTGTTTAATCCGAAGGGACCCCCCCATGCATAAATGGTTCCTAAGGACTCCACCCCAGCTTACTGAACCGCAGCCGGTTCTCCATCAGGTTGTAATCACAGCCGCCGTCCCCCACAGCGTGCCAGTCCGCCCAGATAAAAGAGGCCCAGCTACAGCCCTACCCTGCAACACGGGAGGCCTGAACACCCGGCAAACGACTCTGGTCGCTGCCTGGAGAGTGTGTGTGTGTGTGTGTGTGTTGTGGTCAACGGTTTCCAAAGGTTTCAGTTACTCCCCTTGTTCCAGTGCCAGATTTTTGTGCTTTCTAGACGAGAGCGAACCACAAACCGTTCTCAGACTGGGATGAGAAAAGGCAAGGGGACCAAACCACTAAGGGAAAACACCATCCCTACCACGGCTGTCCCCGATACTACAATCACCGCCTACCATTACCATCACCACTGCCACCACTGTCACCAACAGCACCGCCACCACCAACCCCGCCATCTCCTTCACCCACACCGCCACATTTACATTTAGGTCATGGACACTTTTAACCAAAGCAACTTACAATGAGTACATTTGTCAGAAGAAAGAGAAACAACAATGTACCGCTGTGGGTACAGTGAGGAAGTTCACAGGACCAAGTGCCGAGCACTAACAATAGGTTAACCCATCCCCTGTATGCAACAAAGCTATCCAGGATAAGACACTACACGATGCCAAGTACTATTTTCTCAGGTAGTTTCACCACCGCTCCACTCAGCACCACCACCGCCACCACTTTCACCTCTCACACCCCCTACATCACGGGCACCACAATAATCACCCCCAGCTCCGTCACCAGCCCCACAAACACCTCCACACCAACAACACCCTCGCGAGGAATCGCTGACAAACGGAGGGGCGAGACGTCTCAGCTCGCAGCTGCACACACACAGAACCTCGCCCACCGGCGGCTCTATTTCTATCATCAGGGAGCCAGACCGGGGCTGGGGTTGGTGGGGGGGGGGGGGGGGGGGGGGAACTACCTGAAACAACAACCACCTGGTCGGAGAAAGAGTGGAGGTGTCGGTTGTGAGAGAGGAGCGACGAGAGACCGGAGATTAAGCCTTTATTTGACGGAGAGTCGAGAGAGTCGAAGATGCGACGAGGAGCGACGAGAGATGAACGGCGTTTTTTTGCATGTAAAATGTAAATGTAAAATGAGATGAACGGCGTAAGACAGAAGGAGATACGGTCTTGGGGAGACTGTGGAGAGACTCGTGGCTGGGCGAAGGAGCAAAGGAGGGCGGTTTGTTGGGGGCGAGAGAGCGGTTGGTGAGGCAACGTTAGCCTGAGTTGACCCCAGAAAGTAAAAAAGATTTATGTGAAACTATCCATTATGTACCGTGTACCTCGCTTCTCTCAAACAAGATTTTTTTCGTCTTTTGTTTGTTTGCCTTTGGTCTCGAACCTTCTTGAGGGACTTAAGAGGGCCTTGCTCGGAAAAAACCACCGTCGACATATCTTACACATTTTCCCATGCTGTGCGTTCTATTTTTCTCCTACTGTTTACTTCGGACATAGCTCACATTCTATGTCAGTCAGGGATTTTCTTTTGGGTTTGTTGGTGCTGTGGTTAGTGGAACAACAGCAACGTTTGGCCGAGCTGAATCCTATGTACGCGTCGTCTCCATTTATGAGGTTTATAAACAGAAAAGACACTTATGGATAGTTTTAAACTTTTTATATCACTCCCCCCAAAAATGTTAATTGGGATACTTCAAGGGCAGAACCTTAACTTAACACGTATTTCGGCTCTACACAAAAATGATAATTTTCACGGCCGCCCGTCACTGTATGTGATCAATCATGAGGAAAAATAATTAAAAACTCATACCTTGCCTATACCCTTGAGGTGCTAGCGATCTTGCGGCGTGTTCATAAGCTATAACATATGAAGTGTAACGCAGTGTTATGGATCTGCACCTTCACCTGCTACACACCTCCTGGTTGTGTTACTGATACGCCAGAGCTGTCACGTCAAAGCAAGCAGTTGATAAATCACAGACGTACAAAAGTAAAAAAAACTGAGGCTTTGAGCTAGTTAGCTCACTTGTCTTTTCTAGCTGTCTCAGAGAGAGGGAAACAGAGCTGCAGGCTAATACAAAGCTAGCTTACATGTCTGTCCTAGCCATCACAGAGAGAAAAAAAGAGCTTAAGCTAATAGCTAGCCTGCCTACGAGTGTGTTGTAGCAGTCACTGAGAGAGAGAAACAGAGCTGCAGGCTAATACATAGCCAGCTTACCTTTCTGTCCTAGCCATCACAGAGAGAGAGAAATATAGCCTTGGGTAATAGCTAGCCAGCCAACATTTGTGTTGTAGCTGTCACACAGAAAACAAATAGCTTTTGACTGATACATAGCTAGCATACCTGTCTGTCCTAGCCATCACAGAGATAGAACAATATAGCTTTAGCTAATGGCTAGCCAGCCAACATGTGTCTTGTAGCTGTCACAGAGAGAGATACAGAGCTGCGGGCTAACATATAGATAGCTCGCTCAAATGTCTGGTGTAGCATCAAACACAGAGAGAGGGAAACAAAGCAGTAGGCTTTCAGCTAGCTAGCTTACATGTCTAGCGTAGCTGTTAAAGAGACAAAAGCTAAATAACTTCAAGCTATGGCTAGCAAAAAGGTCTGCTCCGGCTGTCAAGAGAGGGGGAGGGGGAGCGGGGGGGTTTGTCTTTGACGTTTATTGATAGCCGCTGGGGGCTTTGAAGCGAGGGTCTGAAGGGCCCATATTGCTGTCAAGCAAAGAAAAGAGTCTGGGGAAGGGGAAGGGGAAGGGGAAGGGGAAGGTCAAGTGATAGCATACGCTAATCTGCCTTGCTTCGAGCCACTGTCTGGGCGAAGGAATGTCCTCCTCATCTGATGTCTTGTAACCTTAGCGGATGCGGTGTGTTAAGAGTTTTGTAAACATTGAAGTCTTTTCTGGGGCAGTTTTATCCTCGTCATAGACTTTGTCTTTTGTCTGCCCGGTTGTCTCAACAATTTATCAACAGTTACCGGACCTTGCCTTGTTAATGCAAATTCCAACAGCAATGCTGCTCAGTCTACAACTTATGCAAAATGAAAGGATAGGCCTTTGTTAATTAGTAACTGTAAATGAGACTTCCTGTGCAGCTGAAGGAACGCGTCGATGACGTCAACGTCCGCGCTGGTGAGCTTAGCGTTTCGTTATATCAACTGAAAATACCGTCTGTTCTCGTTCCCACTAAAACAATGTCTGCCAGGGACTAGCGTCACACAGCTGGCTAGCGTGATGGTCACTTTTTCGCACGATCCAATCAACATCCCGCAGGATCATATATCGCTGTGCTCCCAGGTTTGTTCCCGGGCCAAAAACATAGAAATGAGTTTACGTTTGCTGAAGTGAAATGCAACCATAAAGTGTAATGCTGTTCTCCTGATGGTGTCCGACTATCTACTTATTTGACTTATATTTACATGCAGTATTTAAATTTAGTATTTGCATGAAAATAAAATCCCAAACATCCCGTCCGGTGGGTAAAAGAGAGAGAGAGAGAGAGAGAGAGAGAGAGAGAGAGAGAGAGAGAGGAGCTGAGGGGTGTATAGAGTGACGTGAGCAGTGAGATTAGGTGATTCCAGGTGAAACACCTCATTTCAGCTTCGGGTGGTTTGGCCCACGGACACCTCCAGACTGCAGCAGGTGCAGAAAGCCCCCCCCCCGCCCCTCTCTCCTTTGCTCTAATTCTCTCTCTCTCTCTCTCTCTCTCTCTCTCTCTCTCTCTCTCTCTCATTTTTTTCTACATTACAACATTGTTATCCAGCAGCTGAGACTGGTTAATCAGAGAGTGAGGCACACACACACACACACACACACACACACACACACACACACACACACACACACACACACACACACACACACACACACACACACACACACACACACACACACACACACACACACACACACACACTTCTCCTGGATCAATTGCCTCTGATGCGTACTGGGTCCCCATGTGCTGTTTGGTGGCTGCCGTGGCAACGCACTTTACCGCCATTAAGGTTTGGGAAGAAACCCGTGTGTCAACCACACATGCACAAACACACACACACACACACACTTACAAACACACACACAAACTTACATGCATACTCGGATACGCATACACACACTCACACACCCAAACTCACACACACACACACACACCCACACAAATGAGTCACTGGAGGGCCACATCTATACGACCCCCTTCCCCCAGGGCTCGTGAAAGTGCAAACAAAAACAAAAAAAAAATCAAAGCACATTTTGCCGATGCCCAAACCGCCATTACCCAGGGTGCCTTGCTGCGTCTCTGACATCATCGGCTGACCAGGTTGTTTTCACAGCTGCTCTACCGCCCCCTGTGCCAACACAGCTCCCCGCCCCCCCCCCTTTAAGTAGACCTCTCTTATGCTGGAGTGCAAGAGGCTGTGTGTGTGTGTGTCTGTGTGTGTGTGTGTGTGTGTGTGTGTGTGTGTGTGTGTGTGTGTGTGTGTGTGTGTGTGTGTGTGTGTGTGTGTGTGTGTGTGTGTGTGTGTGTGTGTGTGTGTGTGTGTGTGGGGGGGGGACTTCTCCGAGTCAGACGGAGGTATCTGAGTGTTTGTGCGTGTGGGTGACTTACTTCGACGGAGATTGAGGTGTGTGCGTATGTATGCATAAGCGTGTGTGCATCTGTGTGTGTGTATGTATGTGTGGGCACGTGTGTGTGTGCGTTTGTATGTGAGTGTGCGTGTGTTTGTATATGGATGTGCGTGTGCATGTGTGGCGATGACGGCCGTGGTGTTTATGTCTAGCGGGGGGGGGGGGAAGGGGCTAACTTCTACCCTCTGAGTAAAAGGCAGCATGGGTTGGCACGGCAACTGGATTGAACATGGCAGCCTCTTAATGCTGCATGCCCCCCTCCCACCCCCCCCCCCTCCCCGGGGCAATAACGCGTGGCTTACCACACTGAAAGAAAGAGACCAAGGTGATGTGTTTGTATGTGTACGTGTGTACGTGCGTGCGTGTTTGCATGCGTGCATGTGTTGCGATTTGATATTGGCAGCGAGAGTGCACGCGCTTTGGTTAGATTTTCCCGGATCTCAGTTTACCTTCCGTGCAGTTTTGTTCTGACACACACACACTGGGACACAAACACGCACGCACGCACGCACGCACACGCACACACAGGCACACAGTCACACACACACACAGACAGACAGACAGACAGACAGACACACACACACACACACACACACACACACACACACACACTGTGTATTTATTTACAGCACCACCATCTCTCAATGATCAGACACCATGCAGTGATCGATGACAAGTGAAGCTCATTCGGTTTGTTTGGCCCTCAATCCCAGCCAGAGTCTCAAAGGGCTTCACAGACCCCTGCGCCATACGAGAAATACACAACCCTCAGGCCTCTAAAGGACGGGGAAAGACCCTCCGCATCAGGGGCGTAGCCACATGGGGGGGGGGGGGGCACGGCCCCCCTGGTCAGAGGTTTGCCACCCCGCTGGACCCCCCCCCTCCACCCCCGAGTCTGAAAAAAAAAAAAATCCTCAACAGAAACGGCCTAAAGAAAGCTGAAATACATGCATTATTAGTTTGATCTGACTTTGACTTATTATTCTTATTCAAAGTGTTTTCTTTGACATTACCGTTGACAATCAAGTGCCACCCCAAATATAAGACTGGCCTCGGGCTGGCCACCTCAGTAACAATGTCCTGGCTATGACCCTGCTCCACATCCATAGGGAGAGCAACACAGAAGAGGGACCTCTTCTGTGTGTTGTTGTGAGGCATCGATGGGTGCTGAATGGGGCGATGATGAAAGCACCACGGCGGTGAACTAAACCTGAACCGTGAATCAGTCCGCAGACCCACTCACAACTTATTGACTGTGTTTCGGTCCGTCTAGACATTGAATTCCGCCAATTACAACGAATGGTCTGTGATGGCATTTTTGGTTTTATCATGCTTTTATTTTTCACTCTTTTGTTTTTTCGAGCTTTTGGTTTTTCGGCCCACGAGGCAAGGGCCCCCTGATAGAGCCTTCGGGGCCCCCTCGCACAGTGATGGACGGAGGGGATCCCCCCGATATGTCGTCATAGGCCTGGGGGAAGGAACAGGAGGCAGGGGCCCCTATGCCAGGAGGAATAGGGCCCAGTAAGGGTAACACTGCTGAGGCCCCGGGGAAGGGCCCTGAGATAGGGGCCCGTTGTTGCCCGAGAGTTGCTTCGTGGGTATAATAATGGTCTTTTTATGGACATTTCTAAACATAAATGTCTTGTTTAGGTGTAGTGGTGTAACGGTTGAACAGAGGTAGTCTTTTTAATAAAAGAAAAAAGTCAAGAATCCTCCGTAAAGGTCGGTTAGCTAGCTAGCTTAGCCTGTTAACTCGCTAGCTAGCTTAGCCTGTTAGCTCGCTAGCATGGAACACTCCAGGGGCCCACTCAGAGAAAACGTCCCCATTTCAGATGGCCCCCGGGAGGGAGGGTGGCCCCTGACATCTCTGCCCCCCCCCCCCCCCCCACCCCCCTACGCCCTCCTGATACGTCGGGTGTCACGGTTACAGAAGCGCGTCCGAGTGTGACGACTATGAAGTCATCGGCCCGAGCGGTGAAGCGTGCGCAGTGTTGGCAGCTCAACTGGACATTCCCCCTCCTCTGGTAATGATGATCTGGCCTGACCACGTCATGGCCGCCCCCCCCCCACAGCCAACCCCCCTCCAGCCACAATCACTCTCACCACCACCACCACCACCACCACCCCTACCACTACCACCACCACCACCCCTACTACCATCGGCCTCCCCCACCCCCCACCACCTCTACCCCCCATTACCTACCAACACCATCACCCCTACCCTTCCCACTACCTCCCCCATCACCACCCTCCCCTCCACCACCCCCACCCCTGGCCTCAGCTCAAGGGCAGCGTTGACAGCGATGCGGTCGGGGGGTATTGCCTGATGTCACGACGGATCGGGTCGATTGGGTTTGAGATGGAAAAGAACTGACGGGATGAGACTAAAACAAAAATCACTCCGTTTCGATTCCCTTTTTTACCTCCCACCTCCTTCACCTCCTCCCTTTTCCAATGTCCATCACAAGGCCCTTGAGAGATCTGTCTCCAACCATCCGCTTCAACCCAAACCCCCCAAAAAGTTTAAATAGTTAACAGCGCCCCCGAGTGGCGTCTTAAGGTATTACTCCTTTCCGAGTTCGTTTCTGCTGCGTTAGCCAACATGTGGCGACCATCTGGGCGGGCTACCATGACTCTGGCTCTGAAACGACACTCGGAGGAGCCATCCATCAGCACTGTATGCATATTTCATAGTGTAAACACGCCAGCCACCTAGGTTGAGGGGAACTAAGTAGGATTGTTTTCTGGTGTCCAGAAAGTGTACTTTTGAAATCTCAGCCGGACTGGTGAATTCGGACCTGCGTCGACAGAACTGTGCGCTGTCTAGCACAGACTTGCTGGTCAAGGGGTCTCTTAGGCACACATGCTTAGACTGACAATCTCAGTGTCTGTAGATGTGTCTTTCTGTGCATGTAGATGTGTCTGTGGATGTGGATGTCAGTTCATCTGTGAGTGCACGTGTCAGTGCATGTGTCAATGGATGTGTATGTGTATTGTGCAAGTGTCAGTGCATGTTGCTGTGATTGTGTATGGAGATGTGTATGTGTAGAGCGCCCTGGTGAACCGGTGGGCCTCCGCGTCCAAGGGAACTCACGGGAAGTCACAGGAAGTCCACCGAGTTCAGAGCGCTACAGAGATAACCTCCATCCCTAATTTCTCCCTCTTCCCCTCTCCCAGTATTGTAAAAACACCGTCAAGAGCGAGCATGCGAGCGAGAAAGAGAGAGAGCAAGTGCCAGGAGTTGTTTATGTTTCAGAACATTTCCCCTAAATTATTTCTTCACTTCCTTTGGCCAGATGTAATCTACTCCTCTACGTCTGCTCTCGCCGTTCCATCCGATGTGCACATTGTGCAGACATCGGGAATATTTACCTCTCGCACGCCCGTTCTAATCCGACAGAACGAATCAGAGGTCAGCCCTCTCTTCCAATTGGCCTCCGTTGCAAAAGCAGGAACTTACCGACCACAACACTGCTGCGATTTACTTATACGCTAATCGGGACATAGAGTTCACCTAGACTCTGTTGTACGTCCTTGCACTTTAAAATAGTACTTATTCTTACTATTTTTGTTGTATACAGGAAATGGGTTAACCTAGTGATTCTAAGTGCTTGGCACTTGGTTCTATGAACACCTTTAATGGACCGACAGTGATATTGTTGTTTCTCTTTCTTCTGACAAATGTACTTGTTGTAATTCGCTTTGGATAAAAGCGTTGCTGGATTCCCTAAATGTAAATAATGACTGTCTTCCACGGCCATCTTCAGACTGAGGAAGAGGAGGGAGGGAGTAGGAGGAGGGAGGAGAAGGAGGAAGGACTCCAGGACGCTGTAAGGCCAACAAGCTCTGTCCTTGGTCCGTTAAGCGCAAGAATTATACAAGATGTGGTTTTGAGGAATTCTCCGAAATTTACGGCGCAGCCTTCAGGTTCTCCAGATGCAATAAAAAAGGGGATTCGAGTTAAGCTAAGCCCTGTAAAAATGGAAGGGGGAGGGGGTGAGGGGGTAAAGTTATATGGATAACCCAGTTGATTTATGAAGACTGTTTGATGGTTCGGTGTTACTCTCTCCGTTCTACCTGCGACCCTGACCCGTGTGTCACATGTCGGGGAACCCAACTCAGTGCTCCAATCAGCAACGAGAAGCTCAAAGAAGTTGGCTTTCCATGAGTTAACCCCACAGCTGTTAGGAGGACTGTGTCAAAAAGACTCAACTCAAGGCCAGATTTCAACGGGGACTTAGGGTGAGAGAGGGAACGCGGCGATCAACTTCGTAGGGAGAAAAAATAAGGATGATTCTGGAGATGCAAAAGATAGTATAAACCATTTCATAGGGCATTTAGCAGAAGCTTTAATTCAAACCAACTTATAACAAGTACATTTGTTAGAAGGAGCGGGGAGAAACAATATACCTATGTCTGTACAGTAAGGATGTTAATAAAAACAAGTGCCAAGCACTCACAATCACTAGGTTAACCCATTCCCTGTGTACAACAAAGCTAGGATAAGAATGACTTGTGCAATGGCTCTCCTTTTTGACAGTTGGACTACAACACAATCCTGTCTCTAAAAGAAATGTTAGAATCGGGAAGTTTCACATTTCAAACTCAGTATTCCTATCCCAGTAGGTTTCGGTTTCATCATCGTCAACAACAAAACATCAACCCAGTTGATCCACCTAAATACCACATAGAAGGCCTACCTAAAGAAAGTTTAGTCATGCATTTCTCTCCCGAATACCATTCAGTTAGACACACTCAGGTTTTGCCTTCTGCGGTCTGGACACACTCAATAAAAAACAGCGGTGGAGGAATTGTGTGTGAAGTCAGCGTTAGCACTTAGCGACTGGGAAGAACTCGCGGACAACCCGGTGGAAACCCGAAGTGGGAACAGCGAAGTCCGCGGCCAGGATGTCCTCGTATGACATCGTGGCGTAATGGCGCAGGCATAGACAGACGCTGTCTTCTGAGGGTAGCGCAGCGATGAGGTCATCTCGTTAAATAGAATGTATTCGCCCTGATGCTCCCCAACTCATTAATCATTCTTATGAGCACCTTGAGGACTTCCCTGGCGACCGTGGGTCGAGGTCACCCCAGGGCGAAACACTGACGTAGCGTAGCCCTCTGCAGGGCCACTAAGCTAACTCTGCTAGCGATGCAGTCCGGCAGTGAGACCTCCGTCTCACTGCCGGACCGTTTAGTGTAGTCGAACCAGAGCTTCGATTATTTTTCAGTGTATTTTTTCTCCCTTTGAAAGAACAACTTTGGAGCTGGACGCCAAAACCAGTTACAAAAGTGTTGAAAATCCTTTTAAACACGTAACACTCGAACACGAAGACAACAAACAACTCTGTGTAAACAGTCTGACGCTTCGGCCCGCAGAGAACAGCCTCGCACGCATCGTGTCCAATCCGAGTTTGAAATGAACCTCTGGATGCCAATATGTCTGTTGACAGAGGACTGTGTTGTAGTCCAACTGTCAAATAACAAATGGAGACTAAAAGTTTAGCTATTGTACAAGTAAGTGAAGTATCGGCTGCACTATCATTTGCACCTCGAGAATCGTCCTTATTTTTAAGGTTATCGCTGCTGGAACAGGATTTTACACAAAAGAGGGATGAAGAACTAAAGAGAAGGGAGAGAGGGTCGGTTTGACAACTTCTGCACACTACACACAATCCAAGCTCGGGAGTTGAACCAGGCCGGTTCGAAGAGATAGACGGAGGAGGAAAGAACGACCGATAAAAGAGAGGTTTCGCAGAGATACACGACGTGGCGCTCTCAAGGACCAACGAGAGCGAGGAAGGAAGGGAGGAAGGAAGGAAGGAAGTGGAGGAGAAGAGGAAGAAAAGGACATGAATATAAGCAAAAGCCAGACAGAGGGAGATCAGATAGGAAGGTCCTCTTGGGAAACGCTGTGGTATCTGCTGGAGGGGCGGCGGTGCTCAGGACCGTGATGGGAGACAGCGTTGGAGGCAGGCAGGGCCAGAGACCTCCTTCTGTTGGCAAACAGTACACTAAAGAGCGAAGACCTCGCCTAGACCATCCCTCAAATAAATTGTCAAACTGGCGTCTTCATCACTTAAAGGTTGTGAGTTGCTCTTTGTGTTGAAAGAGCAAACAAATTGCGTTGAGTTTATTAGTTGTTGACTGCTCCTACTGAGGTGGGTGTGTTCGTTTTGTTTGTCTGTCTTGCTTTGGGGGGTTGGATTTTCACAACAAGAGTTTGTTTGAGATCCCCCTTCCCCTCACAGAATGTTGAAATGAGATATGAATGAACAATGCAGCATTTGTCTCATTGTTGTCAATTCTTACTATTAGTAATTGTAAAAAGTTGTCCTTGTATGAGCTATAATATATAATGTAACTATGTGAGGGCCCACAACTTCTAGAGAACGGTACACACTTTCTACTTCCTCTCCACCTTGCATGATTCAGTTGGAATGGAAAAAGCCAGTCTCCTGATCTAAAGTTCAAGGAATCAACAACCAAAACAACCAAAGATATTTGTCCTAAACTCTAAAAGACGTGACTTAAGTGTTTTTTTCTCTATCTCCTTGGCTCCATCGCTCAGGGAGGACTTTTCCACCCTGAAAAACAAAACTATCCACCTGCTGAAGGCATGTCTCCCTTTTTCGTCTACTGACGTCACGCGTCAAACGACCTCCAGGAATCAGAGACTGAGGAATGTAAAAAACAACAAAAAAAACAAGAGGCAGATGGGGCGAAATAACCACTTAATCTTTATTGGTTTCTCTGCATCCGTAGACGTTTGACGTTATTAATTTCAACATGTACATTCTTAGAAGTGATGCGGTTTGTGTATCAGAGCCGGGAACACTTTGGAAATCGCACACCATGTATCTATCAGAGAGACGTGGGGATGATGCAGGAATCTACTGCCTCTTAAGCAACCGATGATCCAATCTCACCCGGGTATAGATCGCCCCCTTGTGGCGATCATCAAAAACCAGGCACTACCAATTCAATTAAAACGGTCTTTATTGGCATGGCAAGCCAAAAATAATCTAAAAAAAGTACAATTATGTACGAATATAACCTAAAACAAACGCATTGACGAAAAAACTACAATACAAACCAAAAAAATATGCTTACAATAAAAAAGTAACAGACTGTTGGTGTATTTGTAAGTATAGTTTGGGATATGTTGCACCCTGCTGGAAGGGACTGAAACTGCACGACGGATTTTTCTGTGCTGAAATAAACGCTTCGCTGCCATTTGGAGCCACCAGGGGGCAGATCTGAAAGTAGGCCAGCCAAAACGTTTATCAAGAGGCCTTTCTTAACTTCAACACGCTCTCTCTCCCTCTCTCTCTCCAAAATGTCCTTTTCGGTTCCTTCTCCATGTCGTTTAATTCACTTCAGCGAAGTCTTACACACAACAAACGTTTCACAAGCATAGCAAATATCAAAGTCACGTGGACTGCATGAAAGATAAAGGCAAGACGAAGCACAAACGTAATTTACTATGCAGGATAAGATTACATGCTACAAAAGCCTTAAGCTATAACTCAATACTTGTCATTGCTTTGATGCAGAAGGCCTCATGAATTGATTTACAAACCAGACATTAAACACTGCCCACACTACTAGCAGTATTAAGGGATTTCCTGTACGTATGAGTTAGCTGAAACCTCTCTCTCCTTCCGTCTCCCCTCCTTGTCTCTCCATCCCGACCACTGGCTCTCTCCATCAATTCCTTCTTCTGATCTATTCCTCTATTGAGCATGGACAAATACATTGTAGATTTTTTCAT
>NC_082385.1:32064371-32074371 GCF_031168955.1 Gadus macrocephalus
GAATTGGGGGAAAGGAACTTTGGTTTGACTCGCTGAAGTACATGAACTGCGACATGCCGCCGGTTGCCGCGAGGCACCATCGCCCGGCAGCGGGCAGCCGGCCGCAGGCAGCGTGCGGTTCAGTCGACTTCAGGTTGATGTGAAAGTGGAAGAACCAGAGACGTCGCAGAACCCGACAAAGTCGTTTGTGATTCATAATATCGTCTGGAGGCGCACACAATATGTTATATGATATAGATATCTATGTATTATATGATATTATTTAGATATAGAGCTCCAGGACTGTAATGCAAGTGACTCGAGACACGAGACTCGTATTGGGGGTTATCTCAGCCAAGGTTGAGAATGAATTGGGGGGAAGGAACTTTGGCTTTGACTCCCTCAAGAACATGAACCACGACAAGGAGGAGAAAGGGATCTTTGCCGGGCAGTGCTTATGCACCTCCGGCTCCGGCGGTGGTCCCTCAGCGGGGCTCAAGCGGGAGACATTCGCCGCCAACAATCCCTTTCTCCTCCATGTCGTGGTTCATGTTCTTGAGGGAGTCAAAGCCAAAGTTCCTTCCCCCCAATTCATTCTCAACCTTGGCTGAGATAACCCCCAATACGAGTCTCGTGTCTCGAGTCACTTGCGTTACAGTCCTGGAGCTCTATATCTAAATAATATCATATACATAGATATCTATATCATATAACATATTGTGTGCGCCTCCAGACGATATTATGAATCACAAACGACTTTGTCGGGTTCTGCGACGTCTCTGGTTCTTCCACTTTCACATCAACCTGAAGTCGACTGAACCGCGCGCTGCCTGCTGCCGGCTGCCCGCTGCCGGGCGATGGTGCCTCGCGGCAACCGGCGGCATGTCGCAGTTCATGTACTTCAGCGAGTCAAATCAAAGTTCCTTTCCCCCAATTCCTTCTCAACCATGGCTCAGATAACCCCCACGACAGTCTCGTTGTGGAAATACAAGACACGTCAAAGAACCGACAAGAAACACTTGCGTTACAGTGCGTGTATTCACATTGATGTGGACGTTGAAGAACCAGGAACGTCGGAGAACCCAACGCGGTCGTTTGAGATTCATAATATCGGCTCACACAGCTTTTGGCCGTGATAATATATATTATATGATATAGATATCTGTGTAGGCTATATGATAATATTTAGATATAGAGCTCCAGGACTCCCGTGTGTTCTAGAATATTTACAGAACACGGCTAAAGGCTGTGTGCGGCTCGCCATTGCGATACATCCACTGTAAACAGAGCGCATGGTGGCTGCAAGCTGCTCAGGGCCACACCCCCACCCTCCTCCTTGACACGCCCACCGAAACAGCGCATTTGGGGGAAGCTCAATGTGCGACTGGCTCGGAGTGGCTGTAACTCTGCACCACGGCTGAATTTAGGGAACGTCTTTGAATACTGTGTTAGTTGCCCACTAATACCTATATTAAAGAATACATAAAATAGCATGTCATGGGACCTTTAAAAAGACTACCTCTGTTCAACCGTTACACCACTACACCTAAACAAGACATTTATGTTTAGAAATGTCCATAAAAAGACCATTATTATACCCACGAAGCAACTCTCGGGCAACAACGGGCCCCTATCTCAGGGCCCTTCCCCGGGGCCTCAGCAGTGTTACCCTTACTGGGCCCTATTCCTCCTGGCATAGGGGCCCCTGCCTCCTGTTCCTTCCCCCAGGCCTATGACGACATATCGGGGGGATCCCCTCCGTCCATCACTGTGCGAGGGGGCCCCGAAGGCTCTATCAGGGGGCCCTTGCCTCGTGGGCCGAAAAACCAAAAGCTCGAAAAAACAAAAGAGTGAAAAATAAAAGCATGATAAAACCAAAAATGCCATCACAGACCATTCGTTGTAATTGGCGGAATTCAATGTCTAGACGGACCGAAACACAGTCAATAAGTTGTGAGTGGGTCTGCGGACTGATTCACGGTTCAGGTTTAGTTCACCGCCGTGGTGCGTTCATCATCGCCCCATTCAGCACCCATCGATGCCTCACAACAACACACAGAAGAGGTCCCTCTTCTGTGTTGCTCTCCCTATGGATGTGGAGCAGGGTCATAGCCAGGACATTGTTACTGAGGTGGCCAGCCCGAGGCCAGTCTTATATTTGGGGTGGCACTTGATTGTCAACGGTAATGTCAAAGAAAACACTTTGAATAAGAATAATAAGTCAAAGTCAGATCAAACTAATAATGCATGTATTTCAGCTTTCTTTAGGCCGTTTCTGTGAGGATTTTTTTTTTTTTCAGACTCGGGGGTGGAGGGGGGGGGTCCAGCGGGGTGGCAAACCTCTGACCAGGGGGGCCGTGGCCCCCCCCCCCCCCCATGTGGCTACGCCCCTGATGCGGAGGGTCTTTCCCGTCCTTTAGAGGCCTGAGGGTTGTGTATTTCTCGTATGGCGCAGGGGTCTGTGAAGCCCTTTGAGACTCTGGCTGGGATTGAGGGCCAAACAAACCGAATGAGCTTCACTTGTCATCGATCACTGCATGGTGTCTGATCATTGAGAGATGGTGGTGCTGTAAATAAATACACAGTGTGTGTGTGTGTGTGTGTGTGTGTGTGTGTGTGTGTGTGTGTGTGTGTGTCTGTGTCTGTGTGTGTGTGTGACTGTGTGTGCCTGTGACTGTGTGTGTGTGTGCGTGTGCCTGCGTGCGTGCGTGTTTGTGTCCCAGTGTGTGTGTGTGAGAACAAAACTGCACGGAAGGTAAACTGAGATCCGGGAAAATCTAACCAAAGCGCGTGCACTCTCGCTGCCAATATCAAATCGCAACACATGCACGCATGCAAACACGCACGCACGTACACACGTACACATACAAACACATCACCTTGGTCTCTTTCTTTCAGTGTGGTAAGCCACGCGTTATTGCCCCGGGGAGGGTGGGAGGGGGGCATGCAGCATTAAGAGGCTGCCATGTTCAATCCAGCTGTTGCCGTGCCAACCCATGCTGCCTTTTACTCAGAGGGTAGAAGTTAGCCCCTTCCCCCCCCCCCGCTAGACATAAACACCACGGCCGTCATCGCCACACATGCACACGCACATCCATATACAAACACACGCACACTCACATACAAACACACACACACACACGTGCCCACACGTACATACACACACACAGATACACACACGCTTATGCATACATACGCACACACCTCAATCTCCGTCGAAGTAAGTCA
Source organism: Gadus macrocephalus (assembly GCF_031168955.1). NCBI lineage: Eukaryota > Metazoa > Chordata > Actinopteri > Gadiformes > Gadidae > Gadus > Gadus macrocephalus. Next base: position 32,067,579 of record NC_082385.1, read on the forward strand.
CCCACACGCACAAACACTCAGACACCTCCGTCTGACTCGGAGAAGTCCCCCCCCCACACACACACACACACACACACACACACACACACACACACACACACACACACACACACACACACACACACACAGCCTCTTGCACTCCAGCATAAGAGAGGTCTACTTAAAGGGGGGGGGGGGCGGGGGGCTGTGTTGGCACAGGGGGCGGTAGAGCAGCTGTGAAAACAACCTGGTCAGCCGATGATGTCAGAGACGCAGCAAGGCACCCTGGGTAATGGCGGTTTGGGCATCGGCAAAATGTGCTTTGATTTTGTTTTTGTTTGCACTTTCACGAGCCCTGGGGGAAGGGGGTCGTATAGATGTGGCCCTCCAGTGACTCATTTGTGTGGGTGTGTGTGTGTGTGTGTGTGTGAGTTTGGGTGTGTGAGTGTGTGTATGCGTATCCGAGTATGCATGTAAGTTTGTGTGTGTGTTTGTAAGTGTGTGTGTGTGTGTTTGTGCATGTGTGGTTGACACACGGGTTTCTTCCCAAACCTTAATGGCGGTAAAGTGTGTTGCCACGGCAGCCACCAAACAGCACATGGGGACCCAGTAAGCATCAGAGGCAATTGATCCAGGAGGTGTGTGTGTGTGTGTGTGTGTGTGTGTGTGTGTGTGTGTGTGTGTGTGTGTGTGTGTGTGTGTGTGTGTGTGTGTGTGTGTGTGTGTGTGTGTGTGTGTGTGTGTGTGTGTGTGTGCGTGCGTGCGTGCGTGCGTGCGTGCGTGCGTGCGTGCGTGCGTCACTCTCTGATTAACCAGTCTCAGCTGCTGGATAACAATGTTGTAATGTAGAAAAAAAAGGGAGAGAGGGGGAGAGAGAGAGAGAGAGAGAGAGAGAATTAGAGCAAAGGAGAGAGGGGGGGGGGGGGGGGGGGGGGGGCTTTCTGCACCTGCTGCAGTCTGGAGGTGTCCGTGGGCCAAACCACCCGAAGCTGAAATGAGGTGTTTCACCTGGAATCACCTAATCTCACTGCTCACGTCACTCTATACACCCCTCAGCTCCTCTCTCTCTCTCCCGCTCTCTCTCTCTCTCTCTCTCTCTCTCTCTCTCTCTCTCTCTCTCTCTCTCTCTCTCTCTCTCTCTCTCTCTCTCTCTCTCTCTCTCTCTCTTTACCCACCGGACGTGTTTGTTTGGGATTTTATTTTCATGCAAATACTAAATTTAAATACTGCATGTAAATATAAGTCAAATAAGTAGATAGTCGGACACCATCAGGAGAACAGCATTACACTTTATGGTTACATTTCACTTCAGCAAACGTAAACTCATTTCTATGTTTTTGGCCCGGGAACAAACCTGGGAGCACAGCGATATATGATCCTGCGGGATGTTGATTGGATCGTGCGAAAAAGTGACCATCACGCTAGCCAGCTGTGTGACGCTAGTCCCTGGCAGACATTGTTTTAGTGGGAACGAGAACAGACGGTATTTTCAGTTGATATAACGAAACGCTAAGCTCACCAGCGCGGACGTTGACGTCATCGACGCGTTCCTTCAGCTGCACAGGAAGTCTCATTTACAGTTACTAATTAACAAAGGCCTATCCTTTCATTTTGCATAAGTTGTAGACTGAGCAGCATTGCTGTTGGAATTTGCATTAACAAGGCAAGGTCCGGTAACTGTTGATAAATTGTTGAGACAACCGGGCAGACAAAAGACAAAGTCTATGACGAGGATAAAACTGCCCCAGAAAAGACTTCAATGTTTACAAAACTCTTAACACACCGCATCCGCTAAGGTTACAAGACATCAGATGAGGAGGACATTCCTTCGCCCAGACAGTGGCTCGAAGCAAGGCAGATTAGCGTATGCTATCACTTGACCTTCCCCTTCCCCTTCCCCTTCCCCTTCCCCAGACTCTTTTCTTTGCTTGACAGCAATATGGGCCCTTCAGACCCTCGCTTCAAAGCCCCCAGCGGCTATCAATAAACGTCAAAGACAAACCCCCCCGCTCCCCCTCCCCCTCTCTTGACAGCCGGAGCAGACCTTTTTGCTAGCCATAGCTTGAAGTTATTTAGCTTTTGTCTCTTTAACAGCTACGCTAGACATGTAAGCTAGCTAGCTGAAAGCCTACTGCTTTGTTTCCCTCTCTCTGTGTTTGATGCTACACCAGACATTTGAGCGAGCTATCTATATGTTAGCCCGCAGCTCTGTATCTCTCTCTGTGACAGCTACAAGACACATGTTGGCTGGCTAGCCATTAGCTAAAGCTATATTGTTCTATCTCTGTGATGGCTAGGACAGACAGGTATGCTAGCTATGTATCAGTCAAAAGCTATTTGTTTTCTGTGTGACAGCTACAACACAAATGTTGGCTGGCTAGCTATTACCCAAGGCTATATTTCTCTCTCTCTGTGATGGCTAGGACAGAAAGGTAAGCTGGCTATGTATTAGCCTGCAGCTCTGTTTCTCTCTCTCAGTGACTGCTACAACACACTCGTAGGCAGGCTAGCTATTAGCTTAAGCTCTTTTTTTCTCTCTGTGATGGCTAGGACAGACATGTAAGCTAGCTTTGTATTAGCCTGCAGCTCTGTTTCCCTCTCTCTGAGACAGCTAGAAAAGACAAGTGAGCTAACTAGCTCAAAGCCTCAGTTTTTTTTACTTTTGTACGTCTGTGATTTATCAACTGCTTGCTTTGACGTGACAGCTCTGGCGTATCAGTAACACAACCAGGAGGTGTGTAGCAGGTGAAGGTGCAGATCCATAACACTGCGTTACACTTCATATGTTATAGCTTATGAACACGCCGCAAGATCGCTAGCACCTCAAGGGTATAGGCAAGGTATGAGTTTTTAATTATTTTTCCTCATGATTGATCACATACAGTGACGGGCGGCCGTGAAAATTATCATTTTTGTGTAGAGCCGAAATACGTGTTAAGTTAAGGTTCTGCCCTTGAAGTATCCCAATTAACATTTTTGGGGGGAGTGATATAAAAAGTTTAAAACTATCCATAAGTGTCTTTTCTGTTTATAAACCTCATAAATGGAGACGACGCGTACATAGGATTCAGCTCGGCCAAACGTTGCTGTTGTTCCACTAACCACAGCACCAACAAACCCAAAAGAAAATCCCTGACTGACATAGAATGTGAGCTATGTCCGAAGTAAACAGTAGGAGAAAAATAGAACGCACAGCATGGGAAAATGTGTAAGATATGTCGACGGTGGTTTTTTCCGAGCAAGGCCCTCTTAAGTCCCTCAAGAAGGTTCGAGACCAAAGGCAAACAAACAAAAGACGAAAAAAATCTTGTTTGAGAGAAGCGAGGTACACGGTACATAATGGATAGTTTCACATAAATCTTTTTTACTTTCTGGGGTCAACTCAGGCTAACGTTGCCTCACCAACCGCTCTCTCGCCCCCAACAAACCGCCCTCCTTTGCTCCTTCGCCCAGCCACGAGTCTCTCCACAGTCTCCCCAAGACCGTATCTCCTTCTGTCTTACGCCGTTCATCTCATTTTACATTTACATTTTACATGCAAAAAAACGCCGTTCATCTCTCGTCGCTCCTCGTCGCATCTTCGACTCTCTCGACTCTCCGTCAAATAAAGGCTTAATCTCCGGTCTCTCGTCGCTCCTCTCTCACAACCGACACCTCCACTCTTTCTCCGACCAGGTGGTTGTTGTTTCAGGTAGTTCCCCCCCCCCCCCCCCCCCCCCCCCCACCAACCCCAGCCCCGGTCTGGCTCCCTGATGATAGAAATAGAGCCGCCGGTGGGCGAGGTTCTGTGTGTGTGCAGCTGCGAGCTGAGACGTCTCGCCCCTCCGTTTGTCAGCGATTCCTCGCGAGGGTGTTGTTGGTGTGGAGGTGTTTGTGGGGTTGGTGACGGAGCTGGGGGTGATTATTGTGGTGCCCGTGATGTAGGGGGTGTGAGAGGTGAAAGTGGTGGCGGTGGTGGTGCTGAGTGGAGCGGTGGTGAAACTACCTGAGAAAATAGTACTTGGCATCGTGTAGTGTCTTATCCTGGATAGCTTTGTTGCATACAGGGGATGGGTTAACCTATTGTTAGTGCTTGGCACTTGGTCCTGTGAACTTCCTCACTGTACCGACAGCGGTACATTGTTGTTTCTCTTTCTTCTGACAAATGTACTCATTGTAAGTTGCTTTGGTTAAAAGTGTCCATGACCTAAATGTAAATGTGGCGGTGTGGGTGAAGGAGATGGCGGGGTTGGTGGTGGCGGTGCTGTTGGTGACAGTGGTGGCGGTGGTGATGGTAATGGTAGGCGGTGATTGTAGCGTCGGGGACAGCCGTGGTAGGGATGGTGTTTTCCCTTAGTGGTTTGGTCCCCTTGCCTTTTCTCATCCCAGTCTGAGAACGGTTTGTGGTTCGCTCTCGTCTAGAAAGCACAAAAATCTGGCACTGGAACAAGGGGAGTAACTGAAACCTTTGGAAACCGTTGACCACAACACACACACACACACACACACACACTCTCCAGGCAGCGACCAGAGTCGTTTGCCGGGTGTTCAGGCCTCCCGTGTTGCAGGGTAGGGCTGTAGCTGGGCCTCTTTTATCTGGGCGGACTGGCACGCTGTGGGGGACGGCGGCTGTGATTACAACCTGATGGAGAACCGGCTGCGGTTCAGTAAGCTGGGGTGGAGTCCTTAGGAACCATTTATGCATGGGGGGGTCCCTTCGGATTAAACAGTGCGTGTGTGTTAGTGTGTGTGTGTGTGTGTGTGTGTGTGTGCGTGTATGTCGTTCCTTGGGTCCTGTTGAAACAGTAGATATAAAACCGTCAATGTGTGACGACCCCCCCTTGATACCGAGAGCAGCGCTTTGTTGACCGGGTTAGGGTTTTCGAGCAGCAACGTTGGTAGTCGTCGATCCAAGATGGCCTCCCTGCCTCCTGCTCATTAATGACATGTGTCTAGGGAGACGGAGCTAGCTTACTGGGGTGAAAGGCGGCGTGTGAGCGGGCGTCTCGCTGTCAGCACTGACAGAGCCGCGGCCCTCGGAGTGACGGCGGAGGTTGACGGACAGTAATGTCGGTAATCACAGCGGTTTACCTCAGAGGTCACGACGGGGTCACGGGGGAGATTGTGTCTAGAATGTGTGTTTCTTCAGGCGTGTGTGTGTGTATACTGCTTCACTTCTTCTATTTCTTCTGACATTTTGTCTAGTCTGTAAATGTGTGTGTGTGTGTTCTTAACAGTAAACGTTAGCCCAAAGGGGTCACCATTATGCTCATGGATTTAAACAGTGGCTTGTGGGCAGACCCACAGACAGACAGCCAGTCAGTCATAAAGTAAGTCAGTCAGTCGGTAAATTCAAAGGCAAAGGGTTGAAGCGATCTTATCATAATAAATCTAAATAGGTTTTGGGCTGGAATTTTATGCATGGATACCCGAGAGGTTGTATACATACTGTAATTCCTGCACATCGTGTGAAACTAGAAGCCAATGCAACACTGTACGGGCAGCGGACCACCTGTAAATACATTGTTATTTTTACTGGGCTAGTCTCAAACTCAGATCTCTATCACTATTATTTATTTTTTATGTTTATATTTATGTATGTAATACATGCCCTTTGGAGAATGCTTTCATACCCATACATTTGTCACCATGGGTGGTCTCGCTGGGAATCGAACCCCCAACCTCTGGCAGGGTTTAGGCCTTAGGCATTGTGGAAGCGGGGCTGGTTGGGCTCTGACAGGAGGGGGAGGGGCTCTCGGGAACCAATAGGAAGAGGTCGTCCACGTACCAGAAGGGTAGCCGAGGAAGAGATGAGGAAGCGAGCGATCGATCGAAGGGAAAGACGTTTCCGACGCCAGAGTTCGGGTTTTGTTTTGTACGTTTTTTTACGCCAGAACTAAATGTGCTCTCCTCATTATCTAACCCTGTGTCCGGTTAGCATCTTCACAACCGGGAAGAACTGGATCAACCTTTATCAGGAATCACAGGCTCGAGCTGGAGTCCCAGATGTAGGGCAGACAAACATCTAATAGGGGCGCTTTCAACCCCAGAAAGATGGCCGACATCAAAGGCCCCGTGTTATTCTCCCGCCGTTAAAGAAATATGCTGTCAAAGTGGAAAAATTAAGTAAAATGAAAGAACTAAAACAAGAAAATGGAGAAGAAATGCCTTAGGGTTCACGTTCTCAGTTAAAAGGGGTGTGTAGTTGTGTTGCTGGTGTGTGCGTGTGTGTATTAACACTATAGACACATGCTTAGACCAAAGCAGCACAACTTGAAGTTTTCGTTACTCTACCTTAACCACATGTAACCATTCCTTAAACAAAAGCGCTGCTCTGCACTTTAGTTGCAATTGTGCAACACACTTGCTCCTGCACACTACACACTATTTCATACGTACACTTAATTCAAAAATGAAATCTCATTGTACCATTGGGAAAACACATCTATTCAAAAACACAAAAACACATTGGTTAATTGAAAATACTTAAATTAAACTTTGAAAACTTTTCCTCACAAAACTGAACATCAGCCAGCTACAAAAAGGCCAAAGGGTAATCGTGCACGTCCTGGGGCAGTGCCGGGGAGATATATCATTGTGTGCCCCCATAAGCCTTTGAGGGTATCTGCACCATCATGCAAAAATAGCCTCCTGCAATACCCAGCATATCATCACGTCTCTGGATGCACTTCATGATGCAGCTGAACAGGACAGATCAGAGCGGCCCAGGTTTGTTGTCGTCTGGGATAATGTTTGTTTCCATCGGGCTGTCTTGGTCCGGAGCTGGTGCACCGACCATAAACTATTTGAAGTCGTGTACTCGTTTCTAAACACA
>NC_082385.1:32079371-32106871 GCF_031168955.1 Gadus macrocephalus
GTGTGTGTGTGTGTGTGTAGAAGTGTGGACTCTGCAAATGTTTATGTGTGTGAGTGAGTTGTGGCCTCTTAAACACACACACACACTGCAAACGTCAATGAAGCGTGTAAGTGAGTGTCTTTTTATTTGTGTGTGTCTGTGTTTGTACCTAGAGCGCACTCGCATACACACTCAACAAGAACGTGTGCGTGTGCGTATGTGATGGAGCGCGCATGAGTGCTTGAGTGCGCGTGCGCGCGTGTTGTCTGGAGGTCAGCGGGGTGACTAAGAGTTCCCGCGCCCGCTGTTGACAAGGAGTGTGTGTGCGGATGAATCAGGCTTCCCCTAAATCACAAACAAAGCCGCACAATGCCGGCCTTTAGAAAAGGTTCCCCGACCGTCTGTCTGCGACGGTTTACAGACAGAGGACGTTGACGCGCACAGCCGAGGGGTAATTCGGTCCTGTTTACAGTCGATCACAACTTAAAATATGTTCTGAGGATTGCTATTTAAGGACTCTGTGTGTGTGTGCGTGTGTGTGTGTGTGTGTGCATAATATACAAAGGGTGTGTTCTGAGTAATACTACTAAAGGTGTGTGTGTGTGTGTGTGTGTGGGCATAATTTAGTACGGGTGCGTTTTAAGGAGTGTGTGTGTTGTCGTGTGTGTGCGTAATATATATATTTTTTGTGTGTTTGTGTTTGTGTGTTTGTGTGTGGACATAATATATGACAGCTGTTTTCTAAGAAGTACTACTTGATCAGTGTTTATCTGTGCTTCTGTGTATGTGTGTGTATTTGTCTGTGTGTGTGTGTGTGTGTGTGTGTGTGTGTGTGTGTATGTGTGTGTATTTGTCTGTGTGTGTGTGTGTGTGTGTGTGTGTGTGTGTGTGTGTGATATAATATAAGTGTTCTAAGGTTACTATTTAAGGACTGTGTGTGTGTGTGTGTGTGTGTGCGTGTGTGCATAATATACTGCTGAAAGAATACAGTAAAGTAACGTGCCTCATCGAGCCATTTATTCACATAATGAGACAAAGCTCCCCAGGGGTAAAATATACAAACACATCACCACGACGACGACGGGGTAAAACCAGGGCCAGCGAACAAGGCAAGGAATGTCCGGACTGAATCCCCACTGTTGTGGTTGCGTTTGAATCGTGGCTCGTTTTACACTGTTTTGTGGTATTTCAGCTCAGAAGTTCAGTTGAGAAACATGTCCGACATCCACTGCCCTCAAGCCACTGTTTAAATCCCTGAGCACAATCCAGACCTCTTTGGGCTAACGTTTACCGTTTGACCGTCACATCTTTGTTAGCAATGGGTATTACAGCTTTAATAACTCTACAATGCATATAAGGACACACACACAGACACACACACACACATAAACACACACAGACACACGCACTGATATACATGCTCGCTCACTCACTCACTCACACAGATACACACTCACTCACCTACATACACAAACAGATACACACACAAACACATTTATACAAGCTCACGAAACACACACACACACACACAGATATATACACTCACTCACTGACACACACACACTCACTCACACACACACTCCTTAAATATTACCCCTAAGTACGCATCCGTAGTATATTATACACACACAAAGACACACACACTCACCCACACACACACAAACACACACACACACACACACACACACACACACACACACACACACACACACACACACACACACACACACACTCCGCCCCTGATCGTCTATTCAGCACATGTCCGGTTGTGTGTTTGTGTTTCGCCGGTAGCTATCGTGCTTTGAACCCCGCAGCAGTTCGCTGACCCTCCGGTGAACAAGGCCTTCCCCAGACGGCCGTCTCAGGAGAAAAGCCCCAAAGTACACAAAGCCATCCTCCAGAACAACCAGCGTAAACCCCTCCACCACCACCCCCCACCCCCGCGAGCCCCCCGCCCGATCCCCTCCCACCCCCAAATGTGGCGTTCATTTCCTAAGCCCGGTCTGCTCAGACTGGGAGCGTTTGGGTTCAGGGAGACCGACAAACCGGTTGCATCGTCCGGGGAAACAAAGGGGTCACACCGGGTGACTTCAGGCAGCAGACCCTGACGTCGCTTTAAGGGTGCGCTGGGAAACGGCCCGTAGTGGATGTCCGTGCTACACGCCACCCGGGTGACTTTAACCGTGCTCCTCCAGACAAAGGACGCACTTTGGTGGTGTTAAAAACCCGGTGTGCCTGTCTGTCTGCCTGCCTGCCTGCCTGCCTGCGGTGATATGGCTGCTTTAACCTGAAGGGTTCGGCTTAGCTCAGGATGTAGAGCGGATTGACTTGCAGTCGCGATGGTTGCTAGTTCGATCCCCGGCTCCTCCTAGCCGAGTGTCGAGGTGTCCCTGAGCGAGACGCCCCACCCTGACGTGCTCCTGACGAGCCGGCTGTCCCCTGGCGTGGTTGACTCCGCCGTCGGTGTGTGAATGTGTGTATGAACCTTTGTGAGTCACTTTGGATAAAAGCGTCTGCTAAATGCACTAAGGCCCCGTTTACACGAAGGGAAAACGCAGATATTTCCACGCGGTTTGGCCTCTCATTTGCACGAAAACGCAGTTTTTATCACAGAAAACGATCATTTCTAAAAACTCTGGCCAAAGTGGAGATTTCTGAAAACGCCGGTTATGTGTTGCCGTGTCAACGGGGAGAAACTGGGTTTTAGGTTCTGAAGCGTCACATTATGCGCCAGGAAATGCTTAACGTCATATGAGTCATATGTTTACAGTTTGTTTGTTGCAGGAAGACGCTCGTGTTATTAGTTGTTGTTGATTCTGAGGAATCTGATTGGCTTGCCTGGCTTTATCCTTCTCCCTACACTGCCGCCCATAGGTTTGGCATTGCTATAATGGCGCTCGACGGCGTATTTATGCGTTTTGATGTGAACGACAACTATTTTGAAAACGATGTTGTGTGCACAATGTTATTTTTGGAAACGGAGGGGGGGGGGGGTATTTGTTTCTAGAAATACCCTGCTACGTATAAACGTGGCCTAAATGTAACCTGAGTGCACTGATTCCTCAACGAGCAACAGGTGTGCAGGCTCACCCAGCCCCAAGAGTCCAGTCGGACCCGGTCAGGTGAGGCTGCCTCAACCAGCCACCGTCCACACACACTCCCAACAGGGCCTTTGAGACGATTCTGGACCTCGAGGACAAACGGGTGTTCTTCTGGGGGCCGGGGGAATGGCGGAGAAGACACCAGGAGGATTCTGATGAGGAACAGGGAGCCAGGCGAACCGAAGAAACGTTTGAGGTCCGAGTTTAGGATTTATCAGGGGAGACAAGCGGATAACGATCTGCTGAGATGTCCTTGGAGAAGCCTTCCGACGAAAATCCGACCCTCATCTCGCATCGCCGAACCACCTACTTCATCACGATGTGCTTTTTTGGATTCTCCTGTAAATCTCCTTTTATTTCTCTGTTATTTTCTTTATCAGATCTCTATTCTTTTGAGTTTGCTTTGCACTTCCCTGTCAACATGTCCACTCAAACCCGCAAAAAACAATCCACCAGAAAAAATCGCTGGCGGCCAAATCAAAGCGTCGGATGGGGTTTTGACCGGGATGGCGTCGACCTCGCTCAAACCAGGAACGTGGTATTCCTTCGGAGATGGACAGGAGTGATTTGTGGAGCCGGCGGTGGCCCCGATTCCGCCGTCACCCTTTCCATCACCTCAGCAGTCGGAGGGAGAGAGCGGGGTATGTGATGACGTGACGGTTTAACGATCGCGGCCGGCTTCACGGGAGGACTGATCTGATCTTCTTCTGACTGTGTCTCGTGCTGGCGAGGCTAATGTGTTGTGGACATTCTCGCTCTCGCTCTCGCTCTCTCTCTCTCTCTCTCGCGCTCTCGCTCTCTCTCTCGCTCTCTCTCGCTCGCTCTCTCTCGCTCTCTCTCTCTCTCTATCTCATAAGATCGCTCTCTCTCTCTCTCTCTCTATCTCGTAAGATCGCTCTCTCTCGTTGGATCTCTCTCTCTCTCGCTCTCTCTCTCTCTCGTTGGATCTCTCTCTCTCGCTCTCTCTCTCTCTCTCGTTGGATCTCTCTCTCTCTCGCTCTCTCTCTCTCTCTCTCTCTCTCTCGCCCCAGATGTTCTTCATGACTGTTCTGAGGACATACACATGGTGTCTACTTTGAATCGTGGCTTCTCGTACCCTTCATATTGTTTATCACTGTTTATGGTGAGCTGTGTTCTCCCTGGCTCGAGAAGAGTTGAAACACACACACACACACACACACACACACACACACACACACACACACACACACACACACCCAGCATAACTGAAGCTGTTTGGTTTGCCGGGGGAATGAGCAGATGTTTGAGGTTTTCCTCCCTTGTGTCACGGAGTCTCATCACGCTTTAATTGTCACTATTTATTTTGGCCCCGAGCTGATACAATACAGTTGTTACTGGAAGAACACACACCCACACCCTCTCCGTTTTCCCCCAAAGATATACTGACGGTTTAGAGGATTTTGGTGGGGGTCACGTGACTAAAGAGGTCACATGACAAAAAGCATAACCCCTAAAGAGGACACATGACCAAAACCCTGCGACCTAAAGTGAAGCCTCTGCTCATCTCTTTCGGTGCTAAGGTCCGTGTCATGTGACACCTTCGTCCATAGCGTTGGTCATGTGATCCGTTTAGGTGCTATGGTTTGTCGTGTGACTCCTCGTTCCATCGCGCTGGTCATGTGATCTCTTTAGGTTCGTGTCATGTGACTTTTACGGATTGCTTCATTCTGTTCATAGCAGAGGACGAGAGAGTTACTTAAAGACAAACTGGACCTCTTCAGAGTGTGACCTCAGCACGGGGAACACGTCCAGGGGAGTCTTTGCTCAAGGGTACTTCCGCCTGGCAACATATAACATCCTTTTTATGGTAGGATTAAGTTCACTAACTCACACATAGACACAGACACACACACACACACACACACACACACACACACACACACACACACACACAGACATACAGATAGACACACAAATACACGTACACAAACACACAAACACACACAGAAACGCCACACATACACACAATACAACCACGCACACACACAGACAGAAACCCCCCCGGCGCTGCGTCCCAGCCAGGGTGAACAGGCCGGGGCCGGGCCTCCAGCGGCCTCCCCTCCCCGCCCCTCCCCTCCCCTCCCCTCCTCTCCCCTCCCCTCCCCGCCCGTGGGCTCCGGCGGCCGGGCCAGGTCAAGGCCTCTGCTGGCTCCAGCCAGGCCTTGATAAACAGAGAGAGGGAGCGAGAGAGAGAGAGAGGGAGGGGGAGGGAGGGGGAGGGAGGGATGGAGAGAGAGAGAGGGAGGGGGAGGGGGAGGGAGGGAGGGATGGGGAGGGAGAGAGAGAGAGAGGGAGGGAGGGGGAGAGAGAGGGAGGGAGAGGGAGGGAGGGAGAGGGAGGGATGGAGAGGGAGAGAGAGAGAGAGGGTGAGAGGGATGGAGAGAGAGAGAGAGAGAGAGAGAGGGAGGGAGGGAGGGGGAGGGAGAGAGAGAGAGAGGGGGAGAGAGGGAGGGAGGGAGAGAGAGAGGGGGGGGAGGGAGAGAGAGGGGGAGGGGGAGAGGGAGGGAGGGGGAGAGAGAGGGAGGGAGAGAGAGAGAGGGAGAGAGGGATGGAGAGAGAGAGAGAGGGAGGGAGGGAGGGAGGGGGAGGGAGAGAGAGAGAGAGGGGGAGAGAGGGAGGGAGAGGGAGGGAGGGAGAGAGAGGGAGGGAGGGAGAGAGAGAGAGAGGGGGAGGGAGAGAGAGAGAGAGAGGGAGGGAGGGAGAGAGAGAGAGGGAGAGAGGATGTGGAGGAAGAGAGGGAAATGGACTAAATGGATGTGACGGACAACTGGAGACAGAGCAAGAGACAGTGGAAACTATGTCGGACAGAAGTACAGGCAGGATTTTTGAATTAGAATAATTAATGAAAAAAATAGTAGCAAACCGTAGCGAAATGTTTTTCCGTTCCGATAAGTATTTATTTAGCGTAAGCATGTCCGTGGTTTGGGTCCACTGAGAAAAAACGAAATTCCGTTGGAGTTTTATTTGTTTAATACGTGTGTCACCGCATTTTTGTAACCAATTGAATGCGGCATTGACCCAGTAGGAAACTGTGTGGTCGGCCGAAATCTGTCAAATCTCTCCGGTAAAAACGTGCAGGAAGAGCACAGAAGTAATAGAGGATCAAAGGAGGGCGAGAGGGCAAGAGAGAGGATGGAGAGAGAGGCCAATCGGAGTGTAGACGATTGCTGGAGTTCAGATGAGAGTTTACAATCTCAAAGAATGTAGAAAGATTTATTCTTCCTAAAATAAACACATTTACCCCAAACGGTACGATAATGCACCTGACGCACACCAAGTGATCCAGGTTATTTCTCCAACACATTAAGGTCCTTCGCTTGCAACTTTTCAAATATTGAAACACTGACAAAATAAACCAAAGGGTACGTGTTTAGAGATGGGTGAGGAATTGGCATCGAATCGGAAGGACGTCTTCTACTAAGTCTCGATGTTTAGCAATGTTTAGCAAATGCCGAAGCCACGCCAAAGATTTCATAAGGTGTGTTCCGAAAAAGCTGGGAGAAAGTAGGCTGTTGCTATGAGGAACATCTGGCGGTTCGATTGGGCCTTCTTTGGTATTGTTTCACTGTCCGCTGATGTCAGGGAATTGTTTCAACCTCTCAAGATGAAGGATGGTGTGCCAAGGATGACTATTAAGTGGGGAGTCCTAATTAGTTTGGAGTCCCGTAACTCGTGGTTTTAACTGGAAACACAGGAACACACCCATACACGCACATACACAAACACTCACAAACACACACACACACACGCACACACACATGCACACGCACTTGCTAACACGACCACACACAATCACGCACACGCACGTGCGCACACAAACGCACACAAGCACATACAGACAGAGCCACATCCACAGATACCAACACACACACACACATACAACCACACACACACCCACACAAACATACGCAGATCTTCAACAGCACCAAACACACACACACACACACACACACACACACACACACCTGAAACCTAACATATTCGGCTGAGGTGAAACAGGACGAACGCGGGGCCCAGCCCAGCCCATCACTTCACTGTTGTCATGGCGTCGACCTCTGACCTCTGTCAATGTAATCTCAAGCTCTACTGGAGCATGGGTGGGGAGTGGGAGGGAGGGAGGGACTGGGTCAACTGGTCAAAGTGGGACTCCCACTGTCCCCTGCCACGCCAGAGCTGGGCCGGGCTGGGTTCTAGGAATTCAGTGTCCGCTGAAAATATGTGAGGAGGAGGAGGAGGAAGGGAGGAGAGGGGGGGAGGAGGAGGAGGAGGAGGAGGAGGAGGAGGAGGAGGAGGAGGAAGGGAGGAGAGGGGGGGAGGAGGAGGAGGAGGAGGAGGAGGAAGGGAGGAAGGAGAGGGGGAGAGGAGGAAGAGAGGGGCGAGGAGGAGGAGAGGGGAGGAGGAGGAGGGGAAGGGGAGGGAGGGGAGGGGTGGGAGGAGGAGGAGGAGGGTAGGAGAGGGGGGGAGGAGGAGGAGGAGGAAGGGAGGAGAGGGGGGAGGAGGAGGGATGAACAAATAAATGCAGCAGTTGGCAGAGCATAACGGGACACACACATACACACACATGATGGGAAAGAACAAGAGGGCAGGAGGACAGAAGAAGAAACATGAGAGAGGTAGGGAGAGAGAGAGAGAGAGAGAGAGAGAGAGGGGGAGGGGGAGAGAGAGAGAGAGAGAGAGAGAGAGAGGGCACCTGAACGTGTGAGTCAGGGTTAGAGGAGGAGAAAGAGGAGGAGGAGGTGGAGGCTACAGCTGCAACAACATCTCTGGTCTGGAGGTCCAGAGGAGGCCTGCTCTAGACTAACAGCAAACGTGCACATCGACGCACGTGCACAGCCATACACACCACCCGCTGTGCACACACTCGTAACAATTTGTCATTACAGCCAGAGCACCTGACCCTTGTGTGTGTGTGTGCGTGTGTTTGTGTGCGTTGACGTGTGTGTGTGTGTGTGTGTTTGTGTGCGTTGACGTGTTTGTGTGTGTGTGTGTGTGTGTGTGTGTGTGTGTGTTTTCGGGGTGTTTTTGTTTGTGTTCAACCTTTCACCCAGTGCAGGTGTAATGACCTCATCGTCCGCTGTGACATCACAACCCAGGCACACGGCTCTGATTGGCTGCATTGCGTTAAAAGCAGGCTCTGTGTTTAATCACATATGTATTGGTGTTTTTGTTGTGTTTGTGTTTTTATTGAATAAAAGGGGACATGAAGGTCATACGTTCAACTTCAGAAATGTGAGACCATTGGGCATGAACACAAGATGCCAATCTATGGTAATGATCATAGATTATACCTGCATTATCTGGTACATGTGTGGCATTATAGACATACAAAAATGTAATGTACAGTTTCTGCTGTTTTAACACTTTGATCCTTAATCGTTTTGGTAGACTTATTCTGGCTGGTTTCCATCCCAGCACTGGGATGGAAACCAGTGCTGGGAGGGAAACCAGTGCTGTTTAGCTGAGCGTCGATGCAGCACTATTCCTGCAGGACGTGCACGCACACACACACTCATACACACACGCTGATGCACACACACACTCATACACACACGCGCACGCACACACACCCTCATACACACAAGCTGACGCACACACTCACTCAGACACACACGGGCACGCACACACTCACTCATACACATGCGCACACACGTGCACGCACACCACACGGTCACACTGCCAGGGGTTTACACCGACACACACACACACTCACACATCTGGCAGGACTTGTTGGCTTGGCCTTGGCCTGAGTTCACAGCCCGCTGTTGGTTCTCTCTCCCCCTCCCTCCCTCCCTCCCTCCCTCCCTCTCTCTCTCTCGTGTCTGGTCCTCTTCACACTCTCTCCGGGTCACCGCGGTTAGATTGGGCCTCAGAAAAGAGAGAGAAAGAGAGAGAGGGAGAAAGTGGTAGAGAGACACCAGGAAAGAGTGGTCCACAGACCTCCTGGTGTTTCGGAAACCCGAAGGCTCACACGGTGCCAAACCAACACCGCTGAGCGACCCAAGCGTCTGCCCTCCCCCGCTTTGGACCGAACCATTCTGACCCGCTCAAACTGTTTTTATTAGCGTACGTTTCGGTCCCACTTTTTGCTCTTTGCCGCGACATTGTTTTTGTAATCCGCGGTCATGACAATGATAAAAAGTGCAAAATTTACGACGTAAAAAATTTACGAAAACGTAACTCCTTGCGGTTTTCGGATGTAGTTGATTTATGGTTCGTGGATGTGTTATATTAGAACGAAATTTGTAATATGTTTTGGATGACAACTATTTTTTTCCAATGCATCCTGCTGTAATCTGCAAGAAAACATACAAGCAGCTAAACACATACGAACAGAAAACATCTTTCTTCTGTTAAAAGTTAATTTGCTGCCTGGCTTGTTTTTTTGGCCTGTGGCGGAAATTAGGTCATGTGCAAACACACACGTGCACGCACGCGCGCACACACACACACACACACACACATACACACACACACACACACACACACACACACACACACACACACACACACACACACACACACACACACACACACACACACACACACACACAGGAACTATTTTTAACAGTTCGGATTAAATTACGATTTAGACATTGACGCGTAACACAAGACGAAAAAACTTTTAAATATTTATCGTCAAGTCCTCTGGGGATTTCACCTTTTTTTTTACCTGAGACCAATCGGGTTACCAGTTTGGAATGTATCTGTGACAATCTGTCAGTCAATCATCACCAATTGACCTTTAGCTCCAAGTATTGTGTATACAGTAGCTTATGTAATTGCTATTTAATTAATACTGATGTTATTTTGCACTTAACCTCAGGACCATATAACGGTCAAACGAGCAACCACATACAACCACACAGACACACACACACACGCACACACACACACACACACACACACACACACACACACACACACATACACACACACACACACATCCACAACCCTGTGATATAGACTAAATCTATTCCATAATCAACAGACTTTTCCCAGTTTACTGCCAAAGGGACTTTTGTCACAAGTCAGCCTGAAAAGACCTATAAGAAGGAAATAAAAAACAAAAACACAAGAAAGGCCGAGAAGAAAAGAAGAGGGTTGAAAAAAGAGTCTTGGAACAAAGCAAAATAAGCACATTCCTGGAGAGGGAAGAGAGCGGGAGTAACATGACGGGGAACGGGGGGGATTCTCTGTGAACTCAGACACCCTGTCCTCAAAACAGAGGCGGTTGACGAAGACGATGATGAAGAAGAAGAAGAAGCAGAGAGGGAGGAAGACATGAGTCGGCAGAAAAGACTCAAAGTGGAACTTACGGGCCAAACCCAGAACAGGACCTCAACCAGAGGGGACACTATTCCTCCCCCCCTGTCTCCCCCCCCGCCTCCCCCACCGCCTCCCTTTTCCCAAGCAGTCAGCAAGCGCGTCTCCCTCCCATGACACACCGTCCGTCTACTACCCGTCGTGGGTCTGCGGTATTCCCAAATCGTTCCCGAGCCCGGGATTGGGTTCCAGACGGGAATAACTGTGGTTGCTGTGTCATAGATTATGCTGGTTTTACAAAGTGGCTTGCTACTCTCCCGCGATGGGAGCATTGGTCTTCCAAAGGACAACTCCGGTCAACATCAGTTTGGTTGTTGTGTTTTCTTCCCGTCCCATTAATTATAGGATCACGTCGGCCATTTTAGATTTATTTTGTGAAATCCTTGTACAGACATGAGCTCATCCCTTCGTTGTCATTCCGAAAATGACAGGAAGAAATGTTTGTGTTTTAAGACTGGTAGGCTACATATAATCAGTAGTATTTGGTGTTAGGGTTCACTTTTAGCACAACGTCCGTGTTTATTTGGCTTTGCCGTGATGCTAACACTATCGTAGCCTTGTGGCATATTATGCTGGTTTTACAAAATAGCCTACTACTCTCCCTGAGGAGATCTGAGGACTGGTCTTCCAGAGGACACAACTCCAGTCAACAGAAGATTTGTTGTTGTGCTTTCCCCCGCCCAAACTATTTAAATATAGTATCAAGTCCGACATTTTCAGAAGTATTTTTGATGTATTTCGCCGTTACCTGAAAGCTTTGCACACACATGAGCTCATACCGTCGTTAGGTGGTGGGTTGATGAATCGTCTCTTTATATGCTTGAAGGATTTTAGAATTAGATTTCGCTTGTGGGAACCACACATTAAGTTCCCCCCAGAAAACTCCCTTGACTCATTTCCTGTTTCCCGGTGTGTTAACTAGCCCTGTTCTCTAACCTTAACCGCAGTCCACTTTCACACCAACCCTCCTGGTACTGGCTGGTGTGTGGCCCTTAGATCTTGCGCCTTTTGACACTTCCACCGAAAACACAAAAAAAAAAAAAACGAAATAAAAATGAACACAGGCTTTCCCCCCTCCAACAGACTTTCGGCACGTCCGCGTCTGGCGGCGCTAGGTAGCTAGCTTGTAAATAACGGCGTTGTTTACAAGCGGGCCGGTTCTCACCGTGGAAAGGTTCCAGCGTGGCTCCGTGGCCAAATGTGGGGCCCGTAAACAGAACTCTTACTGCAATCATTTACCGGGCCCCATTAAATCATAAGAGAGCCCTTCCTGTGCCGAAGAAAATACTGAAATGCCCAGGAAAAAATCCCCCTCTGTGCTTGTTTGTCGCTTTATTTAGTTCTTGCACTTGTCTTTTTGTCTTTTTCTTTGTTTCTCTCTCTCTCTCTCTCTCTCTCTCTGTCTCAGTCTCACTCCCTCTGTCTTGCTCTCTCTCTCTCTCGCTCTCTCTCTCTCTCTCTCTCTCTCTCTCTCTCTCTCTCTCTCTCTCTCTCTCTCTCTCTCTCTCTCTCTCCCTCTTTCAGTTATGTCTTTGTTGGTTGGTAAAAAGCCTCTAACCATAGAATATGCCCTCGATAATAACGACTGGAAATTCAGCTCCTTCCATAAAATAATAATTGCTCCTTCTGGTCCTTCCGTGTGAAGCCCCCTCCACCCCTGCCCCTTCCCTCCCTCTATTCTCTCTCTCTTCTTCCCTCCTCTCTCCCTCCCTCCCTCACCCCCTCCCTCCCTCACCCTCCCTCCATAACTTTTCTTGGCCCCACCTTGACACTTGGGCCCAACTGAAAAAGTAAGTTGCGGTTCGGTGCCCGAACAAAGAAACTTAGTATGGGAATCCCTTCCACTGGGGGGTGGATTGGTTGTCATACATGCAAGTTGACCGGGTATAGGTGGTGCGCAGGTTGATGAATACATCACCAAGTATTCAAATGGCGCGAGCTACAGTAACAACACAGGTGTTGCTCCAGACCTCTGACTCCCCTACGCCTGAGAACTGGACAGGGAGAGTGACTTGCCCTAGGGTTAGGGTTAGGGGGTTTTAGAGTTAGGGTAAGGTGGTTAGGGTTGGGGTTAGAGTTAGGGTTAGGATAAAGGGTCCGGAGGTCAGGGTAAGGGTTTGGGTTAGGGTCTTTTTCAAAAGACAAGTAAAGAAGTTGAACTTTGAACTTTTGACTGATTTTTAAATGCAGTCTTTGGATTCAGTTGTGGAGACTCCAAACGTTTTTGTTTATTCACATTCCTCTTCATTATGGTTGTTACAACTGGGAGGTTAACTTCCAGTAACTTTTCATTTGAAATAACTTTATCTCCATTTCCTGTTTTCTTAAGAATGGGGCCCAAACACAAACACAAAAGGAAGAATTTAGTGTTTTTTGAGATTGTTTATTGCGGTGGTTCTAGAATCACCCGGAGGGCTTCCAACTCATTTTGGTTATTAATGTGAATAACTCAGCCTTCACATACAAGTTCCTCCTCACGCCATTTCATTCCTCCTCCTTCATGACTCCTCGATGCTCTTATACTTCGACTCACTAAAGTTGCGGTGAAGGTTCACACCAAAAGCAAAGCGAGTATTCTACTTGCAAACTCGTGCAAACCGCTAACTTTTCTTACGCGAGATGATCTTGCAAAAAACGCCAAAAATGTAACTTGAGCGAACCCCTGATTGAGGTGAACTAGCGTCTTTGCATTTAATTTATCTTTGATTGAAACTTTATTTAACCGGGCACAAGTCTCATTGAGATAAAAATCTCTTTTTCTAGAGGGACCTGGCCACGATGGCAGCCTAGAACAGAATTGACTTTGCAGGTATTCGCGCCTACGCCGAACACAGGGCTAGTCTTCCTCGTTAATCCTAAGGATTAGCGTAAGCGTGAAATTCGTAGAATGACCAAAAACAACCGAAAATTACCGAAATAATGTTTGTGTTTTTAGCTAGGTACAGTACATACAACCAGTAGTATTTGGAGTCAGGGTTCCCTCTTAGCACGACATCCTTGCTGATGTGGCTGCGCCGTAATGCTAAGGCTAACGTAGCCTTCGTGCCGGATGAGAGGGCCCTCCCTGTGTGGGGATTAGCTTGCGGACCCAAATATTTCCGTACACTTATAAAGGAGTGTAAAGTTGGCTGTGAGGTAGGGCTGCTTCTCTGTAGCCCGCCGCGGGTAGCATAATGAGACGCGTTTCCCGGGCAACGCGCCAGACCCTTCAGGTGGAAAACAAACGGGGACGGAGGGTAAACAGGGAAAAAACACTCACACACACACACACACACACACACACACACCCACGTGTACATACACACGTACGTACAAACTCATACATGCACATACACACACGCGCCCTCACGCACACACACACACACACACACAATGCACACGTACAGACCCAAACAAACGCACAAGCAGACACAGACACACACACACATTCCCACAACCACTCCCTCAGCCATTACCGCCACAAACACCTTCTCATTCAGTCTTTCTTGTTGACCTCTTTAACTTTGCATCCCCCCTTTCCGTTGTAATTACTTCATCACCTGAATTGTGTTTCATAGTGAAACCAATCAAATTATCCTAAATCACTTCTGTTTCTGTGTGTGTGTGTGTGTGCGTGTGCGTGTGCGTGTGCGTGTGTGTGCTGTGTCTGCATGAGTTAGCGTGTGTATATACATTGGGGTGTTTGTGTGTGTGTAATAGAAGCAAAGGCCCCAGTCGCCGTGACAACCAGTCCCGACCCGGTCCCAGCCAGCTTCTCCCCCTGAGCATAACAACATACAGACACAAACACACATGCACACAAACACACACACAAGCACACGCACACGCACGCATGACCACAGCCACATATTGGGACTCGAAGGGAACCAATCAGAAGGCATAGTTTGATGGTGACGTTAACAACGCCATTCGCCCCCGCACACACACACACAGGCACATATACACACACACACACACACACACACACACACACACACATACACACATAGACACGAACACACAAAAACACATTCACACACACACATAGACACACGCACACACACATACACATTCACATGTGCATGCATACAGACACACACACACACACACACACACACACACCTGGCAACGTAGACACACCCAGCCTCGACGGACCACACAGTAAGAGGGTAGGGGAGAACTTTAAACAAAACAAACCACACACGCACACACACACTTCCATGCGTGTGCACGTGCACCCACCCACCCACGCACACACATGCGCGCATGCTCCATCGCTCGTGCCCACACACACATGCACACACACACACACACACACACGCTTGTGTGAAAACCTACACCCACCCACACACACACACACACACACACACAGACATACATGTGCTCGCTCGCGCACACACACACACACACACACACACACACACACACACTCAGTGGGCCATTCTCTCAGGAACCCGGCGAGAGAGTGAAACTCCCATGATGCAGGGCGGGGCGCCAACGGAATGTTGGTGATGGAGGTCGCTGATTGGCTGATTGTCCCGGCAGGGGGATGTGCGTTGACGCACCGCCTAGCTTGCTTGTGTGAGTTTGTTTACGTCGTGCCACGCGACGGCCAGTCGAGTTGTTTGTGTGTACGTCTGGCGCGACACAACCCAGGCGCACGCACACGCAAACACACACGCGCACACACACACACACACACGCACACACGCACACTCACGTGCGCATGCATGCAAACACAAGAAGACATTCATGCACGCAGACGCACATACACAAACATGCACTTGCACACACACACACACACACACATGCACACGCGCGCACAAACACACGCATACGATACACAGAGTTGAGTCAATGTGTTCGCAACGTGTGTTTACAAACTAATCAACCTAAGGCTTTTGGCAATGGACAGAAAACAGCAACTCTCACTGGTAGGCTGGCGTCAGCGTGAGACGAATGACTTTTTGAGTACTTCAAACCGGTGTGGGTCTTTTACGTGTGTGTGTGTGTGTGTGTGTGTTCTTCGACAGTAAATCACAATGGGAACTTCCTGACGGGACACCTGTCACCTTTGACCTTTTGAAGGGCTGGGCGTCGCCCCTGCCTGCATCCACGTTGTGCACCGACCGCTGTCGTGCACGTATCGGTGACTGACGGCAGTCCTCTGGTTGTGTGTGTGTGTGTGTGTGTGTGTGTGTGTGTGTGTGTGTGTGTGTGTGTGTGTGTGTGTGTGTGTGCGCGCGTCTGGCTCAGGCAGCGAGGCATTCTTGGCATAACAAGTGAAAAACTTTTTCTTGGCGCTAAGAGCCCCGTAGTTATGCTAGCTTTTAGCTCGTATCAGCTCGTGCTCTGAAGATAGGTTAGCTTAAAGCTCAGGTTTGCACTCGCTGATGGCAGGACAATTACTTTAGGAATGAAAGGGAAAAATAATGCTATAATGTATGCATTAATAATGTTAACTCTGACACTTTTGAGAACAGAGACATTGTTCCTTCGCAAAAATATTTGAACACAAAGTTACTGCAGAAAAACTTGTTTGATTGGTGTATATATATGTTGTATTGGTTTATGGCTCATAAATGCAATGGATTCCTTCCTTCCATGAATTCCTTCCCAATCAGGTCGCTACTACCAACGCATATAAAGCACCATTAAGCATGCGTTGCATTGTAATACTTTGCACTCCAGTGCATTGTTGCCAAGAAGGGGAGTGTAAACCTAGCAGAAACAGCAATAAAACTGTCAGAGCTATTTGTTTATGAAGCAGCGTGTTTAAAGCTTTCGTAACAGTGATGTTCGTGATAGTTGACGTTAAGGTTCCCATTTTAAACAGTACGTCTTTTACAAGCGTTTATCGCAGCTGTGACAATTCCCCGATTTGTTTATTATATTCCATTTTGCGAACGCGCTTTAATGGATTTTGCTAGTTTTAACTCGCCCCGGCGATTCCTTTTCCCCGTTACATTTTAGTGCATCGCATTTAACGGGGTCATTCTCGGCGAAAGAGTCAGGAATTGCGTCTCGTAAAGATTGGATCGCCACTCCTTCGCTCTCTGGGAAGGAGGAACAAACAAGTGGTGTGGAAAAGCGCTTCAGACACAAGGGCCTCGGCGGGCCTTCGACTAAGAGGCCTTTGTTGGAGTAGATCGGAGGATAAAAACTGTAGGAAACAGTCGGTTTTACCCTCGCACTGTACCTAGAGCGAGTGGAAACGACACTATGTGTGCATGAAGCAATTAGCTCAAGACTTCCCGTTGAATATATGACCGTATGGTTTAAAGCACTGGTACTTTTGAAATTGTACGTAGCATCGTGCAGCGTTGGGGGTTGGGGCATCTCATTCAACGGGGTTTGAACCCAAGTCCTTCCGTTTTAGGATTAAGATACTCCAGTAGAATTCCCTCTCCCCCATATCAAACGGGTACGTGTATATTTAAAGCTCGGGTGGGCAATTTAGCAAAATCGGAGTAAGCTAGACTTTGAAGTACATCCAACTGAGAAAAGAACAGGCCTCCTACACAGGCCATTCCCCCAAAAGCACACGACTAGCTCGCTAGCTTAGCATCAGGTCGGCAGTGGTTGTAACGTCATCATTTGGGAGAAACATGCGTGGCTTAAACGTTAAAAAGAGACTGCATGAGGGACAAAGTGAGAAAGGCTTGAATTGTTTAGCGTGTGAAATGTGCAACACATACTGTACAGACCACACACAGACACACACACACACACAGACACACACACACACACACACACACACACACACACACACACACACACACACACACCGAGCTACTGTTTGTCTTGAGCGTGAATGCAACATGCTACCCCCATTAGCCCACAAAGCTCCTTCTCTCCTCCTCGCTCAGGGGGGGGGGGGGAACTTTAGCACGCTGATGTAGCGAAAGGAATCAATGACGTCGCGCACGCACACACATTCTACTCCAGAGACACCCAACGCCTCCAAGGGCCAGCATTGATAGCGGCCCAAGTATGCGTCCTTGCGCGGTCGTCATGGATACTAATCACCCGACCGGAAGACACCGTTAGCTTACGTTGAAGTGAGACAGCTGTTTGATCCATTCCATGTGAGTTCATGATTACACATTTGTGCTACTTTGTGGTTGTAGCACGCACAACACGTTATTAATTATTGATAGACACACACATGGCTGGAACTTTCCACGTTTATTCATCGCCTTGAGAGCCAACGGCGCTGCATAGCATACTTTTTTCCTCGTGTGTTTCCATATTTATCGCGGTACACACATGGACACACACCTATACAACACACTATGTCTATTGTTAGTTCGGCGTGTTAAAGTTTTTTTGTTTGAGGTCGCGAAATTCAAGCAAGATATGCTTCAAACCCCGGCCCTAAACCCCCCCCCCCTCCGTGACCTTTAACCCCCCCCCCCCGAGTATTTCATCCTTGCACGGTGGCCAAATCACACACACACCAGTTTGGTTTGTTGTTTGTACCAGAGGAAAGTTTTAAGGTAACATTCTCACACGCACGAACGCACGCAAACACACACACAAACAAACACACACACACACACACACACACACACACACACACACACACCTACACACACACAATGGCTGAATCATGCCGGGGGTGCAGGTGTGGGTGGTGGTGGGGTTCGCGGGGGGGGGGGGGGGGGGGGGGGGGGGGAGACAATGGCAGGGTGTAACTGAGTCTCCTTGAGTTTCTCCGGGCCAATTAGTGGTTTCCTCCGCCCGCTCGGAGCCGCCGTCACGCGGTAATGGGATAAACACTCTGGCCGCTCCGCCGCACACACACACCTGCTGCCGCTGCTGGCGCTCCGTCCCGGGACCAGCTGCCCCTTACACCGGCTTAGATTACACACACCACAGACACACACACACACACACATACACACACAGCAAGTAGTCACACGCACGTACGCGTAGACGTACGTGCACGGACACACCGGATAGAAACACACAAACCGAAAAGACACACACACGCACGTACATACGCGTTGACATGCACACACACACACACACACACACGCCGAATACACACACACTAACATACACACGTATGTGTACACACACCTACACAGTGCGCACACAGTGCACGTCTGCTAACAGAGAAAAGAAAAAGCACAGAAAAAAGACAAAACATGTGCACACACACACACACATATAGCACAAACACGCACACGCATACACACACACAAAGTACACACACACACTCACGCACAAAGCATGTACAAAGTACGCACACACCAACAGACAGACACGCATACAAACTCCAAGTGTGCAGAAACACACATATAAACAAAGACCAAATCAAACTCAAACACACGCACACACACACTAGGACTAACACACACCCAAGTCCTCCCAGCGCCTGAAGGCTGTTGATTCCCCCGATTCATCTTAAAGCGCGTCAAAGACGGTCCAAACCCCACGACCATCGCTCACGATTTATTGCAAGTCATCCTATCCCGACGTGCCAGATGGTTCGTTCCGCAGACCCATCTGGGAGGTCCTCCTTGGATGATGTTTGGAAAAGGGCGGGCACTTCCAGAAGAGGCTTCTATTGGATGAACCATCAGTCTATCATCGTGTATCGCTTAGATTTGTCGTTCCTTGTTGGACGCCGATTGGTCCTAACCCCCTTGGTCTGGCTGCCAGTGAAATAACTTGAATGCTGCCGATGGATTCTGGCGTGATTGTGATCTCGTGAAAATCTTGGTGAAAATGTTGTTTTATGTTTTATTTTAATTCCAAGGAAACAATAATGTAGTATAGTCTGCACTAGTATGTCGCCCTGTTTTGCCACGGTATTTTGGTACTTTTACCGTTTAAATTCACCTTTCTGTTTCGTTGAGGTTGGTTGATCAGAAATCAGTGTGTTACCCATGAGTCTTAAACCATAGGAAGGTCCGGGGATCTTGACTTGGGGCAGCATGAGCGATTTGTTTAAATCGTTGGATTATGTGAGTAATTCACACAAGTCATTTTCTCGATTCCACTGCCACAATTATTGTGGGAAGATCCTTAGTTCAACCTATTGTTGTTCACTGCTCACCCATGTGCTGAACAGTGTTGCATCCAGGAAGTAAAATCCACAGTCATATAGCAAAGAACGAAGGTTCAAGGGGCGAAAAAAATGGATTGGCGAAAAAAAAATGCATTTGCGCAAAAATACATTATCGTGCAGGGATACGTGTGCACATAGCAATGCACAGCGGTATTTGAGTGACCTCATTCCAAAACTCCATTTCCTCTGTCTCCACAGTTAACTCGGGTGGGGGTCATATTGGGGGAACCATTCCATCATGCTCCTTTCCTGGTGCAGAACGTACTTCCTGTCTCACAGGAAGTGGGTTTGAAGGGGTCATGGGCACAGTGGGCAGCAAACCCCGGGCAACTATGAGGCAGGGAATTCCCAGCATGCCGTTCACCCACTTAAGCATACATAGATGCACTGTAACATAACGCACGCATAGACACACACACACACACACACCACACACTCAACCCCCCCCCCCCCCCCCCCCCCCCCCCCCACACACACACACACACACACACACACACACACACACACACACGCACTGTGTTGTAGTATATACCCTTGAGGTGGAATTTAAGTTAGGACATTATTCTGGTTTTAACTTACAGTATGATTAATGGACGGGGCAATTGTTCTGGTGTATGTGGTACACTGTGGCGTGCTGCTGGTTAGCTGGACTGACACACACACACACACACACACACACACACACACACATTTTTGCACACAGTTGTGCAAAATCATCATGGTAGCCTAAGCCTATGTGCTCTGTAAGGCCAGATCAGTGCCCACTTTCCCTCTCTCTCTCTCTCTCTCTCTCTCTCTCTCTCTCTCTCTCTCTCTCTCTCTCTCTCTCTCTCCCCCCTCCCTCCCTCTCTCCCTCTCTCTCCCTTGATGAGTGAATGGAAACATGGTTACAAGTCCTCATTGTGTGTGTTTTGAACATATGTGTCTATATATTAAATAAATGTGTGTATGTTTAGTGTGTTAGAGTTAGTGTCCGTGTGCCAATGTGAGTGAGTGGGAGAGTAAGCGTGCGTGTGTGTGTGTGTGTGTGTGTGTGTGTGTGCAAACATTCAAATGTGTGTTTGTACTTGGTTGGGTGTGTACATGTGCAAATGTGTGAACGTGCAAGTGTGTGTGTGTGTGTGTGTATGTGCCGACGTGTGTGTTTATGTGTGTGCTTGTGGGCGTCGCCCCGGACTTCCCTCACACCAACAGGAGCCCGTGAAGCCCATAGTCGCACACACGTGTGATACACCAGTCGTGGTTACCGCCGGCGACGGGTGGCCCTGTGATCATCCCCGCTCAGACACCAATCACATTCTTCAGCTGCATTCTGGGAAATCCCCCCCTGAGGACCTTGGTGGGGGTTCTGAGAGTGAACCCCGCGTTAAAACCACTTTATAGACACTAAGAAATTGACTGCTGGACAAACAAGCGCCCCCCGGAACGAGACCCCTTAACCTTAACCTTAACCCTTTGTCTTAACTTTGACCACAGAACGAGACCCCTTAACCTTAACCTTTGTCTTAACTTTGACCACAGAACGAGACCCCTTAACCTTAACCTTTGTCTTAACTTTCATCCTCTGGTCGATGGTTCACGGTTTGAATCAACCGCGAAATAAGAGGATACCTTGAGAGCACTTTGTTGTAAAACAGATAGTAAAAGAGAGAGAGAGAGAGAGAGAGAGAGAGAGGGAGAGGGAGACAAGGGGGCCGGTCAAGGGGGTCTTTTCATGGCGTGAGACAAATGTTCTGCGTTACACACGGATGAACGCGGTGAATGGGGTTCTTAAAGCAGACATACTTCTGGTCCTCATAAGGCCGTAAACGAGATGTGCGTGAAATGAGCGCGGAGCGAACATTACTGGACCGAGCTCCAAACACCAGATCAAAGGGAGGGAGGGGAGGGAGGGAGGGAGTGAGGGGAGGGAGGGACTGGGTGGAAGGGAGGGAGGGAGGAGAGGAGGGAGAGGGAGCTAAGGGAGGGAGGGAGAGAAGGAGGAGAGGAGGGAGAGGGAGAAAAAGGCGGGAAGGGAGGAATGGGACGAGGGAGAGAGGGAAGGGAGGGGGGAAGAGAGGAGAGGGGGGGATGCATCACTCTCTGGGCTCGCTAAAAACATTTTTGTTTTGTAGTGACGACTTTTCCTGTTCGCCCCGTTCGTTGGAAGGTGTTTGCTTTGACACACGGCGATGGAAAGTGGGGGGAGAATCAGAAGAACTTAAAATTAGTACGTTCAGTTCTGGTTTTGGAAAGGTTTCACACACTTCCACTGGGGGGTGAAGAAGTTGTTGTGTTTGAGGAGGGAAAAGTTGTAACAGAGGGAGCGATTCAGTCAATGCCAGAAGGTTTGTTGTAGAGCAGTCTGTATGAGTTAGAATATTACAACTGAAAATAACATCTGTGGTACAGCTTAACTTCCTGCCCCCGCCCTATAAAGTATCAGTATTTAAATATTGATTGATAAGTAATGACGCGGCGCACGATTTATTAATCATAACCGTTAATAAATACCGAAAGGCTAAGCATTTTTCCGACCTTTAAAAATATCGGAATTGATTCGAGACATTAAACGTAAACCAGTGAAGTTCACATGACTAGTAGAGTGGCAGTTAATAATTAGTATTTCCAGACGAAATCTTGGCTGTGCCACCACTTATAATGAAAACAAAGCACTTGTTATGATTAGTATCCTTCGGTTTTTTCGGGTACATAAACGTCCACCAAATAACTGAATGTAACTGCAACATTTTGCCATTATTTTCCCCTCCTCCGCCACTGGTATGGTCCCAGTAATTCTTCTCATTTACTCCGTAAACCACAGCAGTGTAGAGAGGGCAGTGCAGCGTAGTAATGGAAAGTGGGGTCTCACTTACACCACACACACTTTGCTTTGTACATGTTATGTAAGTTAAGAAGAGGCCCTCAACTTAAAGGGGCTTTGAACTGAGGGGTTTTATTAGTCCAATTTGTTTAGATGTTAGCGGTACAATTGAGACAAATGAAGCGGAAGTCGGATCATCATTTTCAGGATGTGTCTTATGTGACTGAGTGCACTTTATTATTTACTTTAGTGTCAGGAAATGTCTTAATAATAATAATAATAAATGAAATTTGTATAGCGCTTAATATGGTACTCTAAGACGCTTAACATTTTGCCCTATCTAAACTATGTAACAGACATATATTAAGACAGACTAGGATTAAAAGAAAAACAGAGGTTAAACATGAAGAATACGGTGGGAGTTAGGTGGGGAAGGCTTGTCTAAAAAGGTATGTTTTGAGTGCAGATTTGAAAGAAGAGAGGGTTGGAGAGACTTTGATGTGGGAGGGGAGTGAATTCCAAAGGGTGGGGGCAGCAACTGAGAAGGCCCGATCACCCCAAGTCCGGCGCTTAGTCCGGGGGACTTGTAACAGGTTGGCAGGTTGTCTTGTCTTTAGACGTCGTGCCTGTGCGCTTATCTCTTTCACCTTGGGACAGTGAGAAAAACCTTTGTAGGTTTGGTACATGTGAAGAAATTAATAATAAAGCTGACTTTGACTTTGACTTTATTGGGGTGGAGTTATCCTCCGCAGTGAATCTTCAAAAAAAAATCTTGCTTATCGTGTCGTAGAAAGAAAAATTTGGCAAAATCAAGAGGGATTTGCCTTTTTTTGTGTCGATTCTCACAATAACCTAAAGAGCAACCACTAGCTTAATGTAAACAAATCGGCTAGCATTCCAACCTGCGCGGGCTAACTAGCTTGCTTGCTAGCCAAGTGCTGACTCATAGATCCACAAACAGGAGGGCTCATCCATCGATCGTACTCCCACTCTCCAGCATCACCGCCGAGGGAAACCGCAATGTCTTGTTTATCCAATGGCTACGGCTAATCCCCAGAGAGAAGCTAGCTCCTGTCTTGGCTAGTGTTTCTACGCTGAGGGATTTAGAGCCGGAACGCTAGGAGGAGGGAAAGACCGGTGATTTGTGGGATTTAGGAAACTTCTGTGCCGAGTAGGCCTAATTTAGACGTCTTAGATTAAAGCCCAGTCCTCCCTCCCAGTTAACCAAATTACATTAAGGAAAAACGGTTGACATTGTTATTATAAATAACTGTCTGTCTCCAGACAAAGAGAAAATATTTTGCCGTCAAAACTCGTATTAATAGCGTGAAGGTCAATAAACCTCCTTATAAAAATGACTTCGGAAAACAGGAATGTCTTCGGAAAGACGGATGTTTGCTCGGTACTGGGTTCAGCGGGAGAGGTAGAGAGTGCAGAGAGAGAAGCAGAGTCCCTGCTCAGCACATCGGACTGGGAATCCGAACGGACATATGGTTTAGCGGTCTGGGAACCAACACTAAGGTCGGAAGGAAGGGAGAGGTTCAGCATGAACATATAATGAGAGGGGGCGAGAGAGGGGGAGGGAGGGAGGGAGGGAGGGAGGGAGGGAGGGAGGGAGAGAGAGGGAGAGAGATATGGTGGGAGGGAGGGAGAGAGAGGGAGAGAGAGAGGGGGAGAGAAAGAGGGAATGAGAGAGGGGGGGAGAGGGGAGGGGAGGGAGGGAAAGAGGTAGGGAGAGTGAGGGAGAGAGAGGGGGGGGAGAGACAGAGGGAGTGGGAGAGAAAGAGAGGGGTGGTGCCGAATGAGAAAATAAACAAACCTCAGGGGACGTGGTGGTTTTCTAATAAACATGGTTTGGATAACAGAAGATTCGGCCTTCCGACATCCAAGAGACATTGTGTGTGTGTGAAAGAGAGCGAGGGAAGGAGAGGGAGAGAAAGAGAGAGAGAGAGAGTGCATCCACATGACTACTTACTGTGCTATTGGGCTATTTCTTTGCAGACTCTTCCAAAGTAACTTCATTTGAATGACGCTGCATGGCAATAAGGTTACACGTATTAAAGTTAACATGAGAGAGAGAGAGAGAGAGAGAGAGAGAGAGAGAGAGAGAGAGAGAGAGAGAGAAGAGGGAGAGGGAGAGGGAGAGAAGGAGAAGGAGAGAGAGACGCAGACAAGGAGACAGAGAGAGAGTTGACTGAGGAGTTGTGCAATAGCAAAGCATGATTATTACAACAGCCATATGTGGGGGGGGGGGGGGGGGGGGGGGGGGCGGAGAGAGAGAGAGAGAGAGAGAGAGAGAGAGAGAGAGAGAGAGAGAGAGAGCTTAAAAAGACTTAATACAACCGGTGGGGGAGAGAGAGAGCGCTGGAGAGAGATGAACGATGGATTGAGGAGCTGTCGGAGGTTGGCAGGGTGGGAAGTGGCTGTCGGCTGGCCAGCAGGGAGTCCTCATAGGGAGGTTTAGCGAGGCAGCGGATGTCGATGGATATCAGAAAGCTGCCATCGGTAATAATATGCAATGATGTGATTCTGAGACCGACTTCGTCCTCATGGCGCGTACCATGAGAATTTGAGGAGAAATTGATTTGCTAAAATGCTTGTCAAAGGGCCTAGCCAAAAGCAGTTTGAAACAGGGACAAAGGTCACCATGCTAGTGCTACGGCACTAAACATTTATTCTAGCGTTTGGTAAAGGATTTTACCACGAAAGCGTCGTAGCAGGTGGTAAAAGCATTATAGAATGATAGCGTTTTTAGCATTCTGTAAAGTATTTTAGCATTCGATCAAGCATTTTAGCATGCTATCGTCTTGGCAGTTGCTAAAGCTAATTAGCATGTTAGGTCAAGCATTTAAGGATGACCATATTTGGTTACAATAGGGAAAGGGAAAGGGAGGCATAGGGCATATGATGTTTTGACCAAGCTTTGAATCCTCTGGTGGTCAAGCCAGAAAGTAGTCCCAGTTCAGTGCCCACTTTCTCTCTCTCTCTCTCTCTCTCTCTCTCTCTCTCTCTCTCTCTCTCTCTCTCTCTCTCTCTCTCTCTCTCTCTCTGTGTCTCCGTCGTCATGGGAACCCAGCGCTGTCAGACAGCTCCGCTCTAGGGAGGAGGAGGATGGAAGACAGACCAGAAGAACCCCCGTACCGGCTAGACTCATCCACACACACACACACACACACACACACACACACACACACACACACACACACACACACACACACACACACACACGCAAGCAGGCACACACAAACACACTCACACACACACACACACACACGCTAGAAGCCGGAAACAAACACATCCACTCTAGAAAGCACGCACACACACACACACACACACACACACGCTATGAAGTATGCACAAACACGCACACCCACGCTAGAAGGCCTGCACGCACACACTTACACACACACACACACAAGCAGGCACACGGATGACCATGAACACAAACACACACAAACACAAACACACAACTAGTAGAGTCAGGGATTATCTGGTGTATCCCGTTTCGTTTACATTCGCGCCTCGGTTGTGATTCTGGAACGGTCCCGCGATGGAAACCTTGGTTCCCACCCGGGCCCTGTGAATACACACACACACACACACACACACACACACACACACACACACACACACACACACACACACACACACACACACACACACACTGGCCTGACATCACTCATGTGTGTTACATCGAGGCAGACAATCTGTCTCAGAGCATTACCCTGGTGGCTCTCATTGCACACACACAAACGTACACAGACACACACACAGACACACACACACACACACATAGCATACACACACGCAAAAACACACTCACGCACACACACACACATATCGTACACCCGCACACACACCCAGATGAGATTTGTGAATAATTGCCAACCCGCCAACGCTTTAGGCCTTGTGTGTTTGTGAGTCTGCCTGTTGTGTCTTCCTCTGGGTCCCTTTAGACTTCCTGAGTGATGTCTTCATGGCCCCGCCTATGTTGCCACGGTGATATCTACCCTGGAGAAATTTAGTTTTGGGTTTAAACTCTGTCGTCCCGTCACAGTGTGTCAGTTGACCGCATCATTTCCAAACTTAAATTTGTTTGTACGAATGCCGCAAATGTTCTGTTCCCATAACAGTTTCCAAGTTTCTTTTCGAAAATGGCGGTAACAATAAGATAACAGCCAATCATTGTCAAAGACTCCCGTTAGCTTGTTGCTAGCGACGGTGGACGTCATGGTAGCACTTCGTATCATCATGCTATATACCTGCTGGCTATGTGTTCTGATTCCTTGGTTTGTTTACATCTCAACTTTATCAAGACAGACACTTCATCTATTTTTTGTAGTGACTCCATTTTCGATTGTGTGCTGGTATGTCATCCCAGTCCATCTGAGAGCCGAAATCATCTCACATTTACCCCCTTGTCCACCAACTGTGGACAAGTTGGGCTGTTGCTGGGCTGATGCTTGCGCTGGTTCAGTGTTTGTCCTGTATGCCAACTCCCCAAGAACCAGGACGTATCAGAATCAGGGCGTTACAATTAACGCTTTAAAATGACGCTAACCCCAATGCTAGACGTCACTGATTCTTCTTTCTGGACCAGCGTTGGAGTTGGAGCTGAGTTGGAACCTCCTTGTCCGGCCCGGAGCCAGGATTATACACGTGGAGGAGCCGAGAACCGGTTCGAGATCGGAACTGGCTCCGAACCCGCACTGGAATCGCGTTGGTGGACAAGGGGGTGAGTGAGAGCCATGAAAACCACTCAGACGGAGTCCCAGTCGCCAGGCCGTCTCTGATGGAACCATCACCAGACAGGCCCAAGAAAGTGTCCCCAGACCCCACCCACATCCTCCGCCCTGAGGATGTGGGTGGGGTCTTCCATTCCAGGCTCCTCCCTCGGTCCAGGCTCCTCCCCTTCGGGAACCCCTCCACCCCCTGTCAATCAAAGCCCTAAATGGTGAGTTAGCCGGACGCAAACTTCTCCAACGCTGCTTTCAATTACAACTGTACTCATCGATGATTGATATAGACTCCATGTTGATGAGGCTGTTTTACCCTTAATGCATATCGTTAGTACCATCGCATAATTGCCTAAGTCCTATTTTAAGGTTCATCTTGTGTTTAGCGTTAAAAATGCCTGAAATAGCCTTAAATAGATGCCTTGGGCAGATAGTGATTATGGAATGTAAAAAGCAATCTGATTGGCTTAGAATATAGC
>NC_082385.1:32114371-32119371 GCF_031168955.1 Gadus macrocephalus
AGTTCACACAAACATGCACGCACACACACACACGTACAAACACACACACACATCCACACACACACATACAAGTTCACACACACACACACACACACACACGAGTGCGCTTGTGCGGCCGAGATGTTCCCCAGATGTTGGGCAGGAGGGGGATATAAATAGGCCGACAAAGGCCATGACTAGCGAGTCGTTAAGTCCAGCTGAACGCGATGAGAGGCTGGTGGTGGGCTGTCCACATGCATTACGGAGACACTACACACGTGCACGCTCATCTGTGGGCGTGCACGTTTCGACTCAACCAACCGGAGGAGTTGATCTATGAACCTGCCAAACATCGTCATGTAACCGGCCAATCAGATCAGATGTATCCATCCCTCCACGCATCCAACCAACTCTATCTGTCAACCAGCCAAACCTCTCCATCCGTCCAAATATATTCGTCCATCTGTGTGTGTGTGTGTGTGTGTGTGTGTGTGTCACTGCGATGCAGCGGAGTAGGTGCATGGGGACACTTGTAACCGGTTCAAAGAACTGGAAAATACTGGCTTGACAACGCGAAGACCATAAAATACAAACCGTAGTTCTTCATGGAGGTAATCTGATCTCCAGTCCTATCGCATCCTGGAGGAATGTAACATGAAACTAGGGTATTGAATCACACACGCGCACAGGCACAAACACACATACACACACACGGGCTCACACACATACACGCACACACACACACACACACACACACCCTAAAGTGGGGTGCCTGTTTTGCCTTTTATCGTGGGGGTCAAAGCGACTGGGTTAGGGCGGGCTGGGGTCAAGGCGTAGGGCTATATCTGCTGAGGTTCTGCCCCAGCTTCCCACGGCAATAAACATCTCAGGCCGAGGTGTGTATCGCCATGGAAACCCTCGGCCCGTGCTCCGGCCTCCAGCGTTAGGATGCCCTCGTTAGGATGCCCTCGTTAGTGCTGCGAGGAGACGGGGCCGCGAGTGGTGCCTATACCGACCGTACGTTTTGAGGAGTTGCTGAGAAGGTAGGGGTTGGCCAGCTCAAGAACGCATTACAGGTGGGGCCTTGAGACATGGCCGTTGAGGAATTAAATCCAGAACCGTCCCTCTGAGTCAAACCCCGTAACCAGACCCTCCAAATCCCGCCCAGAAAGCTGCATCTTAATTTAGCATAGAGCTTAAATTAGCTTTAGCTTTATCAGTCTCTTTTCTATGTTTGCTACTGTATATGTAACACAAGTTTACGTCATTTATACAAGTAAAGTATTTAGAAGACACCTAACCAACTAACTATAACTTTAACTATAACCACAAAACTATCTTTTACAAAGGGTCTTGAGCCCACCATGTGGCCCGTGTGTTGAGGTGGACACGAATCCGGGGAGGGAGAACACATTGAGAAAGGAACAAAAACAACAAGGAGGCATAACACACAAGAAGGTCGTTCCCGTCTGCCGCGGCGATTGGGAGTGGGACGTCCGCGTGGGTCCAGAACACATTCTACCCCCCAAAGCAAAACGAGGACAGGGTGGACGTCCCCATCAAGACACTTTTTACCAGAGTGTGTGAAAACACAGCGTGAACGAAAGAGGACAGAATCACAACGGGTTGATGGATAGAAGGGAGGGAGGGCGGTCGAGGTGAGGTCATTGGAGCCTGGCGCCGGACAAAGGCTGGAGAGAGGGAGTGTAATAATGATGTGGCACAGCGACAAAGGGAAGTGGGGAGGAACGGACGGACTGACGTACAGGCGTGTGGACAGAGGTTAAGAGAGGAGGTGAGAGAGAGAGCGGCAGAGAGGGGTAAAGGTTGAGGGAGACATTAAGAGAGAGTGGAGAGGTTGAAAATGAGTCAAAAGTGAAAAATTGCTCTTCTGGGATTACCGAAGAGTCATTGCCTCCGCCCTCTCCTCCTGCCTCCCGACAGAGAATGACAGAGAGAGCTAAAAAGAGGAAGAAATGTCGAGGAGAAAGAAAAAAAAACGAAGAAGACAGAAAACAGGACTGTTATTGTTGCCAGGTTCGGAATGGTTCTGTTTTGGCAGGTCGAAATGTTTTGTTTTTAGGACCCAGGACAAGTGGAGACTCACAGGGCAGCAATCGGCCAGTGGAATTTGTTATTGAACACGTCACACACACATAAGCACACACACACACACACACACACCACATGCTTAGGCACATGCACACATATTCGCAAACACACACACGCACACACACACACACATGCACAGCACAGCAGATGTGTCGCAGGTCCCTGGCGAGCAGGTTGGGGATGACAGAGGATACAGAGGAGATGAGGAGAGGAGAGGAGGAGTAAGGAGAGCAGAGATGAGGAGTGAGGAGAGTAGAGAGGAGAAGAGAGTAAAGAATAAGGGGAGGGGGTGAGAGTAAAAAGGAGAAGAGAGATGAGGAAATAAAGGAGTAGTGAGGGAAGAAGAGAAGGAGGGAAGAGAAAGCAAAAGCAGTGAGAAAGGAGAGAGGAAAAAGGAGAAGAGCCGAGAATGGAGAAGAGATGATGTTGATGTACAAAACAAAAAAATGGGAACAGGAACAGAATGTACAGCGTGTTTAACGGAAAGGGCGAGGTCATAGGTCAGAGGTCAGGAGCGAGGTATACCCCCCCCCCCCTCCCCGCTGGGGATAACTGTCAGGTGATCCTCACCCTTATTGAGTCCATGTGTGTGTGTGTGTGTGTGTGTGTTTGTGTGTGAGTGAGTGAGTGTGTGTGTGTGGTACGCAGAACCAATCTATTAAACCCCCCACGATACACGCCTTGACATTTGCACGCACACACACACACACACAGACACACACACACACACACACACAGACCCTCTCTACTGTCTATAAACGACAGGACAGTATATCTATCCACATTTATCCATCTATCTATACTCTTTATCTCTCTCTCTATCCATCAGCGTGTCCATGTATCTATCTATACGTCCATCCATTCTATAGATCAATGTACAGTATGGATGGATGAATGACAGTGACATGATGGCTCTACTCAACACCAACCCTGTCGTCGCATCCACCCATTTCAACGATCCCACGCGCACACGCACACACACACACGCACACAAACACACCTTGCGTCAGCACGTCGGCGCTCCTTTGTCCGACCAGTTTTCGTTTTTTCTCCAAAACTGTATGACATTCATCCGACACTCAGGGAGGGGGAAGTGGTTTAACAAAACATTGATACATGGCGCATTATCGTCATGCGGACTGCCCACCGGTGGCATGTTAAGCAATCGGTGGGCAACAGTTTGAACCAGCCATCAGCACACTCACTCAGGATAAACGTCACCTAACAGGTTAGTAGCATTGTATTTATTTAGATTACAGTTTTTTTGCCCGTTGCTTCAACACGTTTTGCAAAACTTGGCTCATTGTGTGAAAACTCAACACACAAGCAAATAAGACGAAATATACCATTCACATTTATGTGAAATTGAGACTCTGCTATCGAAACCTAACAATCCTTTGTCAAAATGTCACTGATGACAAAAATGATACACACTTGTATCGTCTGAATACACTTTCAGGTCAGCAGCAACACACTAGTCTACTTCATATAAAACACTGCAGTCAATCATGTTCACTGCTTTTATTCACTTCCGAAGAAGGCACGTTTTCACAACAACAAAAAAATCAAATGCTCAATATTGTACATTATGCGGTACTTTACTGAGCAGTAAATTCAGTTTAAGCAAAAATACAACAACAATACACCACTGTACTGTAAACACAGAAAAACACGGCAATTGTGCATGGGTGGGCTTATGGATCCTCGCCTTGTTTGCCTATCTCAATGTCTCCCCAGGCCTGTTCCATTGCCTACAGAAGAGGCATGCGGGCATGTGGTTGGCGGTCATATACGCGCCATCCTCAAGTCGAAATGTATTCTGCTATAGGGTTTCGAAATGGTGAGTAAGGGGGCAAGTATAGGACTTCAAATTGTTAATGGTTTGTGAACCAGTACTGGACAAAACAGCTCGATGGAAACAAACATTATCCCAGACAACAACATACCTGGGCTGCTCTGATCTGTCCTGTTCAGCTGCATCATGAAGTGCATCTAGAGATGTGATGATATGCTGGGTATTGTAGGCCCTATTTTTGCATGATGGTGCAGTTACCCTCAAAGGCTTATGGAGGCACACAGTGATACATTTCCCCCCCGCGCTGCCCCGGGACGTACACGATGGCCCTTTGGCCTTTTTGTAGCTGGCTGATTGCGGTTCAGTTGTGTAAATAAGTGTTTTCAGGTGTGTTGTGGCAACCCGGCACGTTGAGCGAACCAACTCCTCCCAAACAGGACACCATTTCGTTGGGAAAATGCATGTTTATAATGCATGTTTATTCCAGAACATAAAAGTCTCTCCAAAACACAAATAACGTAAACCTTGGGAGGAATCAACGGTCCCCTCCTTCGTGGGTGGAATCCCGTCACCCACGAGGACCGGTCTCTCCGTGCAGGAGCTCCAGGGCTGGGAGAGCCCAGAATGAGTGGAGAAGCGCGCTATTTAAGCCCTGCTTCTCCACTTGTGCCTCAGGTGCTCTGCATGCCCGGGCCGGGTTGCCACAGTGTATCCAAGTATTTTCCATTTCCCAATGTGTTTTGTATTTTTTAATGGATGTGTTTTCCCAATGGCATACTGAGATTTCCTTTTTGAAGTAAGTGTCTTGTATGAAATGGTGTGTAGTGTGCAGTAGCAAGTGTGTTGCACAATTGCAACTAAAGTGCAAAGCAGCGCTTTTGTTTAAGGAATGGTTACATGTGTTTAAGGTATAGTAACAAAGACTTTAAGTTGTGTG
The DNA here is from genome assembly GCF_031168955.1 of Gadus macrocephalus. Classification (NCBI taxonomy): domain Eukaryota; kingdom Metazoa; phylum Chordata; class Actinopteri; order Gadiformes; family Gadidae; genus Gadus; species Gadus macrocephalus. The sequence goes on from NC_082385.1 coordinate 32,119,195, forward strand.
TGTGTGTGTGTGTGTGTGTGTGTGTGTGTGTGTGTGTGTGTGTGTGTGCACGACTGCATGAGTGAGTGTGTGTGTTTGTCGGCATGAAAGAGTGTGTGTCCCTGTGTGTGCGTGTGTGTGCGAGTGTGTGTGTGTGTGTGTTCCACTTCATGAAAGAGTGTGTGTGTGTCGCCATGA
>NC_082385.1:32121871-32124904 GCF_031168955.1 Gadus macrocephalus
TTCAAATCTTTTATTTGCCTTGCCAGTGGAACCGGCGCAAACGTGCTGCAGTTGGATTCCCCCCTCTCTCTCGGAGGGCAGCGTGCCACAGCTGTTTGCGGTCCGGTATCCACAGACATGTTTGAGGAGATCTGGTAAAATAGTCACTCTTTTTGTTTCCTCTTTGTCGCTTTTTCAACGCTTTTTTGACGTTCAACTGTTTAAGTTGTTTGAGCGGGTTCGTTTTTTGAGGAACCGCCGTTGCTCTCCTAAGAACGTACTCGTTGTGGTTCCCGCGACCGCTGCGTGCTCTTCTGGGACCTCCTCGCTTCTGAGCTGACGCCGAAGGTCGTGTCAACACAAACCGACGCTTTCGGCGTGAGAGGGTGAGAGAGGGAGACAGTGTCGTAGTACCCCCTCACCCCTAGAGACTCCACCTCCCTGCGCTCTGTGTGCGCCGTTTCACGGGGTGAGCGCGAGCGCCTTGAGTTCACGACCTCCGACCGAGAATAAGGCGAGGTTAATGACCGATATCCTAAGAATAGTCCTGGTTTTTTCCAGGACAAGGCCAACTGTGTTTAGCCAGCTCGTTCTGTGGGAGGAATATTGCGGTGGATCAATGTGGAGGAGGAAATAAGGTTGGATTTGGAGGAACACTGCCGTTTTGCAGACGCTTTTATCCAAAGCGACTTACAATGTCAGAAAGAAGTACATTTGTCAGGTTTATGATGGAGTTTGACTTTAAATTTCAAGGAACTGCCAAATGGCCATTGTTGACATTTTTGAAAGTATTCCCCTCAGTAATGGGGATTTATCAAATAGCCTCAGGATATTGAAATCAAAATACTGTTTTCTTCCCCTCCTCGACAAGAGTTATATTATAAAAACCCTTTTTACCCTTTTTTTTTTGTTCCGGAATATTCCCGCTACATAACTGTTGCGGTACAATCACCACCATGACTCTAGAACTGCATTTTAAAATTGTCCCTCCCTCCTTCCATACTTGTGTTTTTAGACAAGCGTACATTCCAGACGTGTTGACTCATTTGTATCTTTTCATCAGTTCATCAGGGGGTTTTAAACGGTTGTTGTTCGATGTCTCACCCTCGAACTGCAACATCCTCAACGCTGGAATTCAGGGAGTGGACTAGAGACCGACAGGTAGTGTACTAGCTGGTGTTTTAGAGAGACGGACAGGGAGTGTACTAGAGAGATAGACAGGCAGTGTACTAGGTGGTGTACTAGGTGGTGTTTTAGAGAGACGGACAGGCAGTGTACTTGGTGGTGTTTTAGAGAGACAGACAGGGAGTGTACTAGGAGAGGCAGACAGACGGGTAAGCAGAATTCCCATAAAGCCGTTTTTCTGTTTTTCTGTGTCTGTGGGTGTGTTCATGTGTCTATGTTGTAATGAAATTCACATTTTCTGTTGACCTTTTTGACACAGGATGACATCATTCATATTGTCACTGACTTTTTTATTTGTATTACGGTTGTGTTTTTAGACAAGCGTTGTTGTAATGCCTTAACGTCTGCATTCATTAATTTACGATGAATAAAGCATGTATCTATCTACAGTATCTATCTTAACGTGATTGTAGTTCTACACACACCTGGGCTCGGCCTTAACATACTGCCTTCGCCCATTCCATGAACCATCTTGAAGGTGTGGGGCAGCTGAGAAAGGGGGTTTCACAGAGATGGCCACCTTACACTGCAACCCAGACATTAGCTTAAAGTACCCTTTCCGTTGGTGGCTAATGTCTGGCTTGCCATGGTGTCCCCTGTTGAATCTCTCGTCTGTCTAACAGGGTTTTTTTTTTATTAAACGCCCACGTTCGACTGAAGGTGTTCTTCTGAACAGCAGTATTATAGCACGGGGGGATTTAGGATTCAGGGTGTGAAAGGTGGTGGGTCGGGGAGTTTTGAACAACAGGAGTCATGTCCCCACGACGGGGTCAGAAATCCCGTTTGGCTGGTTTTGTGGTTTGGACTTGCAGTGGTAGGCTGTGCGTGTGTTGGTAGGGTCATGCATGTTTGAGTGTCAGAGCAGACAAAAAAAAACAAAAACCTTCAATCACACACAGCGCACATAGACTTTACTCCTCTGTTTGCATTTGTAAGTGTGTGTTTGTGTGTCTGTGTGTGTGTGTGTGTGTGTGTGTGTGTGTGTGTGTGTGTATGTGTGTGTGTGTGTGTGTGTGTGTGTGTGAGCCTATATGTCTGCATGTTTATGCTGGGCCTCACCCTGATCACACCGACGGTCGGGTGGCTGGCTGTGTGTGTGTGTGTGTGTGTGTGTGTGTGTGTGTGTGTGTGTGTGTGTGTGTGTGTGTGTGTGTGTGTGTGTGTGTGTGTGGGCCCCTGTCTGGCCCCGGCCGTGGCTCAGGATGTGTGAATAACACAGAAGTCAGCAGGGTGATGTGGTCACGTGCACACTCACGCTATGTGCACGCTCACGGTACGTGCACACTCCGTCAGCTGGAGCTCATCAGGGAAAACCAATGAAGTCCTGGACCACCACCACTCATCATCATCTACTCTCCCGCCCTCTCTCTCTCTCTCTCTCTCTCTCTCTCTCTCTCTCTCTCTCTCTCTCTCTCTCTCTCTCTTCTCTCTCCTTTCCTTCTCTCTTTCTCTCTGTCTCTCTTCACCTTTCCTCTCTTCTCCACCGCTCCCTCTGATCCTCCTCTTTATCTGTTTTTTTCCACAGACTCATACAGTTGATTCCTACCTCTTCGGTCTTCCTTTCCACCGCCGCCACGGCGACTCACACTTTCATCTTTCAACAGATGATCATTTGCAGCTTTCCCCTCCATCCTTTGAACTGTCATGTGACACGCCTTGTTTCGAGAACTTCAACTGCCACCGCCCCCCCCCTCTCCCCTCCATTTTAAGCCAATCTCTCTCTCTCTCTGCTCTCTCTCTCTCTCTCTCTCTCTATCTCTCTCTCTCTCTCTCTCTCTCTGTCTCTCGTGCTCTCTCTCTCTCTCTCTCTCTCTCTCTCTCTCTCTCTCTCTCCCCTCCCTCCCTCCCTCCCTCCCTCCCTCCCATATC
>NC_082385.1:32125004-32133304 GCF_031168955.1 Gadus macrocephalus
AAGGGGTAACACTGTCGTTTTAGAATAAAACATAAGGGGTAACACTGTCGTTTTAAAATAAAACATAAGGGGTAACACTGTCGCTTTTTATCGGCCGTCACCGAATAAAACGTAAGGGGTAACACTGTCATTTTATTGACGTTTTAGAATATAACATAAGGGGTAACACTGTCGTTTTATTGTCGTTAGCCTATAAAGAATAAAACGTTAGGGGTAACACTGTCGCTTTTTATTGGTCGTCTACGAATAAAACATAAGAGGTAACGCTGTCGTTTTAGAATAAATCGTAAGGGTTAACACTGGCGGGTTTTTTTCATCATCAAATAAATATGAGGGTAACACATTTTATTGTCGATATAGAATATAACACAAGTGGTAACACTGTTGTTTTATTGTTGTTATAAAATAAAACGATAGTTACGTATGTAACTACGGTTCTATGAATTCCGGATAGGCCAGTAGGAATGAAACAGAACATTATTGTTGTTTTAGAATAAAACGTAGGGGGTAACACCCTGGTAACACCGTCATTGTTTTTTTTGTCATTAAAACAAGCACAAGGGGTAACACAGTCGTTTTATTGTCATCATTAAATAAACCATAAGGGGTAAAAACACCTTACTAGTTATAACTGATACTTCACTGATTGAACGTAGATTGGTTATTTTAAAATATATAACCGTAAACAAACTTAAAACAAATTTATGCTAGCAACTAAAACTCATATTTTGTGAAAAATTTAAACCAAACTAAAACAAGCAAACCCACCCCAATTCAAAACAGAATAATATAAATAAAATAAATAAATAAAATCCCAAATGAAACAGGAAAAAAAACACGAATGTACAGTCCCAAACTACCAATTACTAATCATTTGCCGCTGCCATCGACGCAAATGTGCGTTTGCGCAAACCTGTGGCAAGGTGACGCCCTTGAACACTCACAGCAGCCTACGATTTCCCACAACCACCCGCGGTAAATCACATTTGGATTTCTGCTCAAAGTGTCAAACTCAAGGTGAGCAGATATTGTTCTAATGTGGGATATATTACGGAGTTTAACTGTATATATTTCAATTGCAATTCAAAATGACTTGTGTAGTTCGCCATGTTGTGTCCTGTTAAATGTGTTTTTGCGATGTAAACTAAAACATAGTATAACAGACAGGTCACCTAAGTTAGCCTAGCATGTTAGCAGTGGAGTGTTGGTGTTAGCATTGCAGTAGCATAGGGAGAATACCTTTTTAAGGACACATACTGTAATGTTGTATTACCGTGTATTACCTTACATTTTAACATCGTGTCATTACATTGCTGCACTATAGTTTAGTCGGCAAATGTCGCGATATCTTGACCCATGGCTGTCTGATCACGCGATTACATGGGAGTCAAAAGAGAATTAGCTGCGAATTGGATGTAATAATGATGTATTAATTGTACGTGTGTGTTGTGCGTTGCGTTGCAGAATGGCTCTTCACAGGTTGTTCCAGCTGACGTCCCTCCTCCGCTCGGCGGTGTCCGTGACCCTGCGGAGGAACGTCGGTCTGTCCGCGGTGGTCTTCAACCGGGCGGCCGCCAGCGACCTGGACCCCGTCCAGAAGCTGTTCGTGGACAAGATCCGCGACTACAGAACCAAGAGCAAGTGAGTGGCACCGAGATGTCAGCGTGACAGGACTTCAAAATGCTAAATCAAGTACAACGTTACCATTGATGTCTATAACGTTATTTTGCCAAGTGTCACATGGGCAGTTCCAAACACACATTGACTCCCCATAAAGAAAAAATCATTTGAAGATTGATTACTGAATTAATTGAATGACCAAAGAAATGTTACCAACACACCAATACGCCTATTCACACAATGGTGATAAATGTGATGTAGAAATGGATAAGCCCTATAGATGGAGGTATCTGTGCCCAAAAGCGCTTCACAATCCTTCCCATTAGCGACATCTAGTGGCTTTGAGTTGTAGCCGTTTTTCACGCGGAGGGGGCATAAACACATCAGCATCAAGCAACTTATAGCCATAAATAATTCCCTGGATGGATTGCCTTGCGAGTGGGCCGTTTTAAAACACGCGAGTTCAGATAATGTTAAAGGGTTGAATGGCTGCGGTAGAAAAGTGACAGAGCAGCTTTAATCTTTCCACCAATCACATCACAGGTCCGCTGCTGGGGGCGTGGTCGACGGAGGCGCGGCCTACGAGAAGTCCGTGTCCGAGGAGATGACCAAACTGCAGAGGCTGTATGGCGGGGGAGACCTCGTCAAGTTCCCCGACTTCAAATTCCAAGGTGTGTGTGTGTGTGTGACCACCAATTAACGATCCTTCGTTAGTTCACCAATCGGAGCGCTGAAATGATGGCAGTAAAAACATGTATTTGAGATAAATCGGGAAATGTCTTGACATGTTAGCATGCATTGTGTATTTTGACGGCACATAACTTTTGGCGGTAGAAGTTGGCTGAAGGTAGAGGGTTAAGATCCTCTATTATTCCCTCCATCTGACAGGGAGAATACGCGATTTTGCTGCATACAATTACGCCTTTAACAGCTTTGCTTTTTTACAATGAAGTAAATTGTACCTTCAGTTTCACAAAGTATCACGGCGGCCATTTTCCTGTTCTGCTGAAGGTTTTCTTCTCTAACAATGACTGGTACTTTTCTCTAGGGCGCGCTCTATAAATAGACTTAAATCACAGACTACCAAGAGCGAGCCAAGCTTCTTTGTTCAGTTCAGGCAACGACGCGATCGGCTATGAATTATCGCGTCTAATCATGGCAGGCTTTGAGTTTGAGGAACGCAACAACGATACAAACTTATCGTATGCAGTGTTTTTTTTTTTTTATATCTTTTAATCTCGTCTCAACCTTTTAGGTAAAACCTCAAACTTTTACCCAAAGCAATTTACCTTTACCTTTTCATATATTGCCATATATAACATTTCATATATAACATTCACAACACACACCGACGGCGGACTCAGCCTTGCAAGATGACAGCCAGCTCGTCAGAAGCAGTTAGGATAAGATGTCTCACTTAGGGACACCTCATCACTCAGATAGCAGAAGACCGGTATCGAACTAGCAACCTTCAGGTTACCAGCCAACCTGCTCTACCGCCTGAGCTAATCGCCCATTGCGTATTTTGATGCCACGTAAGAGTTGGCGACGGATAGAAGTAGGCTGATAAATACTTATCCAAAGCAACTTATTGTAATTGTCGCTTTGGATAGAGGCGTCGGCTAAACGCCCTAAATATAAATGTAACCTCACGTTTGTATTTCTGTCTTCTCTTACAGATCCCAAATTCGACGAAGTGGCCAAGTAAATCTATCGCCGTTGTGTGTCTAAGTCACCCATATGTTGTATTTAATAAACGGTGTTGAACTGAAACCAGTCGTTATTGCTTGGAGAGGTGCTGGACACACGGATTAGTTTGTGACTTCAGGAGGAATATCTGAAGTCTTGAACGAACAATAATGTGCATCCGCACCCTCAATAAATGACGTTACAGTATTTCTATTGTTGTTGGCTTTGACATAAAGCAATGAGAAAGACGCAAAAACACTACATGGAAGTATGTTTTGATAGAAAACGTATTTATTACTGGCACAGCTGCTACACCTCACGTCAGTAACTCACTCTCTCACCTTGTTTTCAAAAACATACACTCCTACATGATACAACACAGTGGCACAAAAATAGACAAGAAAAAGTAAGGCAAATTCTCCACATAAAAAAACTGATTTCCAGAGATAAATACGGCAGACAAATTAAAAAAGGCACAAGGTATTTTTACTTGAAGAAAAAGACCATGCAGGCACTCCGGGACGGGGCTTATGTTTTGAAAGGGGTTTCCGTAGGGCTTGGTTTCCTGTCAGGTTTCTAAACCTCATTCACTCCATGGCTGGCCAAAGGCCGCCAGCCATTTTGTTGTAAGTGGAGACAGATCTCCATTGTTACGGTGGGGGGGGGGGGGGGGTGTATTGGTGTAAGCCATGTAGGTCTACTGTAGTCTGAGGTAACCGGCTCTTTGCTAGCAGAGGTGAAAACCATTTTTACAATGGAAATGGCCTTTTTTCCTAACTATGGCTTTGTGGTGAAAATACACCTATAAAGACTTCCCTTGTATACGAGTTCGATAATTATGCTGAGCTACATGTCGTCTTTGGTTAAGAAAATAAAAGTAGTTGGTAGTTATCCTACTAGGTGGGGAAGTAGGGAAGGAAGGATATATTTAATATATACCTGTCATGGAGGCCAATGTAAGTGGCTGCGCATTGAAAGTGTAGTTTCAACATTGAACCACCAGGTGGAAGCAGAGCGCTATCGTTTACTCAACGACAAAAAAAAACGAGAAAAATAAGCGGTATTGCTCAACCCTTTTTACCAATCGTATAAATCAGTCACAAAAAAGACCATGATATCGACAGAAAGGAAGAAAGTCGTCATAAGTCGGGAGTCACAAGTCACGATGGGAGATGTGAGTCGGCATGGAAGGAGTCGAGTGTTGGCACCTTACTGGGGGACAGTGCGTGTTGTCCGGTGGAAGGCCCGCTTCTCACAGCATGAACGACTGGGTGTGTTTGAAATCCTGCGGCTGGACCAGAGGGGTGGAAAAAAAACAACACAATTATAAAATCACTATTTTCGTGAAACGTTTTTTTCTTTTTTTTTTAACTAAACCGATTCCCGATAATAAACATAAATATGAGGGTCTTGGCGGCGGTAATTGCAATCAGAAATGCACCACCGCTCATTTCGTTAACGTCGTCTAACGCCTGAGTCAGCGTTTTTTCTCTTTTTTTTTTCCCCTTTGCGCTGTCATCTTCACTTACTGCCAGTCAACTGACAAGAGAGGCAGAGGGAGAGGAGGGGAGAAAGACAATTGGAGGAGGAGGAGAGGAAGACAAGGAGGAGAGGGGTTTTAAAGCACTCTACTCACTTCTTGAGGCGGAGGCACGTAATTGACATTGGACCTGAAAGACAAAGACAAACCAGATCACATTGGGGGAGTAGGCTGGCGATGGTGGTCGTGGTGGTGGTGTGTGTGTGTGTGTGTGGGAGAGGGGGGAGTAAGACGCTAGCAAGGAGATAGAGGCGAGAGAGAGAGAGAGACAGGGAGAGAGACAAGAGCGAGAGAGAGAAAAGCGAGGGGCGAGAGAGAGACAGAGAGAGTGAGAAAGAGAGAGAGAGGTGAGAGAGAGAGAGAGAGAGAGAGAAAGATGTGAGAGAGCGAGAAAGAGAGCGAGAGAGAGAAAAGCGAGGGGCGAGAGAGAGACAGAGAGTGAGAAAGAGAGAAAGAGGTGAGAGAGCGAGAGAGAGAGAAGCGAGGGGCGAGAGAGAGGGGACAGCTGTATTCCTGAGTCACATCTCTTATGGCTTGTATAAATAATGCACATGTACATGGCAGAGCCTTCTTGTGTGTTTGGGGGGTGCGGATGTGTATGGTTGTGTGTATGGTTGTGTGTATGTGTGTGGGGGGGGGGGGGTGGTGGACCAAACGGCCCCAGTGAACTCGGAAGAGAGCGAGTGTTACAGTAAATAAAAGAGGAGCGGGCGATGTGTGGACAGTGTGGGGAGAAGAGACGTGCTGGCCAGGCGCCCGGCAGCGCACGCAACTCAGTCTCTCACGCACACACACTCACACACACACACACACACACACACACACACACACACACACACACACACACACACACACACACACACACACACACACACACACACACACACACACACACACACACTCCGGGATTCATCACGTTCCTCGGCCTTCGATCTCCTCCGGCCGCCCTCCCTCCCTCCCTCCCTCCCTCCCTCCCTCCGTGTCGGTTACTCTCTCCCATTCGGTTTGCCACTCCTCCACCTCAGGTCTCTCTCTCGCTCCCTTTCACTGCAAGCCCTTCCCATCTCTCTCTCCTCACACTCCCATCCCTCCCCCCCCTCGTCTCCCTCTCTCTCCCCCGTCCCTCTCTCTCTCTCTCTCTCTCTCTCTCCCCTGTATCAGTCAATGTGGCTCACTCACGTGTCTTCGGTTCTGTGCAGGTTCTGTCTGCTAATGTGGGGTGTGTCGTGACACTCCGAGATCCAAAACGACCTGCGTGTGACCAGGGGGGGGGGGGGGGGGGGTCCAAAAGGTCAGAGGTCGACCGGCACAGGGAGGGGGGGCGTTTAGGGTTTAAGGGGGCGCTAATGGCACACACACACACACACACACACGCCATGCCTTTTAGTGAGCCATGCAGCCTCTCTGATGTCAGAGTGAGTGTGCAACTCTGCAGCCAATTAAATGGGACGACTCACCACCACAACACTGAGTGGTGTGTGTGTGTGTGTGTGTGTGTGTGTGTGTGTGTGTGTGTGTGTGTGTGTGTGTGTGTGTGTTAGGGGGAGGGGATGCGGTCAATTAAATTAAAAGCTTTCCTCTATAGGTCACGTGAGTGGAGGAAGATTAATGGAATAAAACAAAATCCGTCCTGAATGCTTTTGAATCTAAAAGCGTCTTCATTCACTCTCCCGCCGAGACACTTGTGTATGAGTGAGTGACACTTGTGTGTACGAGTGAGTGACATTAGTGTACGACGCGTTGACTGACACTGCTGTGTTTTTTCCCCGGCAGAGTTTCTGGTGGCTCAGAGTGCCTTTTGTTAAAAGGGTGAGAAGGCATCTATCTTCCGCTGGTTTCAACTCGTCGTCGAAACTCCGGCCCCGAGAGACTTAAACGCCCCGAAGTAATCTCCTTCCACCTCTCTCCCACCATCCCTCACCATCTCTCCCCCTCTCTCTCACCATTCCCCTCTCTCTCTCTCTCTCTCTCTCTCTCTCTCTCTCTCTCTCTCTCACGGTCTCTCTCTCACGGTCTCTCACCCTCACCATCTCTCTCTACCACCATCTCCCCCTCTCTCTCCCACCATCTCTCTCTCTCTCCCCCTCTCCCTCTCCCACCATCTCTCTCTCTCTCCCCCTCTCTCCCCATCTCTCCCCGTCTCTCTCCCTCGTTTAAGGTAGCATCGCACGGCGATTTCCGCATGCGTGCCCCGGCGAGCGAGCGTCCGCCGCCGCACTTTGCGTATCAGGAGTCACGTCTCATCGCCTCCGACGTCTTTGTGAGGGAAGCGCGCGGCGGTGCGTGCGTCTATAAATAGACCGTTGACACTGACGGCTACGGTTAGCTCAGCGAACTCACGAGCGCGTCGCTGGAATGTAGACAAAAGAGCCTTTTTTTCCCGGCGGCTTCAAAACGCCACGGGATAGCTACGCACGCACGTGACTGCGCACGTTGCAAAAAAAACAACCACAGAAGAACGCCACAGAGATTTTAGAACGCTGTGTCAAAATATGAAATGTATGATAAAGGTTTAATAAATACTTTTTCATGAATTACCGTTTTTAAAACCTGCTTTGTGTTTTTTTTACACGCAACTTTTCTCTGCCCCGTTTTAAATGTACAGTAGTGCATCTGTTGAGGGATACCACCGGTAGCCAATCAGAGGCCTGCGTGGCCGTGTTATTGCATGGCATGCCGGCCATCTATATTTAATATTTGAGTGTTGTCAGCTGGCGTGTGTCGCGGTCGCTCCTGGCGAGATGGACAGCTGGACATCTGTTGGCCGATAACAATCAACCTTCTTGAAAACAAACCACAACTTTCCCATGGTTGGTGCATCTGTTCTCCCCCCCCCCCCCCCCCTCTGCCCACGGACCCCCGTCACCCAACCCCCGTCCAGTGAGTGAAAGACCATCCATCCCCCCCACACTTACACACACACTACACTAAACGTTAACCCCCCCCTTACAACACACACAGCTAAACCCCCCCCCCCCCACCCACACACACACACACTACCCTGAACGTACACCCCCCAACCCACACACACACACACAAACACAGCTGTCACTGTTACCCTGACTCAGCGCAAACAGAAACACACACAAGCACACACATTTACACACACACACACCCATTCACATACACACACACACACACACACATTTGCACACAAACACACACTTAAGTCTGACGTAAAAACACCAAGCCATTAGTTCCTTAGGCCCACTGCACTCTGCGGCATATTAGCGTGCACGTGTGTGTTGGTGTGCACGTGTGTTCTCTCAATGTTAATGCAATCAGTGCTCTCTTACCTTCCTCTGTGGCCTGCGTACACGGACAGGTGGGGGGGAGGATGGATGGGGGAGGGAGAGATAAGGAGGGAGGGAGAGAAAAGAGGGTGGGTGTCAATTTTGGTCAAAATAAAGAAATGTAATAGTTTATTCTCTTCATAGGCCAGAGGGTTTAC
>NC_082385.1:32133404-32164199 GCF_031168955.1 Gadus macrocephalus
CAAGAAGAGGTGAGGGGGGGAGGGAACTACACCAAGAAGAGGTGAGAGGGAGAGGGGGGGGAGGAGGAGGGGGGAGATGGGGGAAGGGGAAAGAGTTAGCGAGATGCAATGTGTTTATACATATTTAAATTGAAAGAGAATGTTAGCTTAAGTAATATTAGCTAAAGAGAACATTATATTAAGGTTAAGGCTGCATGCCAGCACCTGCCATTTACAAATGAGAGCATCCCCATGGTAACCCCTGGGATGGTCACATGGTTGAGATGAAGGAATACCCACTCAACAATGTGACCATCCCTCTCACACTTCACACCCCTCTCAATCTTTCCATCACCTCTCTGCCCCTCCCCCTCCCTCTCCCGCTCTCTCTCTCTCTCTCTCTCTCTCTCTCTCTCTCTCTCTCTCTCTCTCTCTCTCTCTCTCTCTCCCCCCCCCCCCTCCCCCTCACCCCCCCCCTCCACAGTAAGGGCTACACCGACGTGGTCCGCATCCCCGCCGGCTCCACCCACATCAAGGTGCGGCAGCACAAGCCGCGCGACCAGCCGCGCTTCACGGCCTACCTGGCGCTCCGGCGGCCCGGCGGCGGCGACTACCTCCTCAACGGCAAGTTCATGATCTCCACCTCGGAGACGGTGGTGGCGCTCAACGGCTCGGTGCTCAACTACAGCGGCTGGAGCCAGCGGGACGAGTGGCTGCACAGCATGGGCCCCGGGGCCCTGCGCGAGGCCCTGCTGGTGCAGATCCTGGCCACCGACGGCAAGAGGAGCCTGGACGTGCGCTACAGCTTCTACACGCCGCGGCGAGGGGGCGGCGTGGCCGGCGCCGGCGGGGGGGGCGGGGCCAACGGGGGGGCGAGGGCGCACCCGGGGCCGCCGGCGCCCGGTCCAACGTGTTGGTCGTGGGTACGGCGGCGGCGGCGGCGGTTACCACGACGACCGCCAGAACCACGCCGAGAACACCGCCACCACCACAACAGTACAACCAGTACAACCACCGGCAGAACCAGTACCACCAAACCCACCGCCCCCAGGACCACTACCCCAGGACCAGTACCACCAGGACCACTAGCCCCAGAACCAGCACCACCAGTACCGCCGGCACCACCGCCAGGACGTCCGCCGGCCACGCCCCCACGGGGATGGCGGCGGACCAGCCCGGCGCGGGGGGGGAGGCCCCCACGCCGGGCCCCCCCCCCCCCCACGACGGGCCCCTGGCCCCGCTGGGTGACGGGCTCCTGGATGAGCTGCTCCCGGACTTGCTCCACGGGCTGGCAGAGCCGCACGGTGCAGTGCAAGGGCCGCCTCGGCAAGCTGGCCAAGGGCTGCGCCCTGGGGGCCCGGCCCTCGGCCTTCAAACACTGCATGGTGAGGAGGTGCTGAGGAGGAGGAGGAGGAGGAGGTGGAGGTCCCCCCGTCCCCCGTCCCCCCCTGGTGGGGACAGGAAGCAGTCACAGACGTGTGGCGCGTTACTGCGGGGTGGGAGTGTTTGGTGGGGGGGGGGGGGGGGGGGGCGTTGAACCAGGGACCTGGAAGAGGATTGTTGTGTGCGCCGAAGGGGCTGGACTAACACACACACACAAACACACACACACATACACACACACGTACACACACACACACACGTGAGATGGCTCGGCTGGCCCTGCATGCAGCCAAGTACGCCATCGGAGAAACCTCTCGGGTTCCGTGTTTCTTCTTAAGCAAAGGCCGGTCGTACGTGTGCATGTATAAAACATATATATATGTATCCACGTATAAATGGCAATGGTGCGGACGGTTGCAGACCATTGCTGCCAATGTAGCCAAGGACTTGACGTTGCATGACCCCAACATGTCTGGTCAGAGCCTTTGGGTCGGCCCCCAAAAGTGTCCGTGTGTGTTCCTGTGTAACGGCATGGACTGTTGTGTTGTGCTGTGTGTTCTCGTTATGTTCGTCCACGCGTCGTTCGTCACTGGCGTGGTTGCCAAGGCAACCACGCCACCCCCCCACCCCCTCTTGTATCCTATGTTGTCCGTGACAAGAACCCGAAAACCAATGGGAAGCAGTGTTTCTGTTTTCGTTGCGTCCGGGTTTAAATCAACCAATCACGTCTCTGGTGTCACTAACCCGTGACGTATGGCCCCTCCCACAGCGTTTCATTGGTCGGAGCTGCTGTCAGGTATAGAGATCAGAGACGGCCGATTAAGCAAGAAACTGAACTCATGGGGATTACCCAGAAGTCATTGCAAAGTACAGTGTGGAGTAATATAAGTTGGGTACCGTGGCCTTTTAAAGACAAACCTTGCAACTATGAGATTGATAAAAGGCGCAATTTGACTTTGAATTTGACAATGACACTCTTAAAACTTAACGCTGGGTTAAACGACGTCCCTGCATGAACATGGATTTGGGAAATGCTTTGTATTATTTTGTTCAGTGTGCATATGTGTGCACGTGTATTTTCTGATAAAGTTTGTGGTCAGTTGATGTGCACAACATCTGATTGCTCTCACACATTGTGTGTGTCTGTCTGTCTGTCTGTCTGTCTGTCTGTCTGTCTGTCTGTCTGTCTGTCTGTCTGTCTGTCTGTCTGTCTGTCTGTCTGTCTGTCTGTCTGTCTGTCTGTCTGTGTGTGTGTGTGTGTGTGTGTGTGTGAGTGTGTGGACATTACAAATCGTGCTTGTGTGGAAGTCTTTCTGTCTCTAACCTCTATCTGTGAGCACATGGTTCAAACTCGTGGGCCTTCAACTATGTTCATCCCGCACATGCTCCTGTGTTTACGTGTCAGACATCACCCACAGCTGCATTCTTGAGGCAAAGAACGAAGCCAGCATAATTTGGTTGTTTTTCACTATTGTTTTGCTTATCGGAAGTAAGCAACCGCAAATAGATTAGTGGAAATACATTGCGCCGAAGACATCCGTTGTCAAATGATTTTTCGGAAGTCGCTGAGTTTTCAGAACGACCAACCGATCTGATCCGCATAATCAAATTTAGTTCTGCAATTGTACGTACATTCCGAAAAAAAATAAAATGATTGCGCTAAGCTACAGCGAGTCAACAATGTTAGCTTTAGATTCCGAGAAAACCTTGCACTCAAATCGATTTTGAGGACAATCGTCAGACTCCATCCTCGGATATTAAACGACGCAAGTCTGCAAAGCTGAAAAAACGGAAAACACTGAAATATGCTGGCCTTGCCCTTTGACCTTTCATGGTTTCACTCGTTACACTGGTGCTGGTGGGTTAATTTCCTGTGATGTCTGTCCTCATTTGTTTATATGTTTTCGTCTTCCTCAGTTGTTTCCGTTTTATCGATGAAGGTAATCGATGAATAAGTGTCTGGGGTTTGGTTGGTCAACCCAAACATATTAACTGACGATCGGGTTATGTACTAGTCCTCTTTCACACACATCTTTTTGTAACGGCTGAAATTATTTTTCTAAATAAGAGTGCAATATAATTCTCACTAAACAGTGAAAATAAAGGTCCCCCTTATTTTGAAAACTTGCCTGCAAAGGAAAACAAAACATTCTGTGTGCGAGTGTAAGAGATGTCGTTGTCAATGGCGATAAATGAATTGGCCACTCAGATTCATCTCTAATACTTTTTCTTGTCTTGTCTCTTTATCCCTCAGTCAACAAATTAGATGATTCCTTTCTCCTCCACCTATCTTAGATAGGTTCAACGTACCACTGGAACAAAGGAAGAGAAAAACAAACAAATGGTAAAGGGTTTAACTAACAGTCAGCATATAACTAGCTTAATGCTACGTATGCCCTGTCTCATGTTTCCCAGATAGCTAGGATGAGTGACGTTCAGACATTCAAAGCTGCTTAAAACTTTATCGATACTTGGTCAAACATTACATCGACCCAGAGCCAAACCATTTGGCACCTATGCAACATTTCTTTATTTTTATTACTTCAGAGGAGAAATGTTGTCAATGTTCCGAACATTTCACCCTTTCCCTCACACTGGCCCACTGAGATTAATGAAGAATCGACCACGAAAATATATTTTATTATGAAAAACGTAGATTTTGCATGTATGTGTCAGTATTCAACCGTACATACACATGCAAACACAATTGTACTCAAAGTTTTAGCCTACACTTTACCAAAAACATATGTAGGCCTACCCACTCACACACACACACACACGCACAAACTCACACACAAACACACATAGATTACAGCCTCAGGTTTTAACAAACACGACTTTTACTCAGTCACAAATAGAACGAGCGAACGAATGTCGGAGGGCCGATAACCTCTCTTCGGGACTTTCATTTCCGAATTGTATACTTTATCTCACAAACACGCACACACATCCGGGAAAAAACACGACATGTTTAATGACTCTTATCATCAGAAAACATCGACGGAAAAACACCGCACTGAACATGTAATTTATTGTCTGTACAACCGTCACGTGTGAATCTGAAAACGAAACAACAAAAGGCGATGTTTATTTATTTTCTATCAAATTACTATTTAACATAAGATGATTATGTTAAGTGAGAAAAATATGATTGTTGCGGAATGATCCCTTTGTAAGAACATGTTTCGGTTTGTTTTTAGTTTTCTAGTGTTCCACATCAATATATGTACATAAAAATATATGTATTTAAATTGTTTTTGTCTCTGAGTCTTTCATTTTGTCCTTGATTGAATATATTTATATATTTTATGGAGTATATATATCGGCACAGAATAGTGGATCGCTGTCATCAAATCAGCCATACAATAATCACATCTGCAAATTATCCATGTTTAGCAAAGAAAAAAACAATATTTAAAATTAAAATGATAGTCTTCCATCATAAGCAGACATTACTAAATCAATCTGTTTCTATCAATTTATCTATCGCTTTATCTATGTATCTATATCAATCACAATCAATCCATATATCTGACTGTTTATACACCTAGCCACATTCCATCGGTCTCCCCTTTTTAGGAGGAAAAGGCAAGCAGAAGCTTACAGAATTATATATATATATTTATATTTTTGTTTCGTCATGGTTGCAAAGATGCAGATTCGATTTGACCGTGACTGTTGGACTTCATACCATATCATTTTAAAAATCGCACTCTGAGTTAACACCAAATCACCTCCATGAAAAAAGATTTAGGAAAGGAAATATACCGACCAATCATAAACCTTTATCTTAAATGAGGCGGGATAAATTAGATGATGATGCAGAGAAGCGTCGTAGAGGCGTTCTCAACCACATCAAATATGGCTGCCACTGTTGTAAAACGGTCAGTTGATTCAGCTATCAAGACAGTATTAAACTAATATATTTTTATAGGTGTTTATTTTAACTCAAGAAAAGAACGAACGACTTACACTTAAAGCTTTTGTTGAGAAGAAAGGTGTATATTTTTCGTCGCTCAGTGCTGCGTCAGCCGTTTCGTCTCTGATTGGTTGAGGGCCTATACCCAATTGCGTCCAGAGGCATTTGATCGGTTCCCGACCTGCTGGTGGGACACTTTGGAAATCGAAAATGAACGCAGAGGTTCCAGACTGATTGCAGTTTGCAATTCCTCTGGCGATGACAGGTTAGTAATCACAGTATCTCCCTGTGGAATAAAGATTACATGGACTACATTTTTTAAATGTGGACTACATTTAAAATGTACTCCATTTAAACTAAGTTTTAATGTAGTTCAACCAATCATTCAGTATTCTGATGTACTACTTTCATTTGTTTCGGCGTCCTTTAAAAGTTGGCTTTGTCAACAAGCCAGAAAGAATAAAATTACTCTTTTATGTCGTTCACAAACAACTACACAAACACATTTTGAGAAACCCAGGAATAGTGTAGTGGCCACACAGTGTTGGACTCCTGGCCCAAAGGTCCAGAGTTCGATACCCCAGGGACACAGCCCTTGAGCATGATACCCCAAACCCAGTGGCAGCTGCTGATCAAAAATGGGGGTCTGGGGTCCCCCCCCCCCCCCCATAAAAAATTGAATTTAATAGATTTGATTTCCTGTATTGTGGTGCATTTTGGGGATGGCCAATACTTCCAATGCAGTTAGAAATATGGGACAGTTGCTTAATTGTTTATATGCCACAGGCCGAAAGACTAAATTAATATGTAACTTACTTGCTCCTTTTAAGTATAACATTGCTTGGGGAGTCCAATTCCTCCACTGAAAATGGTGGAAAGTGCATACAACTAGTTAATGATCTATCTCTTCTCTACATGTAGTTGTGTTGCGCGAATGCTGCTGAGGGAGGTAGCCTATTTGATTGAATCGCTGAATTGTCCAATCATGTGGTGATAACAAAAAAGACAAGCGATACCATTGGCCTGGGGCGCTCACTGGTGCGACCCGAGGGCGAATTTTCTTGCGCCAACAAAAAGCTGTCTCTGCTTGATAGACAGCAAAAAGTTAGCGAGCTTGCATTGACTTCAACGTGGCCGGCGCCCCTGACTTGGAGGAGAAAAATTAAACGAGGATAAACGCTATGTATTTTTGTTGATTTATTTCGTAATGATAATAGTTGATTAATAGTTGGCAGATATATTCAAGTAAATTTCACGGAGGGGCGGCGCCCTCTATTGACCCACCGCCACTGCTCAAACCATTCCTACTCCTCAATCACATGTCAAAGGTCACATTTGATGAAGGCCTTTGCCTAACAAAAGCTTAATAGCTAATGTCCCCATAACTCTCAGGACAGTCTTGTAAATAAAGGGGCAGTTTTTCCCTGATGCCCTGAATATCTTATCAAACGTCCACATAAAGTGACATTCCCTCCATCCATCCATCTTCAGTTAGTTAATCAAGGGTTTCATTTGTATACCTCGGCTGCGCCCTGGCGGTTGGAGACGATAAATCCTATGATATGCTTTATCAAATGTGATGTTGACGCGCCCTCTGGTGGCCGTGTTAGGAACAGACGTCCCGGAGCGGATGTCCTTCTAGATTGTTCCCCGGCTCCATGCCGCCCCCTGATGGAAGACTTCGACGATGCAGCGTTAAACGTATTCGCCTGTTGCTTAAGGTGGCGTGTGGACCAGTGTTAAGACGCTAGATAGGTAAAATATGAGTTATCTATTCGATTATTGTGTTGTATTATATTTTGAAATGGTCTGAAGTTGTTTTTTATCAATTTATGAGTATGAGTGTTGAGTATTTGCATCCTGGTGTTGTTTGAATAGACCAAAGTAGCAGGCCTGTAGCATTTAGACCTTTACTGATCTGAAGTGCATTAAACACTTGATTTCGATTTATTTTTAACATAGCCTATATTTTTATGTATTTCGTATACTATTTCTCATGCATTCAGTGATCCACCAAACATCGATAAGGCTTGTAGAGGATCTTAACTCATGTATGAGGGAGGGGGAGGCGGGGGGGGGCGGGGAGAACCTGGCAAATCGACGTCTCCGAGCGGACCAGACCCCTCCGGTCCACCTTAAGTGAGCCCACTGCCCCATGCTGCTCCCCTCTCTCCTCTCCCCCCCTCTCCCCTCGGCTGAGGCGGTGGAGACACGGTGCACCTCAGCCTTATTGGCACAATGGAAGAGAGAAGGCTACGGTTCTCCCCTCCCTCCCCTCTCTCCCCCCTCCAGTATATGGCATTAATAGTCCACATCAGGTGTCTTAACTTCTCTCTACTTTCCTCTAGTTTCCGCCCAAAGCACATTTTCAACTGCGCATTTTTCCAATAGCACTTTATTGGTGTGCGTGAAGCAGACCCATGCTTTAACGCACGATAAGAAAGACCAGGGAGGAAGTTGGCAAAATAAAGACTTGGTAGACTATTACTTAATAGCGGGTTTTGGGTTGGTTGGGGTGACTGTAAACTATTACTAAGAGATTATGAGAAATAACATTACAATTGTAAAAAAAAAAAAAAAAAGAGGGCACGCCAGCCATGTGATTAATTGTGCTGGCCGTGCGCCAGCTCTGAGATTTCACACTTCAAACGGGCCGGGAAAGGGGGCGGGGTCGGGGAGGGGTATATAAAGAGGAGACTTCGGCAGAGGGTCCAAGCACAAGAGCAGGGCACAAAGCTGCAAAGCCGAAACTTAAAAAAGTCAGAGCAACAAATAAAACTTGAAGAGATTTTTCTGACAGCTTTGTTTTTTTTTTCCATAACGCGTTCAAACAGTTGGAATTGACCGAGCTTAGGATATTATTTGGTTTTCCTCTTGAAGAATACGCGTTGAAAGTTCACTCTGCATGATATATACGTGCTTTTTTTGCATTGAAGTAATACTTTTTTTTTTAAAGAGTTTTGCACTGGATTTGATATTTCTGGAGTCTTTTTTGCACATTTTTCGTGCATAATTGCGAAGACACTCGCACGGGAACCCAAACGACTCTGTATCAGTAGTTCTTTGCGGGATACCAGCAACGGAATCTACTTTCCCTTCTTCGAAATCGTGTCTTTTTTTTAATTCACTCATTCATTCACTAATTTATTAATTCACTTTTTATTCAAACTCTAAACGGAGGATTCTGCGCGCGCACCATGAAGTTACTCCATCGTTCATCACTCGCGCTATTCTTCACGTTGTATGTCAGCGCGGCGCGCGGCTCCTGGGAGGAGACCACCGCGGTGCCCGTCCGCGTGCCCCCGGAGCCCACACAGGGCCACCCGTGGCGCACGCTCTCTCCGGAGGAGCTGGAGAAGGAGTCCGAGGTGCGGGTCTACCGCCTAGACGCGTTCGGCGAGGAGCTCGTGCTGCGGCTCGAGCCCGACCAGACCTTCCTCGCGCCGGGCTTCGTGTTCCACGTCGTGGGTCGCGGACCCGAGGAGGAGTCCACGGAACCCCAGCGCGCAGTCCCCGGAGCCGAGCCGGGATGCTTCTACTCGGGGACGGTGAACGGGGACGCGCGCTCCGTGGCCGCGCTCAACCTGTGTGGTGGGCTGACGGGCGGGTTTTACCTGCGCGGTCTGGAGTACTTCATCCAGCCCGCGCGCAACGCGTCTGACGTGCGGGAACCAGTGGGGCAGGACGAGGAGGAGGAGATGGTCCACGCGGTCCGCCGCAGAGGTCTCTCGTCAATGGCCGAGGAGGGGGCCGGCGGCAGCGCCAAGTGTGGGGTCAACGAGGACGAGCCGCGGGTGCCCGAGGACCTGGACGCGGAGAAAGTGGTGGACGGCGGAGACGCGTCTTCTTCTTCTGCAGGCGGAAAAGGTACGCGTGGAAAGTTGGATGCACATGAGTGTTCGTGCGTTAAAGATGTGTGTGAAAGGTTCCACGTCAAGTTCAACGTTTATTTCACAAAATAAAAACGAAAAACAAGTTTGTTATAAAGTTATTTAAATTCTTGGATTAAGTCTTTCATTTGGATCAGACGTCCACCATAATCAGTGAACGTGCGCATCGAAAGCGCTGCAGGCTGCACGATGACCGCAAAGGGTTAACCGTGGACCCAGCTACCTTTGACAGCTCGCAGGCCTGCAGGCGGGGGAGGGGAGGGGAGGGGGGGAGGAGGGGAGCGATGGGGAGGGGACGGGGACTGTGGGAGGGAGTTACGCCGCTGTGCAAGAGCCCCTCCGAAGTAGAAAAAAAAAAAAAGCACGACTTGTAATCTCGCCTCCTGGTACTGCCTACGCAGCCTAGCACAGGCCGACTTTCGTTTTTTTTCTCCTCTCAAACAAGAAGGATTTTCTCCCTCGACCGTTCCCTCCCTCTCTCGCTCACTCTCTGCTAAGTTTTCCACCAGAGAAGGTCATTCCAGGAATGTTCTCTGTAGTAGTAGGAGGAAAAGGCAGGCGGTGGGGGGGGGGGCGGCTCGCCGGCCCCAGCGGCCCCGGCCGCGCTGAGTCACGACCGGTGCGGGCGCCTCCAGGCACATCCGCGGAGCCCGGCTCCAGCTCCCTCGCTGAGCCCTCGCAAGCCCCTTCCCCCCCCCCCCCCCCTCCCTTCCGCGCGCCGCTGCAGAAACGAACCCTTTGTTATCGGTTACAAGCGTCGTCGCCTTCCGTGCCAACCTCATTTAGAAAACGTTTCAGACGGCTCTGCGTGAATTAATCTAGTGGCGAGGTCCCGCGACCGACCGACCGACCGACCGACCGACCGGGTCGGACCAGGCGACATAAGGAACCGAAACGTGTTAGTGGACTGACGTGAAATGAAGCCCGCGATGGATGGTGTTTACAAATGCTAATCTCTGTCTCTCTGTCTCCCTCCCTTACCCATCCTCTCTGTCCATCCCTCCCCCTCTCTCTCGTCTGTCCCGCCCTCCTTCTTTCTCTGTCGCTCTGTCTCTCTCCGTCACTGTCTCTCTCTCTGTCTCTCTCTCTCTCTCTCTCTCTCTCTCTCTCTCTGTTTCTCTCCATCCCTTCCCCTCCATCCCTCCCTCTCTCTCCCACCCTCTCTCTCTCTCTCTCTCTCTCTCTCTCTCCCGCCCCCTCCAGCCCACAGCCGCCGCCGCCGCTTCGTGTCCACGCCGCGCTACCTGGAGATCATGCTGGTGGCCGACCAGTCCATGGCCGAGTTCCACGGCGCGGGCCTCAAGCCCTACCTGCTCACCATCATGGCGGTGGCGTCGCGCCTCTACCGCCACCCCACCATCCACAACTCCGTCAGCCTGGCCGTGGTCAAGCTGCTCGTGGTGTACGAGGAGGAGCGCGGCCCCCGGGTGTCGTCCAACGCCGCGCTGACCCTCCGGAACTTCTGCCAGTGGCAGAGGCAGCACAACCCGGCCAGCGACCGTCACCCCGAGCACTATGACACCGCCGTGCTGTTCACACGCACGGTGAGTGACAGGGGAAACCCCCCCCCCCCCCCCCAAAATCTACCCGAGACCCTCATTCCCTCCAACACCCCTCCTCCGTTGCCTCCTCCATTCCCTTCTCCATTCCCATCTACACGCCTCCTCTATTTCCCCACCCCACTTCTACGCGTCTCCCATTACTCCCACCGACTCCAGACCCTCATTCGAGGGTCTGGAGTCGGTGGGAGTAATGGGAGCTAAAGTACCGGTTTATATTTTTCCACCTTGCTCTTTTTTGAAAGACCTCAAGCTTCATCTTCATCCGTCGATCGATAAAGGTGCCTAGACATTAAACCATACACCGCGCCCCTTTGGCAAAAGGTGGTGCAGAAAACCAGCAGAGCGCTTTTTGAAGTCTTCCTGAAAGTTAATTTGACCACCGTCGGTGGATTAGATAGACGTGAGGCATCCAACTGAAGCGTCCTTCCCTTCGTTCCCCAGGACTTGTGCGGCGCCCACTCCTGCGACACGCTGGGCATGGCGGACGTGGGGACGGTGTGCGACCCCGAGAGGAGCTGCTCCATCGTGGAGGACGACGGGCTGCAGGCCGCCTTCACCGTGGCGCACGAACTAGGTGAGGGCCGCCGCCGCAGAGGCTAAGCTAGCTAACGCGGGCGAGCTAGCTCACACGGCGAGCAAGCTAACGCTCGGGGATCTTGTGAGGTCCTTGATCTCGGAGGTCCCGGTCTTCTTAAGCGTGGGAGAGCATGGTCTTCTCGAGTATCGTGGATCATAGTTCTGTAAAGCTAAGTGTAACGCTTGTATAGGAGAGTTTAGTCCTCACTAGTGTAGCACGGGGTTGTCTTCACAAGTATAATAGAATAGTCCTCACTTGTTTACTAGAACGTGTAGTGGTCAGTGTATTGGTCAGTGTGAAGTATTTTTCATTTAGCAGACCGAGGTATCAAAAGTGACTTACAGTAAAGTAGCTAGCTTTAGCAGCATAGGGGGGTAAGGGCAACTGGCTCAAGGAGGGTGCGGACATTGGGGAATCAAACCCAGTTCCCAGTACCTCAGACTACCCGCCCCTGCGCCCCGACCCTAGACTGTAGACCCCCTTGTCCCCCTCCACGTTAACGTCTCCGTTCCCCTCGCCCGCTCCCAGGCCACGTGTTCAACATGCCCCACGACGACGCCCAGCTGTGCTCGGGGGTGAACGGGGAGCACTGGGGCTCCCACATGATGGCCTCCACCCTGTCCAACCTGGACCAGCGGCGGCCGTGGTCGCCCTGCTCCGCCCTCATGGTCACCACCTTCCTGGACAACGGCCACGGCCAGTGCCTCCTGGACAAGCCCGCCGCGCCCCAGCTGCTGCCGAGCGCGCTGCCCGGGACGGTGTACGACGCCGACCGCCAGTGCCGCCTCACCTTCGGCGAGGGCTCCCAGCACTGCCCGGACCTGAGCACCACCTGCGCCGCCCTGTGGTGCACCGTCACCACCTCCAACGGGCTGCTGGTGTGCCAGACCAAGAACTTCCCCTGGGCCGACGGGACGGCGTGCGGCGCCGAGAGCTACTGCCTGGCCGGGCACTGCCTCGCCAGGGCGCAGGCCGCCAAGCACCAGGTGAGGGTCCATGGCGTCATGGCAAGAGGGGGGGCGAGGGGAAGGAGGTGAATGGATGCTCTGTTAGCATTGAGCATCACTATGCTAACATTTCCCCCAAAATCGTATTTAATGGGTTTTCTTTTTCATTTATTTTTTACAATTATTTTATGTCATTAAAAAGAAAATTTTAAGGAGAATGCTTTTAATTTTTAAAAATGAAATGGGGAAATAGTTTTGTTACATACGAGAATAAGAAGCTAATGTGAATAGAAGCTAGTGAAGTGAAAGTTAAAAAATCGTGTTTTACCAAACCTCTGTGAGTGGGCGTGCAACGGGACTAAACGCAAACCTCCTCTGCTTCCAGACGCCGGTGAACGGGGGCTGGGGTCTCTGGGGTCCCTGGGGGGACTGCTCCAGAACCTGTGGCGGCGGGGTCCAGTACTCCCACAGGGACTGCGACAGCCCCCTTCCCAAGAACGCCGGCAAATACTGCGAAGGGAAGAGGATCCAGTACCGCTCCTGCAACACCGACGTCTGCCCAGACAATAATGGTGAGGGCTCTTTGACGCGCGGGACTTCAGACGCTAGCCATTAGCTGACCTGCCACCTGTTGGACATGGCAAAATGTAAAGCGAACCAAAAAAAACAAGAAATTGGACCGTGTTTGGTTTTGTCATCTCGACGTGACTTTCCTCCCCGAGGTGAAGAAATCGCCTAGAAGTCCTCTTTTCCAAATGTTTACGAAAAAAGCACACCATATGTTTACCGTTCTCATATTTATCAGGGTTTGACACGCGCGTCTGAAAACTGATACGTCTGGCTGGACAGCCTCTTTATATAAAAGCCGTGTTTTTTCCTGGCGTGCTCGTGTGAAAGTTAGCACGCGGGGTTAGGCAAGAGCGAACGAGGCCATATGTCTGACACCTCTCTCTCTCTCTCTCTCTCTCTCTCTCTCTCTCTCTCTCTCTCTCTCCCCCCTCCTTTCTTCTCTGGTTCTCAGGACTGACGTTTCGAGAGGAGCAGTGCTTGGCACACAACGACATGTCGGGTCACATGACCTTCAACTCCCGCGACGGCGTGGAGTGGGAGCCAAAGTACTCGGGCGTCTCGCCAAAGGACCGCTGCAAGCTGATGTGTCGAGCCAAGGGCACAGGCTACTTCTTCATCCTCAAGTCTAAGGTGAGCGGCGGAGAAGCGAACTACTCAGGGCCAGGGGGGAGTAGGGTTTGGGTAGGGCTAGGGTAGGGTAGGGAAGAGAATGGTAGGGGTAGAGTTGGAGTAGAGTAGGGCTAGGGTAAAGCAGTGCTAGAGAGAGGTGGGTTAGAGTAGGGAAGAGCAGAGAAGAGTAGAGAATAGTAGAGTAGATAGCAGTTGGTGCAGGGTAGAGTAGAGATAGTTGGGTTAGAGTAGAGTAGGGAATAGTCTAGTAGAATATGGGTAGAATAGATTAGGGAAGAATAGAGGAAAGTTTGGCTAGAGTAGAGAGGAATAGGGGAAGAGTTTGGCAGAATAGATCCCAAGTGACTAATATGTTCTGTGTTATTTGTGAATAGATAAGAAACGAACAAGAAACCAACCGAAACCGATAGAAAACAATAGAGTACAACAGCAGTAGCAGTGCAAAACTGCAAAACCTGCAGCTTCCCCCTTCTCGGCGTCTAGTATCACTATGCGGCAGTAAAAGCCCAACTCTTACTTGCACCGACAGGAAAAATCGCAGAGGTCAGCAGCAGCTGTAATATCTTCCAGCCCCCAGGGCAACGGCCTCATTAGCCCTAGCCTTCAATTCATTAAGTCTGTTCTTCCAAGAAAAGTTTCCTCCCTTGCGTCTCCTCTGCGTGTTGCGTAACTCAGTCATTCAGCTAACGGTGTTATTCGCGTCCCTCTGCTGCCCCCAGGTGGCCGACGGCACTCCCTGCAGCCCGGACTCCACCTCGGTGTGCGTGCAGGGCCAGTGCGTCAAGGCCGGCTGCGACCGCGTCATCGGGTCCTCGCGCCGCTTCGACAAGTGCGGCGTGTGTGGAGGAGACGGGTCCACGTGCAAGAAGGTGTCCGGCTCAATGGAGCACGCCAGGTGAGACCGCAGTTAGATATAACATTTACGAAGCGGCTGATCATTTGTTTACACAATTTCAATATTCTAAGTAATTTTAAGGTTAACATGTATTGTTTATTGATACAAGTAGAGGTCAAATCATTTACTAAATGACATTTAAACAGATTTTATATTTAAAACAAAAATGATATCATGAATGAAATAAATATTAAAACTTCGATGAATAATAATGATATAATAAACACTCATACTGTTAATACTACTATAGCACTATGACTAATATCAATGGCGCAACATATCGGTGTCACCGGAGGCGTATTTTGACCCTCTCCCCTCCCCTTCCCTCCCCAGACATGGCTACCAGGACGTGGTCACCATCCCGGCCGGCGCCACCCACCTCGACGTCAAGCAGCGCGCGCCGGGCCACGGCCGCCCCGACAACAGCTACCTGGCGGTGCGCCGCGCCGACGGCGGCTACCTGCTCAACGGCAACTACAAGCTGACCACGCACGAGACGGACCTGGCCCTGCGCGGCGCCGTGCTGCGCTACAGCGGCTCCGTGGCCACGCTGGAGCGCCTGCGCAGCTTCGCGCCGCTCCCGGAGCCGCTCACCATCCAGGTGCTGTCGGTGGGCGCGGCCCCCCGGCCCCGCGTCAAGTACAGCTACTTCGCGCCCCGGGCGGCGGGCTCCCGCGGCGGCGCCGCGTCCCGACGGCCGTCCATCAACGCCATCCGCGAGGTGGGCGTCGCCGAGTGGACCCTGAGGGAGTGGGGCCCCTGTTCCCAGAGCTGCGGCGGCGGCGGCGCCCAGCAGCGCGAGGTGCTGTGTCTGGACCCCCAGGGCCGCCCGTCCCGGGAGTGCCCCGAGGAGCTGCGGCCCCAGGGGGCCCGGGCGTGCTCGCCGCAGCCCTGCCCCGCCTGGCTGCTGGGGGCCTGGTCGTCCTGCTCCGCCACGTGCGGCCGCGGCTACCGCAAGAGGGCCCTGCGCTGCCTGGGGCCCGACGGCGCCACGGTGGGGCACGAGAGCTGCGAGCCCAAGGGGAGGCCGAGGCCCCTCCTGGAACTGTGTCACCAGGGGCCCTGCTAAGGCTCTAGGGGGGGGGGGGGGCCTCGCCGGACTCCTCCTCTGTCCTCCGCTCCTTCATCCTCCTCTTCGTGTTGTGCGACAGCGACTCCTTCACCGAGACGGGGGACTCTGCGGCGGTCAGGAGCCCCTCCACTGAAGGGCCCCTCCACTCAGGGGCCCCCCCCCGCCACACAACAAGGGGCCTTCTCAAGGCGGGGCCCCGGCCCCCACGCGGAGCAGAGACATTCGGAAAAAACAAACGGACGCCGACATCGTCGGAGTCCGTTCCGTCGAGGTCCAAAAACCCGATTCTTCCGACAGAGGCAAGACGACCAAGAGTAACTATGACAACCAGCTCCCCCCCAAACCCCTCCTCCCCTGCGCTATTCTGCGGTTGAAAAGACGATGTCAAGATTCGGGGGCCATTTTCTTGCGCCGTGACCCGAGGGCGGCACAACAGTACCAAAAAGACTGCGTCGAAGCGAGCCGGGGCGGTGGGCTAACCCTGGCTACGGTCGAACCCCAGGCTTCCATCCAGGGGTTTAGCAGTCCATGGGCATTCCTGATTTAGTAAACGGAAAACAGGTGCTACTCGCAATGCCAATGCCATGCCTTGTGTGTGTGTGTGTGTGTGTGTGTGTGTGTGTGTGTGTGTGTGTGTGTGTGTGTGTGTGTGTGTGTGTGTGTGTGTGTGTGTGTGTGTGTGTGTGTGTGTGTGTGTGTTGCTGCACACGTGTGTATTTTGCATGGTTGTGTTGTTGTTTGTCCAAGCTGGGCTGGACGGACGCACAGACATTAGGGTGGGGGGGAGATTTTTTCCGCAGGGTGGTCCCTTGGTCGTACACAGTTACGCGAACCCCTGAAATATCTACGTTCATGCATATATATAAAAACAGAAAACTAATGAAAGAGACTAGACATATAAATATATATATATTTTATCTTGCTCAAGCCATCAGGAATGGAACAAAAAAAAAAAAGAATATTGGTTCGTTGTTAGTGTTTTAAAAATGTGTTTTAAAAAATGTTTTAACGTTCAAAATACTTGAACCAGTCCATCTTTGTTTATGCTACGCATGCTAGACACTATAAATAGATCACTGTCATGGCCGTCGGCACATCGTTACGTTGAGGTTTCACTACGTCTGTTCAGAAAGAAGACCAGATTTTCATTATTGTTGCTGTTTCTGTTGTTTTTTTCTTTTATAGCCATATCTTGCCCTAATCTACATACTCCTTATAAGGACATTGTGGATGCACCAAAGAGGAGCGCTTGTATGTGTGTGTGTGTGTGTGTGTGTGTGTGTGTGTGTGAGTGTATGCGCAAGTTAGCGTGAGTGTGTGCATGAGTGTGTGTGTGTGTGATTCTAGAGGGACTCTTCTCTTATACTACTTCATAAGTAAGTCTCTCCCGCCTTCTGAGAAGGCATGTTTTGTTGCTGTTTTGTTTACCTATCGTGGTTTTCATCTTTCCTTTTTGTACAGAATACCTAATTATTTATTTTTGTACAGCCTGTTAAAATGTACTCATGAGGCTTTGTGTTTTTTTGAAAAAAGTAATATTTTCTATTTGATATTGAGAATCACAGAAGGATTAGAATAAATAGAGTATTTATACAGTATTATATATATGTGGTCCTAAATACATGAATAAAGTATTACATTGACCTGTTCACTCAAGTGTCTTGCTGATTGCTGTTCAAAATCAAATCTTCAAAATCTAAATTTATTCAAAATGAGTCAAGGGTTTATCTTAACTAATAAACCAACAAATAATACTAAACTTAATTTTAGCTCATCTAAAAACGATTCATACATTTAGCCTGGTCGAATTTCCATTCGACCAATCAGAGCCCATTCCTGCAGCGCCCGCTTTATTAGAGCAGGCAGAGAGAGGAAGCGCCTATGGAGACCGCAAACCATCCAATCAACTAGACTCGGGCTGAGATTGCCTTCTCTGTGCAAGCCCTGGCATGTCGAGGTAAGCAAGACGGCGCATCTCGTTCCAATTACAGAGGCCTGCCTTTGGCTGACACACTAAACGTTGAACTCCCTGTGGAGGTTGAAGCTGCAGCCGGCGATAGACGGTAGTTCCACAAGGCCCTTATGTTTGGAGTGCCCTGATTGTTCCGTCCACTAGGTGGCGATAGTTCCCCTTCAGTCTCTGTTTTAGAAATGTTGGTTTTGCCCACGGATGTGCATTGTAAAAACAATGTTGTCCTGGTTAATACAGTTCATAGAGATATTAGATATACAATAGATAAAATATGTGTTTGCCCTCTGAATTATGCAGAGGCATTGGGTGGCCAAACTTGCCCTTCAAACCTCTTAGATCCTTTAGTAGACCTGGTACTCAGTTTGTAATTCTATTATATTTTTCTTATATTCTAGGCTATATAATTCGCTTTGTTTTTTAATCAAAGCGCATAGGGCTACCCTCGATCAAAGCAGCCATGGTTAAGTCAGGACTCCAATGAAAGATGGTTTCCCCCCCGCTCCTCTGGACCGACACACAAAGGAAGTAATTAGGCTGTAATTATGGCTGGCGGAGATTGGCCCTGTCTGTTATTCAAGATTGACATGTTTCTGAGAATTACCCCAGCGAATGTTGGAGACCCGGGATGTGTCTTTAATCCTTTTTTGATTGGTTGGTCGGTGGAAGTATTTCCAGAAAACGAATACCGAGAAATAATGTCTTCATTAACTTCGAAACCTTTTTTAATTGTTTTATTGTTTCTCCGGGTGGTTTTACCTGCATGCCTGGGTTTACTGCGGGGGAATCGTAACCTTCATCTGGAAGCCATCATGAGTGATTAGTCTTTCTGTGGTGGACCACCCGGAGAGACCAAATAGCGTCTTCTCCTCAGCAGTGTTGCCAGATTGGGCTCTATATCCCGCCCAATCTGGCCCAATATGACAACACTACCCCCCCCCCACACACACACACACACACACACACACACACACACACACACACACACACACACACACACACACACACACACATGGTCTGGGCCATATGTTGTTTTTATGTGATCTGCTTCACACACACTTGGTGGTGTGTGTATTGTTTAGCATTACACAGCTCTTGAATATGAGATATCTTACAAATGTTTAGGTTTCACTTCTTTGAGGGGGAATTTACTTTTTTACGATAAGCAAACGAAAAACGGTTCTGTTACGTGAAAACAATCAAACAAGAAAAAATACTTTGGATGGCAGTTGGTAAATCATGGCGTAGGCCTACTGTAAATACGTTCAAGAACCGTCGTCTATAACAATAGATTTTCTTGAGGCCTTTTGAGGGGGTTAATTTGGGAGTTGTTTATGAATCCCTTGGTGGGGTGTATCCAAATTAACTCCAGGCTACACGACACAAAACAGTCGGGCGTCGATCAAAAAGTGTTTAATCGTTTTTCAACGTAATTGGGCTCATCCTCCCCACAAACAATTGTCATTGTGTTGTGGGTTGAGTTCAACTGACAGGCCAGATGGTTCGTGACAGAACTACAGCACCCCTGGGAAGCTGTACTTGGGAGTTGGATGAACCATCACGTAGGAGGTCATGTGGTTCCTTGTGGGACTCTGATTGGTCCGATCCTCTGTGGTTCGGCCGCTAGCTGAACGACAGGACCGGCTCTGTTAATGATGTCGGACCACAACGCAAGGGAGCACGTTGGGCATCAATTACTGGTGTCTACTCACAGAGTCTATGCACCCATTTCAAAGGAAATGGGTGAATTAAGTGAATGAAACGTAAACCAGAGTTGTAATTTAGAAGAAGCAATGTTTGAAGAAACTCAGACGATTTTGCTTACAAAGATACATCGCAACCTTTATCTTGTTATGTTTATAATAACACCCCTATAATATAAGAATGGCACAACCATCCGTCAAAAAAAAAGAGCAGGATCTTAATATCGTACCCTATTCCTAATAGTTTTGTAAGCTGCTACGCCTCGGTGTTCTGTTTCATAAATATTAGATTCCGATGTTAGCGTTATATCATAACCACCCCAGAGGTCACAATTGAAAACAGTGGGACAGCAGCCTGTGAATATATCACATGTTTAATTGAGCTGCAATGTCGGAGGGCCACTGTAGACGACGACGTATTGCTTGTTGCATGAACACATGTAAATAATCGACATAGGCCTACACGGATGAGGTCAAAGCAGGCTGTTTGAAAATAGGCTAACGCTACAAAAACCATCATCCAGAAAAATCACAGGATGCCTTCTTGGTTTTGAAATTAGTGAAAGAGTCGTGATTCAACCAGAGTGGACAGTTTGGAGGAGAGAATAGTAGACTAAGACAGCAGAGATAAAAACTCTCTCTCTCTCTCTCTCTCTCTCTCTCTCTCTCTCTCTCTCTCTCTCTCTCTCTCTCTCTCTCTCTCTCTCTCTCTCTCTCTCTCTCTCTCTCTCTCTCTCAAAATTCAATTCAATTTTCTATTATTTCTCTCCCCTCTCTCTTTCTCCTCCCACCGTCACTCTTCCTCTCTCCCTCCCCCTCCCTCTCTCCCTCCCCCTCCCTCTCTGTCTCGCACCCTCGTGTACCTCTCACCCTCGGACCCTCAACCGTCCCGGGAGAGGGCAGCGTGAACCGGGGGGAATTCAAATCGCTCCCGCTCGACTGCTGGCAGAGGCCGCCTGCTGGGGCTCCAGGGAGGGGGGACGGAAACACGGATACACACACGTGGACGAACAGGGACGGGTAAAGTTAGTTCCACGTTGGTCCTCGGCTAAACATTTTAGAAGTCTCTCGTGGTTTCGAATGCGATATAGATATCACTATCACCATGACGACTGCATATGTTAAATAATAACAAAGAAGTTGTGTACATTCGCTTGTGAATGTTTGGCGTAGTCCCAACGTGAAACGCACTTCGTCTCATCGAAGGAACACACGACGGGTCTCACGGCAACTTTGAGGTCCGCCGAGTGACGACCACGTCCCGGGTGGAGGGGAGGGGGGAGAGGAGGTCTCAGAAGTGAACCACAGGGGGTTTTATTCGTGTTTTTGCCTTTACACGTCAAGATATCGTCCTGCTAATCACTCGTTTGGACCAAGGATTCGGCAAGAGTTTTTCGATAAGGTCATTTTTCTGGATGAACAACGCGGATCATAGCGCGTCGGTGGCCGGCCAGGGGGAGAGATAACCCCGCCATGGAGAGCGCGGAGAGCCGGTGGTGGAGTTGGCTGAGCCTGGGCTCCCTGCTCCTCGTTCTGTTCTCCGGTGAGTTGGTTTCCCCTTCCTATTCACGTCTTCGTGTTCTCTTTAGCCAAGCACAGTCGGGCACACTCGTCGTGAATTATTTCACAGGGGTTACAACAGTCCACGTTCGTCCAAGTCTTGATGTTTTATTCATGAGTTAGCGGAGCGCCCTGGAGCCGCTAAACCGCACCGGCACGGGGGTTGGGGGGTTCAGGGGAAACACACCATACCGGGACACAGCCGACCTCACCCCGTTTAAATGGACTCGACTTGAATGGAAGTTGAAGTATGGACGTTTTACGCTTTTCTTCTATCTCCGTGTCACCATAATAGTGGCAAGATTGATCTGGTAATCGGAGTTCAGTGTGTGGGTGAATGGGGGCTGATGATACAGGGTTGGTGGTGGTGGTGGTTTTTGAGAAGACCCGACACACTGCCATTGTCTGCCCGGGTATCGAGAGACAGGAGCCGGGGGGCTAGGGGCAAGCGAGACCCATGCCTGGGACCACCCACTGAGCAGCTGCCCTGACCATGCAGGCATTAACATCAGAATAGGAAGCCTTTTATGTTCCCCTACGGCACCAAACCTGGGACAAGAGCCCACCTGGACGGCCCGTGTTGACTCTAGTGAAGGGTCCGGGTACAGACCCGTTGGTTTCTATTCCTCTTTGTTCTGAGCTGTAGAGCCCAAGTCGTTAATATGTTTAAACGGTGATGGTTGAGATAGAGCAGAGCTTTCCCCTGACACACACACAAGCGCACACGTACAAGTGCACCGTGCACGCACGCACACAAACAGCTCACACATGCACACTGCCACACGTATGCGCACTCTCGCAGAGGCTCTCTCAAAAAAACACACTCATTCACGCATGCGCTATCACACGCACGCGCGCATACACAGCCAAAAGTTCGCGACGAAAGTTAAACTTCTTAAATCCACCAGTTATCCCAGCACTTTCAAAGACTGAAACATCAGGGGTCTACACGGTAGATCCAGACTCGCAGAGCCCCCTGGAGACCGAGAGCACCTGAACGCATAGTCCCGATAAAGTCGCACGACCTCCACATCTCGGGAGACGCGCGACCAAGTTAATTCCACGCGCACGCGCAGTCACGAAGTTGATCGTGGGTTCCGTCCGTCCGTGTGACCATCGAACCACATTGCAAAACAGATGCAAATATATGTCATGCAACCTTGCAGGCGTTGGCGCGAAATGTCTCACCCCAGAGGCCACCTTTTTTCAATGAGCAGGACTCGATTAGCATGTGCTAAGTCGTCTTGGCCAGTTAATTCTTAGAAAATAGATTTTGATCTCAATTAATTTTTACCTGGTTAAATTAAGGATATTGATTGATTGATTGATTGACAGTTGCACTTCGGAGCGGCGCCTATGACACGAGTCATATTGGGAGGAGTTGAGTCTAAGAACAAATAAGACGAACGAGAGAGAATAATCAGTTTGGTTTGTTCGTGTTAAAGATTCGTTTATTTGAACTGATTCGGTCGCGAAGAACCCATCACAAGCCTCCAGTTTACAAGCATAGCATAGGAGCGTCGGAACTCGGAATGTTAGCATTTGGTTTTTGGTCATGTCTTTTTTTGGGTCATTGTTTAGTCAATAATCGTAAAAGGCATTTGTCACGATTTTAGGGACGTGAATTAGGATTTTATAATAAAACAGATCTGCTTTGGCCTCTCAATATGTGGCGGTATCACAGACCGAAAAAAAATCCCATGATGCACTCTGATAAACAAGGATTATGGGCTTCTACTGTTTTTTAAACAACCCTTTAAGTTTATTTCCACCACTTGCAACTGAATTTTTTAACACGTATGTTACGCAATTCGACAGCCGACATAATTCCGCTCCAAAAAATCCTGACAAATGCTCTTACGTGACATTGTGACGCGTTGGGGTCTTTTATGCATATTTCATCGTACACATTGTGGTTTCTTCCTGCTCCAGTGTCTACTGGAAGGTGTTTCTTCCGAACAACTAAGATATAACAGGTAGAGGGTCATTTGAGGAAAATCATCTCTCATTATTTAAATCATAAATGGTTCCAAACAGCAAAGCTCTCGAAGGCCTCGAGGTATCGTTAGATTCTACTTCATCTCTTTATAACGTTGCAGGTGTATTGTTTGGTTGAACTGGGAGTTGTTTTCGAGGAAGAGACCTTTAACATAGCAATAAAAAAAGGTGTGTGTGTGTGTGTGTGTGTGTGTGTGTGTGTGTGTGTGTGTGTGTGTGTGTGTGTGTGTGTGTGTGTGTGTGTGTGTGTGTGTGTGTGTGTGTGTGTGTGTGGTGTGTGTGTGTGTGTGTGTGTGTGTGTGTGTGAGGGAGCCCGATGGCGTTTGAGCCCATTTGCATAAGAGACGATCAATTTTGCATCTTTTCGCGCCAGGGGGAATTTCGGTGGTGTGTGTACAAAAAAAAAGGTTTTCGTTGAAAGATTATCTTTGAATACATTTTCTTTCATCTTTGCCCTTTTTATCTTTCCCATTTGAACTATGAGCTCCTTTGAGAAAAAAAATCACTCCTGCATACTTCCTAGAACGTGTGATAGAAGTTTTGAAAAAGAGGGTGTTTGTATTTGTCTTTTGATTTCACCTGTGCAGTGCAAATAGGTCAGACCTAACGCATTCATATTGTGGTATCAACACCACCCAGTCCATAGGGGATACCAGTCGCACAACTTCGCCCAACACAAGTGGTTGGTAGAAGAGGTTGGCTGTAGCTAGTTCAGTTGGCATATATGCTTGTTAGTTTGATTGCTTGGATGGATAAAATTCCTTTTTCGGTATTTTCAGTCATAAAACGTGGCATCGGAGGGGAAAAACGCAACCTATGTACGTAACACAGGTGCTTTTATGTCTTGTGTTACCCAAGACATAAAGCAAGACACTTTGTCTTGCTTTTAACGATATTGAAAGTCACTCAAGGCAACCTGTTGACAGCCTTGTTGCCATGGTGAAACGGGCCAACTGTTCCACCCGTGAGCCCAGTATAATAAACACAACTTAATGTCACTCAGTGTAGTGTAAAGCGAGAGGGAGAGGGTATTTTATAAGACATTGGCAGTAAATTGTACGGGTACACACCGTTGATGATGTTGGCGTCGTACCTACGAACCAAAATGTCCTGGAGCAGTTTAATGAGCTCTAAAAAGGTGTGTGTGTGTGTGTGTGTGTGTGTGTGTGTGTGTGTGTGTGTGTGTGTGTGTGTGTGTGTGTGTGTGTGTGTGTTACAGGCGTTGGTGAGGCCAAGTGTGATGATTGCGTGGAGTACTGCTGTGAAGGCACTCCACCCTTCTGCTGCCTCCTACTATGCCTATGTGGGCGATGTCCCTCTCGTAAGTACACATGCGCGCGCGCACATACACGAACACATGCACACATGTATACGCACGCAAGCAAATGCGCACGCAAATATAAAGCGTTTATCGGAACACTGTCTTGAATTTTGTTCAAAGAAATTAAATTAAAGTTTTTTCACTGTTTTTTGTGAACCAGTCGTTATTGCTAGTTTTTACATGTGTGTGTGTGTTTGTGTGTGAGTGAAACAGTTCAACGTGATTGTGCTCAACCGAACACGCTTGAACACATGTCTCGCTTTGAGTAATCAAGCTACAATTGAACACAGCTGTTGATGCAATAAAACAGAAGAGCAACTTAATTACATCCTATGATTATAATGAGATGTGGTTACATCTTCCCACGGTATCCAACGTTAAATTCCAGTTTCTAGACTTGGTCAACCCTTTACGGTGATGACGTCTGTCCGGACATTCAGGACACAGTTCCAACCAAGAGGCCACTGGCCTAACCTGTTTCCATTTGTGACCTTTGACCTGTGACCAGGTGCTGACCCGACATAAGTCAAGCATAGGGTCCAGTCCAGGCTTCAAAAGGTTGTGTGGTCCAGACCCCCCTTCCCGAACTGGACCAGACACCCCACTGACGCCCACTAACATCTGTCTTCTGTCTTCTGTGGGCCGAGGTTACGATCAGCGTTTGTGCCCCGGGAGAATGAATCTGCCGTGGTCAAGGGTGTTTAGGAACTCAAGCTCTGATGTGCAGCGATGGAAGAGTTAAAGAAAACGCACGCAAAGAAATTAGTAAAATAAAAAGTGCAATGTATTTATGATCAGATCAACAGTCTCTCCGGTACCCACGTCGGGGACCCAACCCGACCTAAAGGAATTTGGTACCCACGTCGGGAACTCCAAACCGACCTAAAGGAACTTGGTCCTTTCTCTGGGACTCCAACCAGGATTCTAGTACCTCTATTCTATGACCTCTAACCCAGATTCTAGCATTCTAACCCAGACACACGTCGGGACTCTAACCACGAACCAAAGGCCTTATTCTGGGACGCCGACCCAGACAGAACTCAGGCCTTTCTCTGGGACTCCAACCATACCTAAAGGAACTTGGTCCTTTCTCTGGGACTCCAACCGGGATTCTAGGACTCTAACCAGACCGAACTTGGGTCTCAAACCCTTATCCTTTCTCTCTGGTATCAGATCATGTATCTTTCTGGTAAAATAGAAAATAAAGGGAAAATTAAAAAAGGCATTTTAATAATAAAATAGAAAATAATAATTTTAGAAAGTGCAAATGTATTTAAGATTTAGCAGAAAGCTAAAGCAAACAACAAGCTAAAGTCGTTACTTATTCAGAGGCTGAATAATTAACTGAATTAACCGCCCCTGACATTTTTTAACTGACATTACTACTGTTTACTAGTATAACTACTACTAGGCCTAGTCGTTTTCAGGGCACGTTTGTGACATAGAAAAAAACTAAAAAGCATTTTATGTAGCCTTTTGATTTACTAGCAGCGGGGAAAGGAGTTGTTTTATTTCTAACAGGGTTTACCCACCTTAAGAAAACCTGCATACACGCTCTTATTTTGGTTGACAATTGGGTATCCAGTTTGTGTTGAACCGCACCTATCACAGGCTTAGGTAGCTTTAGGATTATGATTTCTCACTCTCAGCTGAAAGGAACTAGGTTTGAATCCCTCATGTGCACATAAAGGCCTACCTGTAAGCCTCCTTGAGCAGGACAGTACTTAACCCCCCCCCCCCCTCCATCTCTATGACATATATCTTATTGTGTAAGTTCCCTTGGTTAAAAGTTTCTTGCTTTAATGAGAACTCTCTCTCTCTCCCTCTCTCTCTCTCCTCTCTCATCTCTCTCTCTCACTCTCTCTCTCTCTGCTCCGCACTCTCTCTCTCTCTCTCTCTCTCTCTCTACTCTCCTCTCTCTCTCTCTCTCTCTCTCTCTCTCTCTCTCTCTCTCTCTTGAGAACAACCGTTCTCAAGCCTGGACACCATATTCCTGCTATTTATGAATCATATGTTCTTGTGCCGCCTCTCCAATTTAATCATTCCTCACCTCTTCGGTTGCCATGGCAGCCCACAATCAATCTTCCCATGTTATCCGTCTGAGTCGGCCACCTTGCTGGGTTTGTGTGCATGCGTGTGTTTATGTGTCCCTTTGCCTGTTTATTGGATTCTCAATGGTGTATTATTTTTTATGTGTGTGTGTCTGTTTGAGTTGATTATAATATGTGCGTTATTATAGATTATAAAGAAATGTGTTTATTTGTGTGTGTGTGTGTGTGTGTGTGTGTGTGTGTGTGTGTGTGGTTGTGTGTGTGTTGTGCGCGTGTGTGTGTGTGTGTGTGTGTGTGTGGTGGAGGGTGTATGTGCTTGCGTAATCTTTCCCTGCACACCCTCCGCTTGACAATTGCTATAATTCTATTAATGTGGAATCTATTTTTTTTAATGTACTTTTACTCATTTACTCAGCCTTCAGCATTATAAACAAGCAGGGGTGTGTGTCTGCGTGTGTCTGTTTTTGTGCAAGCTTCTGTGTGTGTGTGTGTGTGTGTGTGTGTGTGGTGTGTGGTGTGTGTGTGTGGTGTGTGTGTGTGTGTATGTGTGTGTGTGATCCATTCAATTATTGCAAGCCTAACAATTTCTAGTGGAAATGAGTTTATAGTAATTTGCCTTATAAACAGATGTGTGTGTGTGTGTGTGTGTGTGTGTGTGTGTGCGTGCGTTGCAGGGGCACGGCGATCTCGGGCATCGTGTTCGGCGTGGTGTTTCCTCAATGGGCGCCATGGCGGCGTTGGTCCTGTGCGTGTGCATGTGCATGAAGAACGGGCGCGGGGCCGCGAGTCGACGTGTTCAGGACCTCCTACATCAACAGCGTGACCCAGGGTTACCCAGGTACCCACACTCACTCACTCACTCACTCACTCACTCACTCACTCACTCACTCACTCACTCACTCACTCACTCACTCACTCACTCACTCACTCACTCACTCACTCACTCACTGCCTCACTCACTGCCTCATGCACACACTTACTCCCTCACACTCACTCACTCACTCACTCACTCACTCACTCACTCACTCACTCCCTCACTCACTCACTCACTCACTCACTCACTCACTCACTCACTCACTCACTCAATCTCTCACTCACTCCTCATGTACTCACTCACTCACTCACTCACTCACTCACTCACTCACTCACTGCCTCATGCACTCACTCACTCACTCACTCACTCACTCACTCACATCCCTCATGCACACACTTACTCCCCTCACACTCACTCACTCACTCACTCACTCACTCACTCACTCACTCACTCACTCACTCACTCACTCACTCACTCACTCACTCACTCACTGCCTCATGCACACACTTACTCCCTCACACCTCACACTCATGCACCTTCACCCACAAAACTCACGCACCTACACACGCACACCGCACACACACACACACTCATGCATGTACATGAGTCTGTAGGTGTTATATGTGTGTGCGTGAGTGAAGGTGAAGGTGTGGTGTTGATCTGTGTGTTTGTGTGTGTGGGTCTCAGTGAAGGCGTGTGTGCACAACGTGTGTGCATCTGCGTGCACGTGTGAAACCCTAGCCGTCATGCTAGCAGGCAGGGGAGTGGAACAAAGAGTGTTCTCAAGAATGGATGGGTGTAATATTCCTCATGCTACACCCTCACCTGCGGCAGTCACAGTTCCCCCCCCCCCCCCAACCCAACTGAAATCAAAGGGCTCAAAGCTGTGATGGAGTACGGACGTGACACGTGTACATGAACCCGGCTATGGAATAATACGCGGCTTTTTCCACTGGGTTCCTCTCTCATTGTTGACACAGCGCATTAAACAAAGGGTCCGCGCTATGTGGGAGGTTTTGTGTGGCTAGCAAACAGACAATGTACTTCCGTGATGTGGTTCACCATTGAACACAATTGTTGCCATAAACACAGGCCCGGAAACACATCTGATGTCATCCTTTCAGTTGTGCAATCTGGTATTTAATGGAAAGGTTTTATGTCCTCTGGACTTTTTGAAGTTTTATTTTAAGGACTCTTTGTCAGTTGCGCCTCCTACTGTGTTCACCAACGTAAAAAAAAAAAGAAGAGTACAACAGAGAGAATGTTCGGCGACATTGCACACTGCAGAACGTTGAGAGTTTATCATTTATTAGTTATTGGCCTTGTCAAGAGTTCGTCCCTGCCAATGTAAGCACTTGGTAGATTCCCCCCACCAGAGGGCGCTACTCTTCCACTCAAGACGCGAAAATGTAAACGCTGGCGACGCTTCCCCTTGAACATTTATGAACTAGCAGTCCATAAGAAAATAACGTTTTATGTTTGAATAAAAAATGTATTAGATTTTTGACAAAAAATTGACAGGCTATCAGTTGAGAAAATATAATTTTTTTACAGAGGTTTCACCTTAGGACAAATGCAGGTATCTAGTGTAGTCTACTATTGGCCCCTGGTACTAAAGCACGCCTTCAATTAATGTTGAGTGTCATCTGTGTTTGTCCTACGATGACCCCTCTGTGAAAAGGGTCCATCGGGCTTGTACGTCGTGACTTTTACATAGCAATGACCATCTTCATCTCTGAGGTATAGGAGCGTAGGAATGCTTTTGGTAGTAACGGCGTCTTGGTTATTGTTCAGTTATGAATGGTGAAATTATTGAGTCATTGTGGGGGGACATTGCTGTGTTCGAAAATGTCACAGCGTTTCTCATGGGAGATGTGGCAAAACAAAGTTTTGATTAGCCTACATTACGGTATATTTACGTTGATGTTACTACAACTCGCCCTGAGCATCAGAAATGGCAGAGTATTACAACAGAAACTCCCATGATGCATTCTGATGTACAAGCCCTATTGGGATGTGATATCGCTCCACGAAGCAAGTGTTTTTATTATATTATTATATTATTTATTTGATTATTATTCAATATGCACTAACATTGGGCCATTCTGGATTATGCAAATTAAACATTATTATTATTGTTCTCCTCCTCCTCCTCCTCCTTCTCCTTGTCCTCTCCTCTTCTCTTCTCCCCTGCTCCTCCCTCCTCGCTCTCCTCCCCTCCTCACTCCTCTCTCTCCTCCTCCTTCCTCCCGCCTCCCCCTCGCACTCTCCTCCTCCTCCTCCTGCTCCTCCCCCCTCATGCCTCCTCCCTCCTCCTCCTCCTCCTCTCCTCCTCACCTCCTCCTCCTCCTCCTCCTCCTCCTGCTCCTCCTCCTCCTCCTCCTGCCTCCTCCTCTCCACCCCTCCTCCTCCCCCTCCCCCTCCTCCTCCCCTCCCTCCCCTCCCCCCTCCACCTCCTCCTCCTCCCCTCCTCCACCTCCTCCTCGCCCTCCTCCTCCTCCTCCTCCTCCTCCTCCTCTTCCTCCCTCTCCTCCTCCTCCTCGCCCTCCTCCTCCTCCTCCTCCTCCCTCCTCCTCCTCCTCCTCCCTCTCCTCCTCCTCCTCCTCCTCCTCCTCCTCCTCCTCCTCGCTCTCATCCTCCTCGCTCTCCTCCCTCCTCCTCCTCCTCCCCTCCTCTCCTCCTCCTCCTCCTCCTCCTCCTCCTCCCCCCTCTCCCCTCCTCCTCTCTCTCCTCCTCCTCCTGCTCCTCCTCCTCCTCTCTCCTCCTCCTCCCCCCTCTCCTCTCCTCCTCCTCCTCCTCCTCCTCCACCTCCTCCTCCTCCTCCTCCTCCTCCTCCTCCTCCCCTCTCCTCCTCCTCCTCACTCCTCCTCCTCCTCCTCCTCCTCCTCCCCCCCCTCTCCTCCTCCTCCTCCTCCTCCTCCTCCCCCTCTCCTCCTCCTCCTCCTCCTCTCGCAGGTCCCCCGCCCCCCTACAGCTACGACTACGAGATGTACCCTCCCTCCCCGCGCCCCCCCCCCTACAACCCAACACCGGCCCGGCCCGGCAACCTACTCCCCCCCACCCCCCCTTATCCCGGCTGTGCCCTGAGTGAACTCACCCCCCCCACCGCTGCTGCCAGCCCAAACCAAACCCCCGGCGGACATTTTGACACTGGATCACTGAGCGGGGTGTTGGTGTGTGTTTGGACATCCTTCTTATTTTGTATTCTTTTTGGGTCGACGTGTGTGCATCTCGTTCCCTGAAAGAATGTGAACGTAACATGCCTCTTTGCATGTTTGCCCAAAGCGATGCCATCTACCCCAGACACACCCCTAACCCTGGGTTAGGGTGGTCTGGGGTCAGTTGGGATTGGGGTAGTCTGGGCGACAGGACATCTGCAGAGCGGAACCCCCGTTCGGTGTCCGTCCAGAGTTTTGGACGATGTAGAATGTTTTATTGCACACGGGACTCTTATTTGGGTCGCAGGAAAGGTCAAAGGTCGTCTGCTGTAATCTCGCGCACGGCGGAACTTAATATGTGATGCATGATTTTAAAGTGTCTATCTATTTTTTCCGATAGTTTGTGTGACAACGTTGAAGACTCGGCGGTTGATACTGAATCGTTGTTTGGGTTTGTCTTACTTGAAAACAGTGTTGTGGAGCTGTGGCTGAAACGTGGAGTCGTCCACCTGACTTATGTAATACTTTGAATGGTTTCTTGTATTTACCCCCCAACAAAGTCGTAGAGATGGGATTTTAGACTCCTGTGTGAATGATCTGTGATCCTCATCCAGAGGACATTGGACTGCATACAATTTGAAAAAATAAATAGATTCTAGTCTATTTGTGCTGTTTCTCTATCTGTGTACATAAATACAAAATCATATTAAAATTAATTTGAAATAATAAAAGTTGAATCAACGATTTCTTTCTCCCCAAAAATAAATCACAGCGCAATTTTGTGTCTGTGTGTGTGT
>NC_082385.1:32164299-32169299 GCF_031168955.1 Gadus macrocephalus
CACAATCACACTCACACACACACACACACACACACACACACACTGCCATTCAATGCATGAGCAGCATTAACGACCGCAACGCTAACACTGAAGCTAACGCCGAGCTAGTGCTAAAGTTAACTTCCGCGGCCCCCGTTAGCGTTAGCATCAACACGAGCGCTGACATTAGGAACCGCCTCTTTTTTCTTTGTGAGACTGTGTACACAAACCAATCGGATCACGGCGTCTGCAGTGACCCACTTATAAGGACAGTGGGAGATAATCGCACAATAGAACGCTGCTGAGGGGGGGAGGAGGGGGAGGAGGGTGGGGGGGGGGGGGGGGAGAGCTGGTGGCTCTATTGTTGCTTAGCATCAAGCCACCCCCCCACCATCCAGGCCAACCTGATCCATTAGTGAGACTAGTGTCCACACACACACACACACACACACACACACACACACACACACACACACACACACACACACACACACACACACACACACACACACACACACACACACACACACACACACACACAATGATACAAGCACAAACTGAAACATAAACACACAAACTGCTACATAAACAAAAGCAAATACACAACTCACCAGCACACACACACACACACACACACACAAACAAACAAACCTAGCTTATAATAGCACCGTAAGTGCAATCAATTGCACTCGTACACTCAGAACAAACACAGTATTCCTTTTAATCCATCCGTTTAAAAATAGCACTGCCATCAAACAATTAACGAAAAATATATAAGCAGATACCTTAAGACGAATGGAATGTGTGCACAAAGACAAACACACACACACACAACAGAAAGAGATGACCATAGACTGACTCTAATCCAGTCTCCTCTTCATCTAAACAACAAATACGAAACGGCCAATGGATGCCTTCCCCCTGCTAGCAACACTGCTTGCCTCAGCCAATCAGCTCTCCCCATGGCGCTTGAAGTGTTTACCGTTTATAGATTCCTGACTTACTTAGAACCAAGAAAAACAGTAGCCTGTCATAATAACTAATTATATTTTAAATTAGTGAGTTTACTGCCGTTCAGGGTTGAATCACCTCCGACACTTCATGAATCATTTCATTGATTAAGATTTAGATTTTCATTAAATATCAATGAAAAATTAAGAAATGTAGTTGATAGAATTGCTAACAAAAAAAAGAAACGTCACAATAAAAGTACGACATACACTAGTATTTTCTGCTTGTGACAACACCAGCTAATTTAGGACACACACTTTGGGCGCTGGTACTACTGAGGACTTGGCTGGTCCCCATAATGAACGAGGGGAGTGTGTGTGTGTGTGTGTGTGTGTGTGTGTGTGTGTGTGTGTGTGTGTGTGTGTG
This sequence comes from Gadus macrocephalus, assembly GCF_031168955.1. Lineage (NCBI taxonomy): Eukaryota > Metazoa > Chordata > Actinopteri > Gadiformes > Gadidae > Gadus > Gadus macrocephalus. Next base: position 32,165,656 of record NC_082385.1, read on the forward strand.
TGTGTGTGTGTGTGTGTGTGTGTGTGTGTGTGTGTGTGTGTGTGTGTGTGTGTGTGTGTGTGTTGTGCAGGGGACGTGTCAATGCCCACGGCCAGTCCGTCCGACCAGAGGGGAGGAGCCTGCCTCCGCACCACCTGCTGGTCACACGAGAGGACCGTCTCGCCGAGCCTGCCGGTACGGGTGGGACGGCGCGACACCCATGCCCTCCTGGACTCAGGGAGCGTGGTCACCTTGATCCGGCCCGACTTAGCCTGTGGAACGCCCGGGCAGGACGTGGAGGTGGGCTGCATCCACGGACAGACGGAAACATACCCCACCAACCACATCACCGTACAAACCCCGAAGGGGACCTTCACGGTCCAGGCCGGGGTAGTGCCCAACCTACCCATGCCCCTGTTAATTGGACGCGACTGTCCCATCTTTGGACGACTGTTGGGGGCGGAGCTTCGCCCACCAAGACCCCGACATCCAAGGACGAGACCGCGCCAGCGACGAAGCCGACCCGTCTATATGGCAGGCCAACCCCCACAATCCCCGACTGACTCCGACGAGCCTCCGCAGAGACCCGCGAGAGAGGTAGGACGCCGGCCTCACGCCTCGTCCACGGAATCCCTTCCCCCGGGGACACCGGGCACGATGACCGCCTCCGAGCCGATACCCCCACCAGAGGAGAGTGAGAGCCCACCCCTCATTGACTTCTCCGACCTCCCCCTGGCCGTTGAGGGGCGAGCGGACAGGGGCGGACGGTTCGCCACCGCCCAGCTGGAGGATGACTCCTTAAGACAAGCCTGGGGACACGTGCAAACCCACGAGGGACTATCACGGGACTCGGTGAGTTGCCGGCAGTATCCACATTACAGCACACGGGGAGGGTTACTGTATAGGGTAATTCAGAGGGGGGGAGAGGAGGTGGAACAGCTGATCGTTCCACGGTCCTATGTTAGCAAGGTGTTGTACATTCCACCTTGCCCACTCACACCTCCTAGGGGCTCATCTGGGGATGGATAAGACCAGGGACCGGGTTTTAGCTAGATTTTATTGGCCAGGGGTAAAGAAAGACATAGAGGACTACTGCCGAGCCTGCCCCGAGTGCCAACGTACCGCCCCTAGACCGTCCGTACGGAATCCCCTCATACCCATGCCCCTGATCGAGGTCCCCTTCGACAGACTGGCATTAGACATCGTAGGCCCCTCCCCAGAACTAGCCGAGGTCACCGCTACATACTGGTCATGGTAGACTACGCGACCCGCTACCCAGAGGCCATACCTCTCCGCGCCGCCACAGCCAAGGCAGTGGCAAGAGAGCTAATGACGTTATTTAGCAGGGTGGGAATAGTTAGGGAGATCTTGACAGATCAAGGCTCCTGCTTTATGTCCCGGGTGTTAAAGGACCTCCTCAGTCTGTTACAGATCCGCCACCTCCGGACCTCCGTCTACCACCCCCAGACCGACGGACTGGTAGAGAGGTTTAATCAGACCTTAAAACGCATGCTGAAAAAGGTGATGGAGGTCGATGGAAAGAACTGGGACCAGCTACTCCCTCACGTCCTGTTCGCCATCAGGGAGGTACCCCAGGCCTCCACCGGCTTCTCCCCGTTCAAGCTACTCTATGGGAGACGACCGAGAGGGCTCCTCGACATCGCCCGGGACGCCTGGGAGAGCCAACCCTCCCCCCACCGCACCATCATCGAGCACGTGGAGCAGGTGCGGGACAGGATGGCGCAGGTGTGGCCCGTGGTCCGGGAGCACCTTGGACGAGCCCAGCAAGCCCAAGCTCGGGTGTACAACCGGGGGGCCCAGCTGCGCACCTTCGACCCGGGCGACCAGGTCCTCGTCCTCATCCCGACCTCTGAGTGCAAGTTCCTGGCCAAGTGGCAGGGACCCTATGAGATCATCGACCGGGTGGGCGAGGTAAATTACCGGGTGCGGCAACCGGGGAGACGCAAGACCACCCAGCTGTACCACATCAACCTGCTGAAGCGGTGGCAACCACTGACCACTCCGCGGGATCCAACTCTCCTGACGCTGGCCGCTCGACTGCCCCCTCCAGAGGTCCCAGTGGGGGAGCTGCTGAGCCCGAGCCAGACACAGGACATGCGGGACATGGTGCTCCAACATCTGGATGTCTTCTCCGAGCGACCCGGCAGGACCACAACCGTCAGCCACGACATCCGGACAGAACCGGGAGTCAGAGTCCGCCTCCGGCCCTACCGCATCCCGGAAGCACGGCGCGCCGTCATCAGAACAGAGGTCGCCCGCATGCTGCAGATGGGGGTCATAGAGGAGTCCCATAGCGCGTGGTCCAGCCCGGTGGTTCTGGTACCCAAACCAGACGGGACCTACCGGTTCTGCAATGACTTTCGCAAACTGAACGAAGCGTCTGCCTTCGACGCCTACCCTATGCCACGGGTAGACGAGTTGATAGAGCAACTGGGCCCGGCCCGGTTCATATCCACCCTAGACCTCACGAAGGGATACTGGCAGGTCCCCCTCACCAAGCGGTCCCGGGAGAAGACGGCGTTCGCCACACCAGACGGGCTATACCAATACACCGTCCTCCCGTTCGGGGTGCATGGGGCACCCGCAACCTTTCAAAGGATGATGGACCGGATCCTACGGGCCCACAGAGAATACGCCGCCGCGTATATAGATGACATCGTAATACACAGCAGCACCTGGACCATCCATCTCCACCACCTCCGAGCCGTCCTTGGGGCGCTTCGAACCGCCGGCCTCACGGCCAACCCCAAGAAGTGTCGCCTGGGCCTGGAGGAGGCCTCCTACCTGGGCTATCAAGTCGGGAGGGGCTGTGTGAGACCCCAGGACGGAAAAGTGCAAGCCATCCGGACCTGGCCCAGGCCGACCACCAAGAAACAGGTGAAGTCCTTCCTGGGACTAGTCGGGTACTATCAGAGGTTCATCCCCGCGTTCGCAACACTGGCCAGCCCCCTCAACGAGCTAACCCGGAGGACTCTACCCGACCGAGTGAAGTGGACGGAGGAGGTTGAGGAAGCCTTCTCCCACCTACGGCAGGCTCTCTGCACCGAGCCCGTGCTCATCACCCCGGACTTCAGCCTCCCCTTCGTGGTACACACGGATGCGTCTGAGGTGGGGCTGGGAGCCGTTCTATCTCAAGTCCGGTCAGGAGAGGAGCATCCGGTGACCTTCATCAGCCGGAAGCTCCTGGCCAGCGAAAGGGCATACTCAACGGTGGAAAAGGAGGCGCTGGCAATCAAGTGGACCCTAGAAAAGCTCCGTTACTACCTCCTCGGTCGGAACTTTAGCCTGGTCACCGACCACGCCCCCCTAAAGTGGATGGCAACGGCCAAGGACACCAACGCCAGGGTGACGCGCTGGTTCCTGGCCCTACAAGACTACCGCTTCCAGGTGGTCCATCGACCCGGAAGGGCCCACGGTAACGCAGACGCACTGTCCCGAAGGGACGCCTGCCTAGGGCTAACAGGAGGAACCCCCGGCTTGCTGCTGAGGATGGGGGTGTGTGGCAACCCCATGCCACGGGCCAGGGGCCAGCCGCTGCAGCACCCGCCCCGTGGACGGGTGGTGGAAGGAAGATACCTCCCCCTCCACCCAGCTGTGCTAGAGGGAACATCAACCGGGCCCAGGGAATCAAGAACATTGGGGGC
>NC_082385.1:32174299-32186285 GCF_031168955.1 Gadus macrocephalus
TCACCAGAAGAGGAGTGTCTGGATGCGAGTGGGTAATAGTGAGAGAGAGAGAAAGAGAGAAAGAAAACGCATCGATGAGCAACATTGCACACTATTCAATACAGTAGAGAGAAAAATAATCAAGGAAGGTTGAAAGGGTATCAGTGAATAACCATACATTAAATTTCTCTGGTGAAACACAGGTTTCAATGACGGCGGTTACTTATTGGCTAAAACTGTCGCAGTTTCATCAGCCAAACTATGGAAGTAAATCTGTGCCATCGGATTTTGAAAATAAAAAGCCATTGAATCCTAGGCACTGAATATTTATGCATTGAAATAACGTCTCTGGATTTTGTGCCTCTGAATATAACTCTTTAAAAATGTTCAACAAATCATTTAACTTTATTTTTTTCAATGTTAAAAAATTCAAAATCAAATGTTCAACGTTAAAAAATTCAACTTAAATATCTTCAACGTCCCCAAATTCAACATGCCAAAGTCACCTGTAAAATTCAATGTATGAAATTTAGTGTTAACATTTGGGGACCCAAGGAAGAGCAATCTAGATGCTAGATCGCGGTCAAGCAAGGAGAGCGAAATAAGAGCGTCACCCGCTGGTTCTTTCTTTCTTGATGCAAAAGTTAATTCTGAACAGCATTTTACAAAGAAGCCTACAATAGGAAATGCTCAAAGATAAATCAACGTCCTTAAACACTGACTGTAGCTTTTTATGGGGAGAGAAGCAACAGTGTTGGACCTTACTAAACGCCCTAGTGTCTGTAAAATGCTAATCAAATAAAAAAATATATATTTATTAAGCACATTTAATATCAAGGTGAGGGGGGGTGGATCTTATCTTTTATATATTTTTTTGTTATAATATCCACCTTTTTTTGTTTTTTTTTACTGCAGCATGAAATAAACGATTAACTAATGCCTGTATGTGAAGTGTGCGAGTGATTGCAGTGACTGGGCTGGGTTTACACTCAGCGTGAGGGTAATTGTAGTGGGTTAAGGAGCCCAATTAATTAGGGCACCAATTTTTAACGTGGGGGGGGATCCGAGGTCCCTTTGCCTACGTTTGGTGTGGTGCTGGGGCGATCTGAAGCCCGCTGCCCACTGTGGAACGAGAGCAAGAGCCGACGGTATTGGGCAACTGAAGCGGCAGCAGCCTGTAGTTCCAGTGGAAGCACGGCGTGCCTCGGGAAGAAGCGCCCGACAGCAACCCTGCTTTTAATTTGCATCCTCATATCTGTATCGCGTCACTCGGTGCGGAATAGTGTTTGCTCTGCACGCTCGTTGCGCTCTTGTCATGCCACCACAGAGGCATGTCAGCCGTTTTGCTCCAGCCACTTTTTGCGCCCGGTGTCACAGAAAGAATACCCCCAATCCGAGTGATCGATGATGTTACGTATTTTAAGAACATAAGCTGCCTCCACATAGCCTCTAGGAAGCAGATTCAAACACACAAGCTGTATTACCCTCACAGAACCACTAGGAAGCAGGAACAAACATATAAGCCGTGAATACTATACATAGCCACAAGGGGAGCAGGACCTTACTGAAGGCTGCAATAGCTGCTCCATCCACAGAAGGCAGCACCTCAGACAAGTGAGGAAGCCGAGGCTAATACGTCACGCCGGCTCCGCCCACTTCACACAGGCCGCGTGGATTTGAACATAACAGGCTACAGAGCCAGTAGAGAACCCAGAAACTTCTAGCAGCTCAGACTAAGGGTTATAGTTTTTGATCAGCTGGGAGACGCTCAGCACGTGTTAAGACACACTTCCCCTCCTTTTGCTCCGTAGTTACCATACCGAGATACTTTAACAAATAAAGTAAGTTAAAAGCGATCCGGATTGGACCACTTTCTTTGAAGAATGCTGCAAGATTTGGTGACCCCGAACGTTCTTGGGAAGTGCCGGGACCTAAACTCGGGGAGGCGCGGCCACCGAGAAGCACAACAAGCTCTTCGCAGGCCACACAAGTATTAGGTAAGCAGAGCCCATTGTCTTAAAGGTTGAATCTGCAATAGAATTAGTTATAAGAACATTTAGGTGAGGAGCTTGCAGTGCCTCCGTCTGGTCGCGGGGCTCCGTGGTTTCGGGCCTCGGGTTGAAAATCATAACAGCCGTGTACTTGGACGGCCGCGGGCAACGCTAACAGATTTAATTAAATAATTATATTCAAGGAGCAAGGGGCCACCAAATTTTGCGTTATTCCTTGAAGAAAGTGGTCCAATCCTTGGTCGCTCTTAACTCACTTTATTTGTTAAAGTAGCATACATTTTCAGTGCTTAAAATTCAATGGCATTTTATTTTCAAAATCCAATGGCACAGGTTTACTTCCACACCAAACAAAATGACAGGATGGAGGATCACCAGTCAGAACGACAATACGTTTATTTCTCTGGATCTCAAAAGGCAATAAAGATTAGACCAATTTTTGGAATCTTCCATCGTTTCTGAAGAGATTTTGCGTCTTGAAAAGAGTTGCGAATACAAAGTTTAACACCACCCCATCCCCCGCTCCATACAACCAGCTGTTGTTGCCACACACACACACACACACACACACACACACACACACACACACACACACACACACACACACACACACACACACACACACACACACACACACACACACACACACACACACACACACACACACACACACACACACAGGCCATTGAGTTGGGGGGAAATCTCATAAAAAGATTGCCACATAAATGCCCGGTGAAGGAACGAGACAATTTTGCGCCTTGGCCTTCGAGGACAATAAAAGCCATTTTAGAGCTCAATCGAATTTGGAGCCGGTGGCTGGATATAACCCCCCCCCCCCCCCCCCCCCCCGCCGCAAGGGAGGTCAGAGGGCACCACTGCTGGCGTTATAAAAACGGCCCCTTAAATCCTGAAGGAATCTTCTGGGGCCGAGAGACTTGTAGGGTAGGTGGGAAATGAATGAAAAAAAACAAGAAAGTGATAGAGCAGTTGAATGTTTTCTTTTCTCTGAGCAATAGCTACGTAATCAAATACTTTCATTTCATTTCATTTTATGTCGTTCAGAAAAACACCAACTGTTTGTGCCATGCACGTCTATAGACACAGAGGCACAGAAAAGCAAATCAAAAGTTGACATTTGTCAACTTCCCCAAAAATAGATACCCATTAAAATGAGGAACAAGCAGAAGCTAATGCTGGGCATGTGACATATATGGTGATTTAAAATGTATTTCCAACACAATGAAGTCACAGAGAAACAGATAACCATGACGGCAGCCATTTTGCCAACTTCAAGTAAAATAGTGATAAACTAACAGAAACAAATGGTGGGCATGTGATTTATATTGCAAGTCAAATTTTGTATATCAAACACTCTTAGGGAAATGTCTGTGGGGGGAAAGCAAGAAAAAAAACATCAAGGAAGATAAAAAAGATGCTATATATTTCAAACCTACGAGCTAACAAAACTGTGATGCCCTTCACTTACATTGGGGCCCGTTTCCTACAGGCCAGGGCCTTCGTGCAGTAATACGCGTGTACAAATATGTCTGACTCATTGCTCAACCCCTGAATGTGTATCTATCTATTTTTAAGCATTGGAGTAGGTCTGAGAAAGGTCTTGGGGGAGGCCCCCCCCTCTCGAGGCCAAGGTTAGGAAGCACTGATCTGAACAAGGCCCTTTCAGAACCTTATATTCTGGAGGGCCCCCCCACAGGTTGGTGGGACCTTAGCAACAGCTTTGTTTCGTTCACCGTACACTTGTATTTTACATTCCTAGGTAAATATGGTAAAAATGAAGTTCCTGCCTCTGTGAGGCGTTCTGAACGGCTGTTATGTTTGAAGGGAGACGTTTATGTAAGCCTGGTCTTACAGGAAGGCTTTCAGCGGCATAATTGGATGGGATGAGCCGGTCAACAAAAGTCCATAAATCTTTCTAACCTCGACCAGCTCCTGTGTGGTCACGGGAGACATGCCTGAACCTTGCAGTGAAAGCCTTTCTTAGCAAGAACGAACACGCACACGCACACACGCACACACACACACGCACACACGTTAAAAACAACACACTCCCCTCGGTACGGACAGCTGAGCACCACACTACCGGTCATCGAACGCTGGGACTTCATCAACAACTAACCCTTCTAGCCGGCCCCCTCCGGCCCCCTCCGGCCCCCCAAGCCATCGCTCACACCGGCCCTCCATAAATCCTCCTCCGTTTAACCCCCCCCCCCCCGAACACATACACACACACACACGTGCACACATACACACACATGACTCGGCCCACCGCCGACACACACACACTGTGCTCGTGTGAAGCAAGCACAAGGGAGGGCACCTCGAACCTTGACCCCTTGACCCCTGACCCCTGACCCCGGGCTCTGGGCCCTTCAGGGAGGTGTGGAGCAGCCCCGTGAGGGGCTATAGATTAGGGCGGTCTCGGGTCAGGTGCTGCTGCTGCTGTTGTTGTGGATGGAGAAACGAGAGGCTTCCACCGAGGGGACGGGATCAATAACCCCCACGTCGATGGAGGATCAGCGGAGAGTCTTTGTGGGTTTGTGTGTGTGTGTGTGTGTGTGCGATCCCGTGTGCGTTCTCTTGTGTGTGTGTTCTCGTGTTTGTGTGTTCTCGTGTGTTTTTGTTCTCGTGTGTGTGTGTTCTCGTGTTTGTGTGTTCTCGTGTGTTTTTGTTCTCGTGTGTGTGTGTTCTCGTGGGCGTGTGCGTGTGTTCTCGTGTGCGTGTGTGTGTGTGTGTGTGTTCTCGCGTGCGATCGTCTGTGTGTTCTTGTCGGCGTGCGTGTGTGTTGTGTACGCGGTGTGCATTGAGTGTGGTTTTACGAGGTGTTGTGTACCGACCCCGATCGAACGCCCTGCCGCCTGTATCCATCGGCATGGATACGGAGACCTTATTTATAATTAGCCGACGCGTACCGGAAGAGTAAAAGACAGCAACGCCGTAAGCGGTTTACCAGCGCACGTGTTTGAGGAGAGATCTAATAAATCTTTCAAACGCACGTTAGATAAACGTGGCCTTTGTCCTGTTCCCCAAAATACAAAAAAAGGTCAGTTATTAATAAATCAAAAGCTCCTGTCTTCCTTTTCACAAGAACTATTCCTGGAGCAGCAAAAAATAAAATACGCAACAACAACAATATCCCACAATGCATTGGGCCCGCCAAGCTACAAATAAACCCATGGCGCCGAAGGGGGGGCCGCGGTCGGGTCGGGTCGCAGGATCAAACCGTCGGTTATTGAAGCGAGGTAATTACCGAGAACAGCTCGCGGCGGCGGCGGCGGCGGCGGCACCAAAGCAGGCGGGTGTGCGGTGCGCGGCGCGAGCCTAGCTAGACGCAGGCGTGCGGTATTTTTAGCACAAAAGAAAAAGTTGCAGACACGTGTTACCCTCAGGGAGGCACCGGGCGTGGGGTGGTGGGGGGGGTGGGGGTGGTGGGGGGGTAACGAGAGGCAGGTGCGCCGGTGGGGCGGGTGGCTCGCCTGATGCTACGGAAGCTAACTCGCGGCGCTGTGGATGCTAACTTGCTGCGCTGCGACCGCGAGTATCAGGTGCTGCCACCTGTTGCTATCACAACGAAGACACACAAATAATCTCACACACACACACACACACACACATACATAAAGTGTAGGTAGCGAACCGATCCAGAGGAAGGGTGAGTTAAGGACACAATAGGGTTTCATGGTTTCTGGCGTTATTAAGTCATAGCATTCACTATAGCTCGCTCACGATGGACAGCCCTTAAGAGCCCGCTGGGGATCTATGTTCCAATTACAGGGAAGCCAGACCGGGGGAAAACATTATTAGGCACACTGGGCTTTTATTTTGCAAAGCACGATTGTTATCCGCGCAAAACATGACAGAGTAGGGGAGCAGAAGGTTTTGTGGGTTGCGTCTGAATGTGTGCGTCTGTGAATGTGTGTGTGCGCATCCCATTTCCAACACAGTGACATGTGATGTAACAAGGCGTGTTATGCAACGGCAGAACAATGAGGCTTTTATTTTGAACGCTCCCTCCCTGCCAGGGGCTGTGGATGGATTCTTGTTTACCATGTGTGTCCCGTTAATATATGCGTGTATGTGTTTGTCTGTGTGTGCGCGCTGGCCTGCGTGTGTGTCCTCATTGGTGCGGGTGTGTGTGCATTGGCGTGTTTGTACATGTATGTCGCCGACTGTCTGAGTGTGCGTGTTTACTACACTGAGAGGCAGGTCTGGTATCCATGGCGATCGATAGACCCGCCTTGGCCTCAGGTGCAGACGAGATAAGGACTGTTCCTGTGGGAGACGAACAATCTGCCTGTTAAAACAACCCAGTCGACCTGATCTGGGGGCAAACAGGAGGTCTCTCTCTCTCTCTCTCTCTCTCTCTCTCCAAATCCACACAAATACTTGCCCTCCATCACACACACACACACACACACACACCTCTCTCAAAGTCAATGCACACTAGGACATCTGTGTCCATACGACAATATTGTCCGATACAATATTGTCATTCTAACGTACGGGAGTCCTGCAGTAGGGGAAATATGATATAACCCGTCCACAACCAAGGCGTCCGTGTGAAGCCTTCTGGCCCTTTGACAATAGACGGATTGCTCAAAGTAAATATATCCTCCATCATCTTCTCCACACACACACACACACACACACACACACACACACACACACACACACACACACACACACACACACACACACACACACACACACACACACACACACACACACACACACACACACACACACACACACACACACACACCAGGGGACTGACGGACGCACAGAGATGTTAAGTGGCCCACAGTCAAATAAAACTAAATCTTGTTACGGTGCACAAAGGAGAAAATGCAAACGGGAGGGGCCTTTTGTCAGCGAGACACAAACGCACAACCACACAAACACACACACACACACACACATCTTCAATGAATACTAATAGATTGAAGAAGCCGGCTAATTTCAGTGTAGCATTGTTGAACTTGCACGTGTGTGCTCTTTTGCGTGAGTGTGAGTGTGAGTGAGAGTGTGTGAGTGTGAGTGAGAGTGAGTGAGAGTGTGTGAGTGTGTGTGAGTGTGTGTGAGTGTGTGTGCATCTAGATGACAAAAGGCTGCTAATTGCGTCGGTCTCGGTCTGCGCGGGAGAGCCAAGCGGGGTCACCACATAACTAACTTAGTCAGGGTTCAGCGGAACGGCAGCGTGCACGCATGTGTGCACGTGCTTGTATGTTTCTATGTGTATGCGTGTTTGTATGTTTCTGTGCGTGTGTTTCTGTGTGTTTCCGTGTGTTTCTGTGTGATGTGTGCGTGCGAGTGTATCTTTCTGTCTGTGTGTGTGTCTGTTTCTGTGTGCGAGTTTGTACATTCTGTGTGCGTGTGTGTGTGTGTGTGCGCGAGTTTCTGTGTGCGTGTGTGTCTGTGTGTGCGAGTTTCTGTGTGCTCGTGGCCGTTTTTACGTTCTGTGTGCGTGCGCGTGCGTTTGTGCGACACACAAACTAAAAAGGGACGCCATTCATCAAGGGGTCTGCGCTAGGCCGCGCGCCGCGGGCTACGCTAACGGGGCCGCGGCGCTAATCTAGTTAGCGGCGGAACCGCGCGGAGCGGGCACGGAGCCCGACCAATGGTAGGAGGGGGGGAGGGGGAGTGGTGTTTAATGGGTCACGGTTTGGACCCCTGCTGACTCTCTGGCCGGCTGGCTGGCTGACTGGCAGGTGTTTGAGGGGGGAGTCGAGAGGGGAGGAGGGGGAGGAGGGGGAGGCTGAAATGGCGGAGCCAGTGATTGAGATGGGGGTTATGGGGGGGGGGGGCTTTAGTGCACACACCAGGGGTGAGGCAGGGGGCAAGGCGGGGGGTAGGGGCTGGTGTTTGTCTGTGTGTGCGTGCGTGCGTGCGTCCGTTCGTGTCCATGTGTGTGTGGTTGCATGAGTGCCTGAGTGGTGTGTGTGTCTGTCTGTGTGTCAGTGCGTGTTTGTGTGTCTGGCTGCGTATGTGTGTGTTTGTCCATATGTGTGTATGCGTATGTAAATGTATAGGAGCTATTCCCCAGCTTACTGATGCAACTGATACAGTAGGACGGACGGACGGACGGACGGACGGACATACAGATCCCTCGCCAGACTGTAACGTCCCTGACTGTATACGAGTCAATGTTGAACTCCGTAGACAAAAGAGGCTTTGTCATCCCAGACGCAACTCATGATCTGAATATGAACTCTTGGAAGGAGAGAAGAAAGGAGAGCGGGAGATCGAGGGCGCGAGAGACAGAGAGACACAGAGACACAGAGACACAGAGAGACAGAGAGACAGAGAGACAGAGAGACAGAGAGACAGAGAGACAGAGAGACAGAGAGACAGAGAGACAGAGAGACAGAGAGACAGAGAGACAGAGAGACACAGAGAGACAGAGAGACAGAGAGACAGAGACAGAGACAGAGACAGAGACAGAGACAGAGACAGACAGACAGACAGACAGACAGACAGACAGACAGACAGACAGAGCGAGAGCGAGAGAGAGAGTGAGAGTGAGAGCGAGAGAGAGAGCAATAGAGAAAGATCAAGCGAGAGAATGCCAAAAGCAGAAGGGTGAGTAAAGATATCCTGTGAAAAAAATAATGAGAACAAGCTGCAGAGAGAGAGACGCACACATACACAGACACACACACACACACCAACACAAATGGACACACACACGCACACCGAACAGACACACACACAGAAACTATGAGACGTGTTGCATTGTTAAGAGTTTTCGGCGCCTTAACAAGGTAACTTCAGAACTTTGGGAAACTTCAGTAAAAAAAAAATGTTGTGTGACTTCAAAAATAGCCGGTTAACAAATTACCATTCAGTGGAATTTATTTTCATAAATTGTGCTTACCCAGAATACCGCTCTTTCACACCACGTTTTCTGTTTCACCAGTGGAATACAGGGAGTGTTGATTGGATATTAATTCTGCAGGTGTTTTACCAGATGTATGTACGGAAACACCAACTTCCACGTGCAGACGTTTTCAAACCTGCTCCCTGGATCTATTTTTTAAGTTTAGCTCAGTGTGCAAACGATTAAGGTCCAACAATGGCAGGTTAGTCAAACGGACTGGTAAATGGAGTTTCATAAACGGTGGCCCCTAAAGGCGCTTTACAATACTGCCTAACAATCACCCATTCGTGTTCACATTCACACACACGACGGCAGTGTCAACTATACAAGGCGACAGCCAGCTCGTCAGCAGGCGTCTCGCTCAGGGACACCTCGACACTCAGCTAGGAGGAGCCGGGGAATCGAACTAACAACCTTCAGGTTACCAGCCGACCCCGCTCTATCTCCGGAGCCACAAGCGGCCCGGTTTCGCACAAGTCCGAAAGCTACTGGATTACCCCTACAATATCCTCAGTGACATGACACTGAATTCCCTGGAGGTGGCTTTGGACAGAAGTGTCCCCTAAATGGCTAAACATGATCTCATTCATTGATTAGTCAACGCATTCGGAGCACCAAGCATCTGCTGCTTACAGCTCGAGACATCCAAATATTGTTTTTGAATATTCAATACTTTATGCAAATGCTAAAGGCAAATTCAAAAAATCCCCACAGGCTATGGTAACTTTATATCAACATTAAAGGAGCAGTAGGCAATATTTTCTGCAAAATAATGAAGTCAATAGGATGAAATTATTCAAACCATTCTCATAACAACATGAGGGCCTTAAGACTAGATCAGGCAATGCCGGCAATAAAACACTCAATCAGGGCTTGATTTGTGTTTTCCTGGTTTGCTGTCCTTCTCTGCCCAACTATGCAGATCAGCACATGATTGGACATCACCGTTTTGTGGGAGGGGCTCAGGGAAGTGTGGGAAGTATTTTTTGCCTTTTTTTTTTAATTCTTGTCGTTGAGTGGAAATTCCTCTAAATCTTTAAGGACTTATTATGGATTATATAATGAATAGAGAGTAACCAATAAACAAAGAAAATCAAAAAATCTGAATTGGAGGAAATGGTTGGTTTTCATCGGAAGACACTTACTGCTTTTGAGCACGGCTTCGTTGACCTCGATCTCCGCTCTGATTGGCTGCTGCGGCATGAGTGCGAGTTGTATTGGAGGGGCTCCAGGAACGGGGCGGGACTAGCGTGCCATTGGAGGCGACGCTGCCTTCGGGACTGGAGGCCCCTGCCTCGCGGCTCCTCCTCAAACACAGCCACCAGCTGGGAGGAAGAGGACACACACACACACACACACACACACACACACACACACACACACACACACACACACACACACACACACACACACACACACACACACACACACACACACACACACACACACAGAGAGAGTCAAGAAAGAGCCCTGGATGCTGGAACCTTTTCCCTCTCCGTGTGCAAATACACTCAACAAAGACAATCTGGGTGGGGGGGGGGGGGGGGATGGTGTGGGTGGGTGTGGGCGGTGGGCTTGGTTATGCCGGCAGTACAAACATACACACCGCTTATGCAAGACAATAACAAGCACTTAGGCCCGTACGGGACCGAGAAATACACAGGCAACCAGAGAGCTCTACACACGGTGCCCCCACGCAACAGAGAGAAGACCTGTGATGTGTGTTGGTTTATGTGTGAGTGAGTGAGTGAGTGAGTGAGTGAGTGAGTGAGTGAGTGAGTAACTGAGTGAGAATGAGTGAGGACTGTGTATGAGAGACTGAGTGCATGGAGTGAGTGGGTGAGTGTGTGTGATAGCGTGAGTGTGTGTGAATGAGTGTGAATGAGTGGATGAGTGTGTGTGAATGAGTGTGAATGAGTGAGTGACTGAGTTTGAGTGAATGAGTGACTGAGTGTGTGTGAGAGACTGAGTAAGTGAGCGAGTGAGAGGAGCCGCAGCAAGAGACCGGTATTTTGAGGGGGCCTGTCATAGCATGTAAGCATTGGTGGTTCAGTGGTAGAATTCTCGCCTGCCACGCGGGAGGCCCGGTTCGATTCCCGGCCAATGCACACACAAACTTTTTGATTTACAAAGGCTGAGCCTGAGAGAACGAGTGAATGAGTGAGTGACTGAATGACTGAGTTTGAGTGAATGAGTGAGTGAGTGAGGGTGTGTGAGAGCGTGAGTGAGTGAGTGTGTGTGAGTGAGAGCGATTCCCAATAGGTTAATGGTCCACTCCAATCAGATCACTCAGGTCCTAATCAAGTCTAACAGAGCTGCAGTGTGGATTAACATTGTTGATGAATGCTTCAGGTCCGTTTAACCATCGGTCCACGAATCAATGGATCAATGAATAAATGAATAAATTATGACTCATTTCGAAATTAACTATGGCCTAAAGTGACAAGTTAAAGTACTGAAAGTATTGATTGTATAATTGAAGGACGACAAAAAGCACATGCATTTTCAAAGCTATAAGCAACTCATCTTGACACATTGGACTTGATTATGACTAAAACATGTAATCAATTTTAATTTCAAGTACTTCAGGACCCGCGTCTTCTACTCGACCGTAGACACTACTTGGAGTCACTACTCTACTATGCACCTTAACAAATTCAATGTTAGACATAAGGTGTGTTTATAAAGTAATCGAAAATTAACATTTTCAAAAAGATGTCTAATCAAGATTAAAAAAAATCAGCAAAGATTGAATTTCTGCTTGTTGCCATCCCCTTATTCTCTGTGAATATAAAGAGGTGTTTTAATGAAGATAAGCAGTAGCTTATCCTTCAGTCAGGTGCCATTTTACTCCCGCAGAAGAAGAAGGTGAGCAAGATTGCTTACTCAAAAGAGCGTCCATGGGACAATGAGGGTGTCAGTCAAAACCTCAAGCCAAGGAAACCAAGGCTTTGTGACGGAGAGCCTGACAGACTTTATGAATGAATACCAGCACTTTCTCTGGAGGTTCACCTCTCAGCGACACCTCTACCATCTCAGTTTCATCTTGTTTTGCCTGTCCTCCCCATCTCGCCTCTCCCTTACCCTGGGAACCGGCAAAACC
>NC_082385.1:32186385-32203885 GCF_031168955.1 Gadus macrocephalus
TTTTATATTGCTGGATCGAAATATTTTTTTATACCTTTTTTGTTGTTATGACTTAAATTAAATCATGAAGTTTAATTTAGAAAATGGTTGTTGACACCAAGCATTGATGAGACGATATTTCTCTGTTAATATAACAATAAATACATAAGAACTGTGCTCACTTCAATATGTATTTATGTATCGCAAGTCATATCGGTATCCAGCATTGCTATCACACTTCGCTTGCTTTCCTCTTATCCTAATCTGTAATCTGAGACAATTGGCTGAGAGGAAATTTAGGTGGTTATCGCACGACCAATCAGAAAGTCTCTTACCCGGTCCTTGTCCTCCAACAGGTCTGTGATTGGGTCGTCCATGTCCAGGATCCCGCCCTCATCGTACTCCACGTGATGGATCCTGACCACATACTCCAAATGCTGAGCCTACACCAGAAATAACAAACGTAAGCCAATTAGCATTAGTGTATTAGCATTAGCGTGTTAGCATTAGCATGAGCATACAAGCAACACGTCAGAGAGCGAAAGGGGAAGAATTCATGGGATTGAATCCTTTGCGGTTTTTTTTGTTAACAGAAGTTGCGTTCTCGATTCACATCGAAAGCCAACTTTTTTCTTGCTTTGTGTGCGGTATTTTTATTCACCGTCGGCGGAACACATACGGCACACTTCAGTTGAAGCACGCTCGGTAGACGACACTTAATCAAAGTACTCCACAACCGACCGTAACCTCTGTCATGCCTTTCTCACATTCTTAAGGCATTTCCCCGCCTAACAAAAATAAATATAAGAACGTCTTCCAGTGGAAGATAGCCAATATATTGTCATTTCTTGGCCTGATGTTAGACTAGAATAGAATAAATCATCTAATGTCCACCAAGGTGGACATTAGAGATTTATGAAATTTAAGCATAAAAAGCGCAGAATAAATATGCTTAAAGAAAAAAATAATAATGTTGACCATGGTAGCCAAGAGCATCAAAGTCAAACACATACATAAATCCTGAATTACACATCAAGTCCATTACAGCGGCCTCACAAACTGTCAAAGCAGGTGGCCATTTTGATACACATCTACAAGGATTTAACAAACGCTCAAAGCAACACAAAATAGGAGGCGACACCGGGGATGCAAAAGGTGTTGAATACAACTTTCTCATTCGTCTACGCCAGAGACTTTGTGAAAGCCATTTCTCTGTCACAATGACAACACACACAGCACCCCCCCCCCCCACACACACACACCTCCACCTCAATCCCGCCGCCATCCCCCCACCAGCGGGGGGTTTGTGGTCCCAGACGCTCTTGTCTTTGTCTGCCGGTACGAGAAACGGCTTTTCTACAAGTTATCTGAAATCTGGGGAAAATCTCGTTTTGTAGCCTTGTGTTGAATCGAGTATCGACACCAGGTTTTACAGGGGCGATGACGTGTTCCTGCCTTTGTGCCGGTGGTAAACAGAATGGAAGGTTTTGTACGACGGGTGGGGAAAGGCAGACACGAAATCGGCGTGCGATCACACTGGGTGTACTTTGCTACCATTGTGAGTCGTCTGCATGGGGAGAGTTTCTATTTGTCTTTTAACAGGCCCTTACGTTTATGAAAGGTTAAGACTTTCAAATAGTTTTTCACTTTAATCACGATTTCGATATGTTAATAAAAACTATAATTTATGTGGTGTAACGTTTTTTTCCCCGCACAATCAGGCTGTCTTTTCATCTCTGAATGCTCAAAGTTGTTCCAAGTATTACGGTTTATTACCATGGTTACAATAAGTGTTGGAGAGGATGTTGCATCGAGAGATGTCGTCAGAAAATGGAAAGTTACGCCCCTTGATTCTCATTGGTTCAAAGTCGTCGTACAATACCCCACACACACACACACACACACACACACAAAAGGGTTTTGTCTTTGATGTCCACTTTCTTTATTTTTCCCCTCGGGCCCCATGCCAGGTGAGGGATCAATTAATGGAGAGAAACGAGAAACTAGCAAGAAAAGCTGTGGTGTGCTGGCGGAAGCAATTAGGGTGAAGTTAGTGTATTCAAGTCACCCCCAAAAGAGAACACACGGCACTCGCTGTCCACTGGATCATTCTGAATCTCGGCAGGCAACAGAGCGACCATAGCGATCAAAGTGGCTCTGTTTGACTGTAGTAAAGGTTTGCACACCGCTGCTGCCAGCGCTAATTGGTGTTGTTGGTGATTGGGTTTTTTTTTGTCGCATTAGACCAAAAATCGTTTTTGATCCGTATCATTTGTGAGACTCAGTTGGATACAGCCTTTGGACTCCTATTTTTGGATGCGATTACGTTTTTTAATAAGCAGTTGAAAGAGATGGACGGACAGAATAGGCATGCTCAAGATAGACACAGACTGAGTGACAGACAGAGAGAGAGACAGACGGAGAGAGAGAGACAGACCGAGAGAGAGAGAGACATTGAAACCGAGTGATAGAGCCTGTGACAGAGACCGACTGAGAGAGATGCAACGTGTCTTAGAGAGTGAGAGAGTGAGTAGGGAGAGAGAGAGGGTGATGGAAAGAGATAAAGATAGAGGGAGACCGTGAGAAAGAGCCAAGCAGGTCAACGTGTCTGGACCCAACAACCTCCGCCGCTTCTAAACAAGACTGCAGCGGGCCGCACTGTGTGCATTAGAGTCCATTACATCATGGCCTCTTGTCAGAGCAGGACACACACACACACACACACACACACACACACACACACACACACACACACACACACACACACACACACACAGCACACACACACACACACACACACACACACACACACACACACACACACACACAGAGAGAAGAACGGGTCAGACCGGAGATACCGTTCACATTCCTGGCCGGCCGGCCCTGCATGCGACGGTGTTGGCGCCGCTGTTACGACGTGGGGGGGGCGTGTGTCACGTGTGAGGGCCACGCCCACAGAGACGACACAGCACCGTGTGCAAAGCGATGGGGATCCCGATGTGGCAGGAGAGAGAGAAGTCCCTCGTACAGTGGGCTGAAGGAGGCGGCAGGGTTTCGCCGAGTGCTCTTTTATACGGTGGTGGTTTCAGCGGGGGTCAGACCACGGGGAAGGCTAGGTGGCACACACGCACGCACACAAACACACACACCCTTACATGCAGGCACACACACAAGTGAACACAAAAGCGCGAGCACAACACAAACGCATACGCACACGCATACATACACGGGTGCAGACACGCACACACACAACACATGATGGATGGTTTTCTCCGCTAAAGTGTGGTCGGGGTCAGGGTGAAGGTCAGAGTGACAGGACGTGATTCATGCCTTATTTTTGTTTTTTTAACGTAAAGAGGCAATGAATCCCACAACGGTCAGCGCCTCCCTCACACGTCCGTGCCGAGTAACGGCGAGGGAGCGCCATCGAACCAACACCGCCGCATGCTAACATCAGCCAACCGCCGCATGCTAACATCAGCCAACCGCCGCGGGTAAAAACCACCTCCCCTGCTCCGCAGACGGAGAAAGTGGTCCGAAACGGGGGCCACACCTGGGGGGGCCCGGTCCCAGTCGGGGCCCCCGGCTCACAGGAGACCGCCCCGTCTCCATGACGACAAAAGACGGACGTTCTGTTTTTCCGACACACCCCTCCGCACCGGGGTCGGACGGATCCCTTTGAGGGGGAGAGGGTGACATCCATGGAGGGGGGGAGGGGGGGGGGGGGGGGGGTATTGTGGTGATGGTGGGGCTAGGCACCGGTTACCCATCAAGTCACCAGTTACCCCTCCCTGCTCACTCCTCTCCATAACCCGGAATGTTAGCTGCTTCAGAGGAAGTGAGAAGAAAGAGGCGCACACACAAACACACATATGCGAAGAACGGCAACACACGCACACACCCACACCCACACACAGGCGGGGAAAAAAGAATAATAATGAAAGGAAGACTTCCTCGAGTCAATCAGTCTTTAACGGGGATGGGTGAGGAGGGGGAGATGGGGGGGGGGGGGGGGAGGAGCCTTGACAGATAAACGGGTAAATTCTCTGCAAATTACACCATTACGTCTTCCAAGTGTTTCAAGAGTTTTCACCACAACCATCACACCCTCCCCCTCTCTCCTCCTCCCCCCCCCCCCCCACCCCCCCCCCCCCCCCATCTCCCCCTCGCTACATGACACCACTCGACAGCAGAAAGAGGTGATTAGCGATGCCGAATTCAGTCGAGTTTGTGTGAGAGCCTTTGTGCGATGTCGGGGTGGGGGGGGGGGGAGGAAGGAGGGAGGAAGGGAGGGAGGATGGGTGCTTCTTTCCCACTTTGAATGTCAGGAGAAGAATGGGTGATTCCGTGAGGGTGGGGCTTGGGGAAGGCGAGATGTGGGTTTAACGGTGACAGAGCGAAGAAGAGGAAGGAGAGAGGATGAAGAGGAGCGGTTGTTAACGAAGGAGGGGTTGAGATCAGACGTTTCGAGGGTCGGCGTGCTCCCTGGGGTCAGAGGTCAGCGGAGAGAGAGGACTTTAAGGATGTTATTGAGGGCAGATTTTGGAGACAGAGGAGTCAAGTGCCAGGGATAGTTCTATAACATAGCTTATCATCTTTGAGCGTCATTGTAAAATGGAGATATCGACTCAGTGTGATAACCCGTTTGGGAGTACACTTTCATTGCAATTAAAAGATACTCCATAAAAATATGAATATGTCTACTATGAGAGGGTTATGATTAGGTTAACAGGAAAGTGATCGAATACTTTAAAGAGGGATGATTCAATTTTCACGCATTCATTAATCATAAATTCATAAATTGCAGACGAACATCACAATATCGTCAGCATACAGCACACACTGGGGGGGGGGGGGGGGGGGGGGGTTGACTTTGAACGTGATTGGTCCCCTCCAAACGACTACAGCGTTGACATGGTAACCGATGTGGTCCCAGACTTTGTACTTAGAACCCGTGGTTATGAGCAGGCTAATTAGGAGTTGGTATGGTAACTTCAAACCAAAGCCAGGCGTTTTCTATTAATCAACAACATGTGTAATAGAAGGCCCTGATTGGGAAAACCACAACCGTGTTGACAGTTTTCAGTGTAGTTGCTCAAAAATACTACATCACAAAACCTAACTGCAAGACACAAGACACCAAACGTCTGCTTTCAAACTTCATTCCAACTCTTTTCTTTATATTGGAAGAGCCAAAATATAAGTCTTAATAACCTATAAACTGTGACGGATCTTAGCAGGTATTTTGTTTGTCTAAATGAAATCGACAAATTAGACCAAGAACATTTGATTTCTTAACACACACACACACACACACACACACACACACACACACACACACACACACACACACACACACACACACACACACACACACACACACACACACACACAGGACAAAGAGCTTGATTGATAAACCATCCAAAAAAACATATAACCTGCCAAGCTAGCTTTCACACGAAGGTAATGCGCAAACTAAGTGAGCAAACTGGCCAAAGAGAGCGAGGGGAGAGAGAGAGACAGTGCGAGAGAGAGTAAGAGCGAGAGAGAGAGAGAGAGAGAGAGAGAGTGAAAGAGACAGTGAGACAGACAGAGACAGACAGAGAGAGAGTGAAAGAGACAGTGAGACAGAGAGAGACAGAGACAGAGACAGAGACAGAGAGAGAGAGAGAGAGAGACGACACGAATGAGTGAATGAAAAGATATTGGGCTGGGTTCCAATTAACCTGGAATCCAGCAGTGCTACTATTTCCGGAAACATCTTCTAGTGAAGATTACCTTGGAGGTTTCAGAAGCTTTAATATGAAGTGTCAACGATAGTTGCGTGACAGCCGTGGTTTCTGTGGTCGTGGCGATGGAATGGAAGATGATTGTCGAGCGTGAGAGAGGAATGAGTGAGGGCGATAGAGGAGGGAAGGACGGAGAGAGAGATTGATGACTTGAGCATTGGTCCTTGTGTGTGTGTCTGTGTGTGTGTGTGGTCAACAGGAGACCTCCAGGTAGAGAGGAGGCAGAGACTCTGGCTGTCACCCAGGCTGAGACAGACATGCCTTCCCTGGAGAAAACCGACACAACACCCGCCCCCCCTCTCCCCCCTGCGTGTGTGGGCGGGAGTGTGTGTGTGTGTGTGTGTGTGTGTGTGTGGGCGGGAATGTGTGTGTGTGTGTGTGTGTGTGTGTGTGTGTGTGTGTGTGTGTGTGTGTGTGTGTGTGTGTGTGTGTAATCTGTTTGTGTACGTGCAGCAATCGATCAATCCCTCGTTTCTCCCTCTCGTCTATTCATCCTGGATCCCCGGCCGCTCCGAGCCAGGGTCGGTGAGGAGGGAGATAAGAGGGGGAGAGGGGAGGGAGGGGACGACGGATAGATGGAGCCCTGTCACCCATCCCCAATCCCCCAGAATCACTCACTCACGGCGACAAAGCCTGCCCTTCCACGGTGACACCCGCGCACACACGTAAAACACAGCGCGCACACAAATACCAGCGCACAGACGCGCGCACACACACACACACACACACACACACACACACACACACACACAAACTCGCGCGCATGTTTGTGTGCGCGTGTCAACTTCAACCTGCGCGCTGTGATACCGCGGCGTTAGCGCGTTGTTTGGCCTGACAGCGCCGGTCTTAATAGCAACTAAAGGCGCTATCACGCCGCTGCAGTGACAACCGCCACAACACCGCGTTGAATAATTGATTAATTGCGAAAATAAAAGCGAGTGATTTGCATGGATGAAAGGAAACACGGCTTTGGTTTGAGAAAAATCACAATAATTAGATGATAAAAAAATACTATTTTCATTTGTATATAATCTGTGGGGTGTCATCTTTAGGGGACACATGTATTTGCCCAAAGTAGCCCCGCAGGACTATTTTAAAAATAAGGCGTTCAGTGTGTTTATAAATAGGATTAACATGATACTGTTGGGATTGTTTGAAGATACAGAACAATCACCTTAACAAAAGCATTCCCATCTGCTCGTCTGACTGCAAACAGGTTCGATGAAGTTCACCAGCGGGTTATGAGTAACGCATTGCAAATGTAACGTCTTGATCCCCGAGTCACGTGACCCGTGTTCCCAGCAGGTGAGCTCACTAAGTAGAGTCGATGTTCCCTCAAAACAGGAACACACACACACACACACACACACACACACACACAAACACAATTGAACCATGTTCACAAAAACACAACAACAACCCCACTAACTAATGTTTACCTTCTCTAAGATCTTCCGGTATCTGCGCGTGGCTTGATCGGTCACATCCCGCACCGTCCAGCCATCCTTGCACGGGACAACGACCGCCGTGTCTCCGAAAGTTACCGTCACTTTCATGGCGCTTCACAATAAAAGTCCAATATATATTCCTATTAACACGTTGACAGCGTACAATCCAAAGCCGTCCGGGGGGTTGGGGGACGAGAGGTGCACCTGTCCCGCCGAGCAGCAGTAGTAGTAGTCCGCCTTCCTCTCCTGAACGCGGAACTGGTGCAACAGGTGTCTCTACCGGTGGAAATCACGGGGACGAAACCCGTCTGGTTTGTTTTGAAGTCACGCGGGTGATGTCAGAGGACAAGGGAAAGTCCATCTTGGGACCCGGAGTGTTTGAAACAGATAGAGGTAGGGACTATTAGAAGGAGTTATGTGCTGACGGCACCCTGTGGTGACACCCAAACAAACCGCACACACACACACATACAAAGGCAGGCAGAGCACAGACCCGGAAGCGCTCGTTCAAACGAGGAGCAAAGGTTCCTCTGCTATCTGCGACTCCTACAAGTGGATGTAATGTGATATAATGTGTCGTAAGAGGTGTACAGCCCAAACATTTGCAATACTGACACAGGAATACTGAAGTTGAATCATAAAAATGGCATGAACGGCAATCATTTTATGATAAAACATATTAAATTATAAATATTACATACTGATTTCTTATCCTTTTTTTTTTTTTCATGATGATGGTTTATGTATAAATTATTTACACAATATGACTCCAAACACATCATCCAAAAACAAGCCTATACGTTTTTAATAAACATGAGTAATGAAATAAGTGTTTTAAAACAGAATATACAAATTTCAGTAGGCCTGAACCGGCTCCATGCATCTCCCCCTCCTGCATTCCCCATGCGGGCTAGAGTCGACTCACAAAAGCCCAGTCTTGCCAGATTGTGCCAGATTTCCCGCCTAATCTTGCCAGGGTGTGTGTTACTCTTTTATTTACCGACTCCTCTCCAGCTGAAACACATCCAGCCACGCATGTTCTAACAGTGCATCCATCCCCTCACCCCTCCCCCCCCCCCCCCCCCCCCCAAGAGAGAGGAACAAACACACTTACAATAATTGTCTGTCATTTCATGTCGCTTTCTGAGCTGTGTAATTGCCATTATGGATATAAACGGCCCAAGACGCGCTCTCGTGAACCCTCTCATTCGCCACGCTTTATTTGTCTGTTTCACCTGCGGGAATCCTCCCTCTCTTCTTTCCGCCGTCACATGGAGACGGGCGAACGAGGACAGACTTCATAATTGAGACAAGCAATTATTTTTTTTCTCACCTTTTTTCGTTGAATTTAGCGTATGAACCAAGGTCGCATCCCTCGGAGCCCCTCTCTCTCTCTTTCTCTTTCTCTTTCTCTCTCTCTCTCTCTCTCTCTCTCTCTCTCTCTCTCTCTCTCTCTCTCTCTCTGTGTCTCTCTCTGTCTCTCTCTCTCTCACTCTCTCTCTCTCTCTCCCTCTCTCCCTCTGTGTCTCTCTCCCTCTGTGTCAGTGTCTCTGTGTCTCTCTCAGTCTCAGTCTCTCTCTCAGTCTCTCTCTCTCTCTCTCTCTCTCTCTCTCTCTCTCTCTCTCTCTTTCGCTCTCTCTCTTTGAGCTCACTCCTCTCATCCAAAGCAGGATGTGTGATGAGGATTATTCAAGAGAGAGAAAAATAGAGGGAGACAGATGGAGGTCAGTAGGTTCGATGCCGGATGTCCAAAGACAAATATGTAGGCATCCATGAGTTTGATGCACTCTAACCCCTCCCTACTACTTAATGACCTGTCTCTGTACTGTCTAACCCCTACCTACTACTTATCAACCTGTCTCTATACTGTCTAACCCCTACCTGCTCCTTAATAACCTGCACTACCTGCATTTTTAATTCTGTTTAAAACAAAACAGAGAGATTTCCCCTTTTGCAACATTCTTGCTTACAAACAATGAAAATCGTTGGCAATTTCAAACAATTTGTTGTACGAATGAAAATACAAAAAAAATACTGAATACTAGAATGGCTTTTAAGGAGTCATACAAACAACAATAAAAGGAAAATGAATATAAAAAATATGAATCTAGCAATTAAACCAAGGTCACCTAAACGTACAACCTCGCTGAACAGGGCAAGGCCACCTGCTACCCACAGGCCGACAACAACTGACCCCTTGGGGGGCAGATAAAGTGTGTTTCATTTCAGGTAGTTTGCCACAGGTGCAGCTGAGGTTCACAGAGAAATATAACTGGTTGCCATCTTGAAAAAATATATCAAAAATCAAGCAATCAGATTCTAATGGTGCGTTCGAGTATTCTCTGCGAACCGACTCGGATCTCGGATCTGATGCCACGCCCACACTTCAAGCGTTTTATTATTTCGCTCGGTCGTTGGAGGAAAACATGGACGCCACCCGGAAAGCTGTTGTCGCGGTAGCATTGGCAGAGGACCAGGCGATCCAATATAAGTAGGCTATATAGGCCATAGTCAAGTCAAGTCAAGTTTATTTATATAGCACATTTAAAACAACAGTAGTTGACCAAAGTGCTGTACACAAATACAATATATTTGTGTACATAGGCAGAGATACGGACGCAGTAAGGTATTGCAGTAATACGAGTGATTGAAATTACCATTTAAACCACCAAAGTGGTCCAAGCACAATGAAAACAGTTCATACTTCACGTCACAATGGGCGCAGCCATCTTGAATTGTCTCGGAATTTCGCTCGGTCAACACTGAGTTCAGCCGAGATGGCGAGATCGGCGTCCTCGGAAAAGGGGCGTGTTTGTGCGTGTCGCTAGGCAACGTCCTCGGACCTAGGCTCCGAGACGGATGGATATTAAAACGCACCATAAGTCCACCTGGGGCTGCAGACACCTTTAAAAGGGGTGTCTTAATACCCTGTGATATCTGTGTCCACAGGATCCAGAGACTGAGCTTGTCCACAGTTGTTACCCCCCTTTCAAACGTTCAACTATGCTCAATGCTCTGCTATGCTATGTTATCACTTTAGTTTAGCCATTTGTTGAACTCTTTCAGTTTATTTCGTTCCAAGTCCATAGTACGACCAGTGAGGGACTGATGTTTACTACTTTTCAGTCGAATAGTTGGAAACAAATCCAGGGTGATGTCATCACGCTCTCAACAGGGCTCAACGGAAGTCAAGGAGACCAACTGAAAACATACGAAGCAAGTATAAAGTATAAATGATATCGAAATTCTGTTTGGATATATTTAAAGATCAAAGTGTGATGATTTGTTAAGGTGAAAGGTCTGAAATTTAAAGAGTTGCGAGGTCTAAAGTATTTGAAGTCTCAGGCAGGCCCCGTCCACACGGAGCCGAAACGGGGGAAAACGATCCGGTTTCGTTTTATGCGGTTCGGGAATATCTCCACAAAGACAGATCAATTGCGAAACCGCATCGAGCTGTAGAAACGCTGTAGTAAATATTCAAGGCGCTGGTCCTCCTCAGAAAAAGTGGAGCGCATCAAGCCTGCGCGCATACAGCCTGCGCGCTGTATCCAAACATTCAGTCACGAGACGATTCAACCGTTTAAATTGAGCAGAAATACTTTTTAATGTACAGTTATTAATTACATTTATCAAGGGGCTGTATTTAAAGCTAAAAAAAGAAAGCAAAAATAAATAAATAAATTCAACGCAACTCTGACAATGCCCAGCTGGTGGGCGGCCAATGACGTCATCGTTTGCGTTTCAGGCGTCCACACGAATCCTAACACAAAACCGCATAAGTTCGGATAGGGCCGAAATGCACAAGACTTATGCAGTTTCACCAAAAAATCGGCTCTGTGTAGACGGGGCCTCAGAGAACTGACGGAGCAGCCAACAAAGCAACTCACTAGGGATATCAAGTGGGCCTTTTGGAAAGCCTTTGAGGAGGATTACATAGCAGCAGCTTTCGCTGACTCATCGCATAGTCAAGTGCCAGACCCTGGCAGCCAGTCTCAAACAATTAGGCAGTATCAACATTTAAGTACATTACGTTGATTTTAACATGAAGGGAAGTAGGTATGGCGGACCGTCGACGGCCTTTAACCAAACCGCTAAATTTAGCTTCATCGCTAGGCCTGATTGGCCGGAAATGCGCCAGGCGTAGTCAATCACAGGCCCAGATCTGGAGGTTAAAATGGACGCTCTGAGGGATGCTACTCGTCACTTTTGAGGCAGATTCTCATTTATTGTTTAGTGAATGATTTTGGGTTTTGACATGTTGGTTTTGATATGACCCCAGGTTAATTGATGACATGGTCTATGTCTAGATGTAGGTCAGCTATGTAGTGGGTTAACTCACCAACTGTAGGCCCGATAGAAAATAGGGCAGCTGGGAATTATTTTTGGTCAAATGGATCGAGATACTGACATGGACGAAGTCGCACATTGTCTTCATAATTTGTTCGGCTGTTATTTAGCAGAGGTGCCGCATGCCTATAGACAG
Source organism: Gadus macrocephalus (assembly GCF_031168955.1). NCBI lineage: Eukaryota > Metazoa > Chordata > Actinopteri > Gadiformes > Gadidae > Gadus > Gadus macrocephalus. Next base: position 32,198,085 of record NC_082385.1, read on the forward strand.
TTGTTTGAAACCCTGAGGCCAATGATTATTTGTAAGCGTTTAAACAACGCAAACGTCACAAAAGTTTGACATCATAAAGTCGCATATGCTACGAATCAGAATCGACCAGGCATAATTTCGGTCGAGGACAGCCCTACTCGGTTCCCGGTTGTATGATTTATGAGACGTACAACCAATCACCATTTGCCCCCTGCTGAGCCAGTCCATCACATGAGCTACAGCTTTGGGATTCGTCAAACCCTCCCTTTGAATAGAATAAACCTCAAACGCTCACCAATTCCCCAAACTCATAAACACATGAACCCTGCGTCGAATAAGTGGGTTGAAACGCACAATAACCATGCCCTACAAATGTCTTGTTCCTCTTGTTTTCTTGGAACAGGAACAGAGCAGAACTGTACCTTCTCATATGTACTGAAATGCTTTTTATTGTGTGAACCTCGCCACTTCTACATACCTGGCCACAGCCATGCGTCACAACAGGTGCCCGCCGAGGGAAGAGGTTCCCGTGTTTACCCACGGTGGTTAAACGTCCATCTTGATACTTCCTCTAAATGTCAGAATGGGGAAGAACCCGGGAAGGAGAGATTCCAGGTCGCTCTATTGTCCGTTTGAGGCTCCGCCGTGTCAGTCGGTTCATTTTGTCTGAGAGAATCACTGAAAGGGATTGAACTGTAACGACGGGGAAATTAGCATTGGGGTGGTTGATGTAGCATTTAGCAGACAGGTCTGACAGACTCAATACCTTTGGGCAGGAAGTCGGAAAACCTTTAGCCCGGCGCTTATTGCCGCCGTCGTAAATACTGCTATCAAAAGATGTGTCGAGAGACACATCTTCTGTGACAAAAACACCTTTTGTCAAAGAATAATTAAGAAAAATGACATGAATTCAGAGAGGATTTTATTTTGCAAAGCCCTGCGACTGACTTTGACGCGTTTGACCGCGTGACGAGACAAAATAGCTCGCCACTCCAGTTAGTGACAGAAAAACCGCTCCGTCATCGGTCATTCCCCCTTGCGTTCTGTTGTTCATCGTCGATCCCAGAGCCGTGTCTGTTAGCAAATCCGCTCGAGGCCGCGAAAAACATGGCGCGCGTCGATAACGTTTCCACCAACTGACGGCTTTCCGTTGTTCTCGCGGTTCCTACGCTGGCCACCGGCGGGGCTGGGTCGATCGTCCTGCTGATTCGCGTCTCGGTGTTCAAACGGCGCCCTCTTTTTTTCTAAAGAGCAGCATTGACGTGCTGGCGGAGGCGGCGGCGGAGGCGGCGGTGGTGGTGGTGGTGGTGGTGGTGGTGGTGGCGGTGGTGGTGGTGGTGGCGGTGGCGGCGGCTCAGTGCTGGTGTTCCAGACCAGCGGGAGGCGGGGGACAGCCGGTCAATAGCCGGTACTTTCTCCAGTCCCCGCTGTGCCGCTGCCTACTCTCACCGTCGCCCGAACCTGGGTTTACTCAAGAGGACCTGCTCTGGTCGTGTTTGTGTGTGTAAGGAAGGTAGGGGGGCATGGGTCTATATGTGTGCGTGTCTGTGTATGTGTGTGTGTGTGTTTGTGGGTGTCTGCTTTTGTGTGTGTGTGTGTGTGTGTGTGTGTGTGTGTGTGTGTGTGTGTGTGTGTGTGTGTGTGTGTGTGTGTGTGTGTGTGTGTGTGTGTGTGTAAGGAAGGGAGGGGGGCATGGGTCTATATGTGTGCGTGTGTGTGTATGTATGTGTGTGTGTGTTTGTGGGTGTCTGCTTCTGTGTGTGTGTCTGCTTTCGTGTGTGTGTGTGTGTGTATGTGTGTGTGTGTGTTTGCGTATGTGTGTGTTCTTATGTTTGTGTGACTGCTTGTGTGAATGTGGGTGTCTGCTTTTGTGTGTGTGTTTGGCTGTCTTTGTGTGTGCATGTGTGTGTTTGGGAGGGGGGGGGCATGGGTCTATATGTTTGTGTGTGTGTTCATATTTTTTTTTGTGTGTCTGCTTGTGTGAATGTGTGTCTCTGCTTGTGTGTGTGTGTGTGTGTGCGTGTGCGTGTGTGTGTCTGCTTGTGTGAATGTGGGTGTCTGTGTTTCTGTGTGCGTGTTTGTCTTTGTGTGTCTGTGTGGGGCCGGGGGTTCTTTCTATATGTGTGTGTTCGTATGTGTGTGCGACTGCATGTCGATACCAGTATTTCTACCTTTACGTGTGTGTGTGTGTGTGTGTGTGTGTGGCTCACAAGTAGGACAGGAAGAGATTGCGTCGGCAATCACCAAAATCACCCCAGAAACAAGGATTACATTCTGGGGGGGATGAGGCATTCTGTCAGCAGGCAGGTGGAACATCTATGGGACAAAATTACCTTTCTTTGTGTGCAGGCTCACAAAAAAGCTACCAAATCGACCCGCCGAAGAGGCTAAGCCTATGAATCACAAGCGTTCCACATGTCACACCAATTGTCACAGGAAATCGTGGCATGAAAAAACGTGCATACGGTACTGGGCAAAACAACTCCAGCTCCAAAATACTCTCTGATTTCCTTTTTGCTTTCCTCCCGTCATTCCAAGTCAGGAATAACAACTCTGATTCTCTATTGTGTTTATTCTGTTGGACAATACACACACGCTTGCAAGCACGTGCGAGCGCACACACATACAAACAAACAAATATACACACACAAACACGCACACACAAACACACACAGACTCATAAACACATTCACACAGACGGACAGACACACACTCAGACAGACAGACAGACAGACAGACAGACAGACAGACAGACAGACAGACAGACAGACAGACAGACAGACAGACAGACAGACAGACAGACAGACAGACAGACAGACAGACAGACACAGACAGACAGACAGACAGACAGACAGACAGACAGACAGACAGACAGACAGACAGACAGACAGACAGACAGACACACACGGTAGTGTGCCTGCCTGTCTCAGAACACCCCCCCCAAGGTGACTCGTCCTCTTGTGTTTAAACACGTGTTGATTTACGATCATCTGGCTCAAAACCTCAGATGTGGGGAAGGTTTGGGGCCAAATGGTTTCAGTCCTTGACTTCTTATCCCCCCCTACCTCCCACAAGATATCACCAGATACCCCCCCCACACACACACACACACACACACACACACACACACACACACACACATAGACACACACAAACACACACACACAACAGTTATTCTCTCACTATATGTTTATGTTTCACTCAATACGTCAATAATCCCACACATTCTGCTCTTGCATTTCTTTTACTCCTATTACGTGGTTGGATGTCATTTTTCATTCATTTTTTGTAGTTCTCTGCATATTCTTTATTTTTATTTGTCCCTTTAATCTCTGTGTAATTATTTGACGCTCTAGCATTTCTGCCTACGCTACACAGAGAACGCCTGAGTAGGATTAAGGATACTATCACCCCTCATACCTGAGCGAACCTATGTATGTCGTCTGGTGTGCGTACCTGTCTGTATATACCTGCTTGGGAGTAGAGACGTACCTTTAACCCCTAGAAGGAGAAAATCAAACGCCTACCAGTCCCCACCCCGCCCAGGTGAGGTCAAGTTTAGACAGCAACACCTGCTCTTGAGGACCTGAATGAAGCCACGCTATCCAACCACCAAAAATTCTTTGGAAATATTTTTGGCAGGAAATATGTTTCGGAAATATGAAATACATGTCCTGCAATATACTAATTTATGACAAGTTTATGTATTTCTTTAAAAGCTTTGGCAGGGATTCGGAGGTTGAACAATCAAGTCGATTTTATTCTTAAAAAATTATATATTTCTATTTCTATGAATAATCAAGTAGATTATTTTATTTAGTTGATCCTATTTAAGAGTGTTTTCGTTCAGATTCGACTGCGTTGTGCTGAGCGTTATCGTACGAACTCAGCAACGGAGCAATTATTCCCAACTAAAATACTTTTATTGCGCAACTTTTGCCCTTGCGCTCAGGAAATATTGTGCCTGTGGTTACATTTTTTGGAAAGCGATGAATAAATCCTGGCTACACTGTCACACTATCTGTGAGTCGCTGAATATTAATATCACTTGACATTTGACAATGAGAACTAGTTAATGTCAAAACAGAGAGAAAAGTCTAAAGAGTTTTTTAAATCACACAGGCTGTAATCTGGATATGACGGTTGTAAATGCCACAATAACACAATTCATTGAAATTAAGGACAATACCTCCATCAAGTTCCTATTTCATGTGTGTCTGGACATCTTTACATTATGCTGTGTGTCCGCATGGAATCAGACCGACAACCTTCCGGACTCCACTGTCAGAAACAAACAAACAGTTGGACGGTCAAAAAAACGCATGAATATATGTTGCTATGGCAACGTAGTGTTTCAGAAGAATGAAATCAAAACTGTTAGGGCGTATTCACACCTGCCTTGTTTGGTTCGAACCAAACCAAAATAATCGCTGGCGCGGACCTTTTGGGCTGGTTTGAATAGGGTGGTCTCGGCTCGCTTCCAAACGAACCCGGGTAAGGTTCGCTTGAGATGTGAAAGCGACCGCGCTCGGTCCGACCTAGTTCTAAAAATAATATGCCTTTTTGGACGCAACAGGCTCCCATTGCTGCTTGTCTATTTATATTGTCTGATTAGCGCGGTCAATTCAAAGGCGTTACGTCATCAGACCGGCATCACGTTATCAGTCCCGTTAGAAATGAGTCGTGGGCGGCTCAACATGTAGCGAAGAGGAGACGAAATGTCTTCTGGATATTTGGGCAGACGCCAACATATGAAGTATGTTGGAGAACACTTGTAAAAATTCCGATGCATTCACGGGGCCACTCACACTAGGGCCATTGGCAATCTATGCACGCACATTCGCAACAGTCCGAGAATTTGTCAACAGCGCATGTGTGTGCATAGATCGTTCAATCGCGGACCGCTCGAACGCCCCGACCGTCTTGTCCAATGATTGAACGATCTATGCACACACATGCGCTGTTGACACATTCTCGGACTGTTGCGAAATATTGCAATGTGAAAAGGAACCACCTCACCAAACCAAAAAATATACATTGCGTTTGGTCCGGACCAAAGAGATCAAACTAAGGACTTTCTGGTGTGAATACGCACGAAAAGACTTTTATTTTGAGTCTGTTGTTTTATGTCATTATTCGATTGCATGTCGCAATAAAATCTTCTCGTCCAACGTTTTCTCCTCGTGTGAGGGAGCTAAGTAGGCCTAACTTCTCCTAACTAACTTTTTAGAATATTTTAACTTCTTCATCTTTCTTGCCGGTATTTCCACCGTCCTGCTTTCATCCACTAAATTGATATCCTAGTGGTCGCAGTTTTAGATATTAATTGTCCTATCTAATTTAGGACAGTGTCCAAACTACGAAGAGGCTTCCTATCATTAGGAAACTTCCTTGTTAGCAACTTACTATGTGAGAGTGGTTCACAAAGTGAGAAAGACTAAACAGGTGACTACCAAAAAGTCATGGAGCGTAGGTCAGAGATTCTTTATTTTCTCGAAAACCTCTTGCTTGACCACTAGGGGACCGGCTACTTGTCCCCTCAAAGGCATTGCGAACAATATAGTGAACATTCAATCAACAGGACGAGGTAAACATGTTTGAAACACAGTCATTAAAGGAACCAAAAACGGTCTGAATAATCACAGTTGCACAAGAAACAGAAGTTATCGGAGTAAAAGCCAAATAAGAGGAGTCAAACACACACAAACACACACACACACACATACAGACGCGCGCGCGCACACGCACACACACACACACACACACACACACACACACACACACACACACACACACACACACACACACACCCCCACACACAA
>NC_082385.1:32206274-32211274 GCF_031168955.1 Gadus macrocephalus
CGTCCTTTATCATAATGTCACGCTACCTTTTTAGCGGGAGATCTGGTTTTAAGTGGGCATGTGGGCCATTAGCAATGTTTTGACGATCAACAAAAAAAACGTTGTCGTCATGCAGTTAACGAGGAAAGCATGAAACATTCTGGCTAATAGCATCTCTTTGCGTTGTTTGTTTTTTGTTCTCTCGTGTTAGCCCGAGTCTGCGTCGCGAGCTGAGACAGGTTTTGCTTACATTTTTTAAAACGAGTAAGGGGGGGGGGGCGGCAGTAGCTCTGGAGGGAGAGCTGGTTGGCCGGTAACCGCAAGGTTGCCAGAGTGTCGAGGTGTCCCCGAGCAAGGCACTAGGGGTGTAACTATACATGTGTTCGTATTGAACCGAGTCGGTACGGACGTCACGGTTCGGTGCATGGATTTACACGGAGAATACACGGTATGAAATGAAGAAAGAAAATGTCGCACGAAAGTGTGCCGTCCTTCTTGGACGTCCCACATTGGTGCTCTTTGTTCATTGTGTGCGTTCTTCCTTTCTCCTTGGATTTATTAGCAGGATACACTTCGTCGGGCTGCTATGAGGACACAATGCTAACGTAGCTGCCGTGGCTATCGCCATTCGGTTTAAACCCCCCAATGGCATCAGGGTACTGTCGGCGGTGGAAACGCGAGCCGTCACTGAGCTTCGCCGAACCACACCTTCACTACTCCACCAGGCCGCAGCGAACCGACCCGCACCCTCCGGTGGAAATGCGCCAATTCGGTGTACTTTGCACTTTTATAAATACGATTTTTTTCCGTTTTATAACTGATTGTCTAATTTTGTTTACAAGTTACAGATGGAGTCTGGAGGTGATGTGGGGTACTTATTGTTACTGTTTACATCTTAGAACACACAGTTCAGGCTGTTGAGGCTAGCTCAGGGGAGAGACTGTGTGACACTAGGTGGTACAACCTGAGACATGCACGATAATTTGCATTTTTGATTTTTCTTTTCCCTTCATTGTACCGAACTCGTACCGAACCGTGGTATGAACCGAAACGTGACTTCAGCGTACCGTTACACCCCTGCAAGGCACCTCACCCTAACTGCTCCCGATGAGCTGGCTGTCGCCTTGCATGATTGACTCCGCCGTCGGTGTGTGAATGTGGATGAATGGGTGAATGTTGAAATGATAAAAGCGATATATAAATGCAGTCCATTTACCATTTATAACTTTAGCTAACCGAATTTCCCTCCAAAAACGATACAGACCCCCCCACCCCTCCTCCACCACGCAACACTGCAGTACACACAAACATCCACCCCACCTGTCATCATTTGTTTTCTATAAAAAGAAAATGCCAAACTAGGAATCACGTAACCGGGCGTGAGCCGTGAGCTCCTCCGCTAGCCATGAGGAGAAATAACAACACCGCCGGACGCGAAACATCCTGCGGACGTCAACTCACTCGCTCGTTTGCCAGGACGGGCGGTGAAGTAGAATCCCCCCTGACAGGGTTTAACAGACTGATCCGTCAGAGCCTGGCCCCCCGTGGCCCTGCGGACCCCCCCCCCCCCCCTACCCTACCCTACCCCGCCATCAATCAATAGCTCTTAACAAAGCCCTCGCAGGCCCGGGCTGGCTGGGTTGCTTTCAACACTCTTATTCATATTTCAAGGTGTTATTAGGAGACATCGAGCGAAATGTCAAGATCTTTACACGGTAAATATCCCTCAAAATGTCACGGACGGGAGGGTTTCCTGGGGAGGGAGAGGGGGGGGGGGGGGGAGAGAGAGGTGGGGGGGGGGGGGGGGGAGAGAGAGAGAGGTGGGGATGGGCGGCGGGATGAAAGTACTTTTTCTTTTCAGTCTTTTTGTTTCCCACAGCGGAGGATTCGCGATCTCGGCCGCCCCGATTTTAGCCGTGTAAACGATTTCACTGCCAAGGGCTGTTTTTCGTTTTTGTTTTTTTTCCTTCTCCGGCAGTCGTTTGTTGCAGTCGCGTTTGTTTCCCCCGCTCCCCGGCGGCGTGGCGTCTTGAGTGCCGTGGGTGTTTTCTGATTTTGCTTTATGGACGCCTGCCCTCCGCTGCCGCCGCCGCCGCCGCCGCCGTAATGTAAAAGAAAAACGAAACAAAAACCAAGACCTTTCACTGAAACACAACCGACAACCAAGACGCACACACACACAAAGGACGACCTTTCATCGTGTGTGTGTGTGTGTGTGTGTGTGTGTGTGTGGGGGGGGGGGTGCTGGGGTGCAAAGAAAAATAACAAAAAACCTTGATATACCTCCACTCCTACCTCAACCAACTCTCCTGCCAGAACCGGGAGGGAAAAGAACAACAAATAAATCAACGAAAACAACGAATGCAGCACAGAAAAGGAAACGCAGAGAGGCTGCCCTGCCCCCCGCCCCCCCCCCCCCCCCCCGCCCCCCAGGCCCCCATCTCACTCAGGTGAGCTCCAGCAGGTCCCTGCTGGTACCTGTAACCGTGACTACAGGACCCTTGTCTCCGGGCAAATCAAGTCATGACTAGAGCAACACTGCTCTGATCAAAATGGGACGAGGTATAAAGGAGGAGGAGGAGGTGGTGGTGAACGGAGATGTGTGCGTGTGTTTGTGTGAAGGGAGGTGTGTGTGTGTGTGTGTGTGTGTGTCTGTGTGTGTGTGTGTCCTTGTGTGTGGGAGGGGAGGTTGGGGATGAAATGAATGCCTTCGTCCTCACAGGTACGGCGGGCAATTGCAGAAGCCGGTCTCGAGGCGATGGGAAAGGTCGAGAGCTCATTTCAAGTCAATTTGGGGTTGTGGATGCGCTGGGCTCAGCTGTGGCGGGGGGTCTCTGTGATCAGGCCAGAATTGGCGCCGGGGCAAAGCAGGACACCGCCAATATCTCCTGTCTCTGGTCCCCCCCTCCTCACCACCCCTCCTCTCTCCTCTTGTGGTGTCTCATCTCCTCTCTCCTCACCACCTCTCCTCTTGTTGTGTCTCACCTCCTCTCTCCTTCACGCCTCCTTCCTCTACGCGTTCCCTCTCTCCTCTACCACCTTTTCGTCTGCTATTCTCTCCTCAACCTCCTCTCCGCTTATCTTTCCTCTTGTCTCCTCTGAACCTCCTCTCCCCTCCTTCTCTCCCCTCCTCTTCTCCACTCCTGCTCTCTCTCCTGCTCGTCCATCCATGGTTCGGTTGTCCCTCTCCTCTTCATCCTTTTAAATCTCTGCACTCTTCTCTCCATTTCTCTTGTTCGTTGTGTGGTTCCTCTCCTCAACATCCTTCCAAAACCAAAACTCTGCGTCTCGATCTCTCCTCCCTCCTCTCGTTCAGCCTCCCTCCCTCCCTCCCCTCCCTCCCTCCTCGGGACGGAGCGGCCACAGGTGACCCGAGGATCGCTCCGACTAAACATGATGTCAGACGAACGCAGCGGCAGAAACAGGGACTCAATTCCGGCCTCCCCTGTGACAGCTGTGTGTGTTCCTGCCTGGTAATCGTTGTTGTCGCTGCTCATGTTGTTTACCCTAACAACTGTGTGTGTGTGTGTGTGTGTGTGTGTGTGTGTGTGTGTGTGTGTGTGTGTGTGTGTGTGTGTGTGTGTGTGTGTGTGTGTGTGTGTGTGTGTGTGTGTGTCTGTGCGTGTGCGTGTCTGTTACAGTGAGCTAGAGGGAGATAAATACACAGAGAATTGCTAGACTGAGAGTTAGAATGAGAGAGCTGCACATGGATGGAGACACGTCAGTCAGAGTTTGACACAGAGGGACGTAGTAAGACAGAGAGAAACAGCTAGGGAGAGAGAGAGAGAGAGGGAGAGAGAGAGAGAGAGAGAGAGAGAGAGAGAGAGAGAGAGAGAGAGAGAGAGAGAGAGGAGAGAGAGAGAGGAGAGACAGTTGGGGAGAGAGCGAGATATAGAAAGCTAGAGAGAGAGAGAGGAGAGAAATCTAGGGGGAGAGAGAAATCTAGAAGGAGTGGTGGAAAAAATGAGGAGAGAGAGAGAGAGAGAGAGAGATAGAGAGTGAGGAAGAGAGAGAGAGAGAGGAGAGAGAGGAGAGAGAGAGAGAGAGAGAGAGAGAGAGAGAGAGAGAGAGGGAGAGAGAGAAAAAGCTATGGAGAGAGAGACAAGTAGGCAGCAGAGGGAGAGTTAGACAAAGAGAACTCAAAGGAAAGGACGCAACGTCATCGTCTTCCAGCCCTTGTAGCGAGGAGCTTACACACACACCACACACACACACACACACACACACACACACACACGCACATCACACACACACACACACACACACACACACACACACACACACACACACACACACACACACACACACACACACACACACACACACACACACACACACACGTAGTGAATTATCAAGGATCTGTCTCCCGAGTCAGAACTCCCTTCCCGGGCTCGACTCTTCTGTACCTCGTCCATCCCCCTCGCTCTTCTGCTCTGTCCTCTGACGATCATTCCTGCTGGGCTCATGCGCGGCCTTCACCAGCTGCTCGCCCGCGACATCACCGCACGCACGCGCAACCGCAGTTTGGTCGCCGTGGTTACGTAAATATATACGTTAACGCTAGCCAGCTAACACTGCATGCTGTATAGCGAGTTGCTTTTTGTGCCGTGGTGCAAAATAAAAATTAAATGTTGCACGTGAATTCTGGTTTTTAAAAGATACTTTATACTGAAAAGCATTTTCGAAACAGACTGTCTCTGAAAGAGATAAGTGGGCAAAACTATCACTAACTTATACGACGAAATAAACAGAACATAATTACACTTTTTCCGTACAGCACAAGAAAGCTTTTGTGTTGCTTATTCCTACTCTTAACTCTCCATCCACCCATCAAATTGCGCCGCCGTATTTCTCGCCATTCTCTGCACCCATTGGTTACCTTTCGTCTCTATAATGGGCTCCTCTACCTTCTCCGAAAATAAACGTTTTGAGGCATCATTACGCCAACCGTTTTCCCCTTTTTCCTTACACAAACTGTGATTATGAACCACAGCAAACAAAACTGGGGCATTTCAAGTGTG
>NC_082385.1:32216274-32233774 GCF_031168955.1 Gadus macrocephalus
ACACACACACACACACACCCCTTCTCCCCCTGCCCCTCCGATAGGCCCCCCCACCACCTCCCTTTGTTTTGCCCGTGATCAGCAGAAGATAAAAGCCCGTTCCTGACAATAGGGGCTCCTCTCCACACGTCTGCAGGGACACGTTGGCAGGGAGCGCCGGGCCGTCGTAATGTATTCCTGGAGCGGGCCCCCGGGTTACCAGGGCCCCCGCCAGGGGGAAGTGATTTGGCCATGTTTAGCCATTAGCGTGGAGCTAGCTGCAGCATGGAATCTCATTAGCTCGTTTTATTGATATTTTTTGGATATTTACTTACTGGAATCGGGTAGTGTTGGTTGGCGCTTTGCACTCACAGGGAATTCGGGCTGTTTTGAAGAGATTTTATAGATATGGGTTCAAGAGTGTGTGTGTGTGTGTGTGTGTGTGTGTGTGTGTGTGTGTGTGTGTGTGTGTGTGTGTGTGTGTGTGTGTGTGTGTGTGTGTGTGTGTGTGTGTGTCTGTGTTTCAAAACACTAGTTGTATCTTGAGGCAGCTTGCTAGCGAAATGTTTGAGTTTATGTTTGAGAAAAACAAAGAAAATAATGGAATAAAAACACTTCACAATTTGCTAAACAATAAAAACAAATGCACTATCCCTTCTCTGGCATCATATGAAATGTAAACTGTTGTGTTGTTCCTGCTGTTGCAGAACAGATTAATGGACCATAATATGCAAGGCCTTTCATGCTGAAGGATTTACCCCTGCAGTAAGAACAGACATAGCCAGAGACAGTTCTGTCATAGAAGAAAAGCTGATAACATCAGCACAATTAAGTATTCAAGATAAGACGATGCACTTCATAAATCCTGCAGGCTAATTATATGATGTATATATCTGTATATATAATTAGCTAGATACCATCATCCAATCATCTCACAATACCATGAGTGAGTACATTCTTAGCGTGTCTGTATCCCAGAGGGAATCGAACCAATAACGTTGGTAGCCTCAATGCCTTGCTCTGCCCACTGAGCAGGAAAGGGGAAAAAGTTCAACGTGCAAAACTATTTATTTCGCCTTTCAAAAACGTAAATGTGTAGACAGCAGAGGAGAAGAGACGAGAGGAGTGGGCGCTGTTTCAGAACTCTGCGTAGTTAATGACCAGAGCGCTCGCTAATGGATCCAGCAGGTCCAAAGGACACCGCCGTGTTCTGTCGCATGTTTTGCTCGGTGCAAGGGAGCAGGGGGAGATTTAAAACAGAGATGTTCCACACGCACACGTGAACGCACACGCAAGCGCAGAAGATCACGCACACACAAGACACCAAGACGCAGACACGCACAGACACACAGAAACAAACGTTGCGTGCAACACACAAACACTCACACAAAGACACACATGCCGGTTCACACGCAGACACACGCAGACGCACACAAAGACAAAACATACTCGTGCACACACACACGCGCACACACACACACACACACACACACACACACACACACACACACACACACACACACACACACACACACACACACACACACACACACACACACACACACACACACACACACACACACACACATCCATTTGGACCTGGTGAGACGGCTGACATCCCAGGGACAGGCTGGTGGTAAATCTGAGTTTTATGACTAACTCCCGTGAACCGCGTGACGTTCTCCGCTGGTCGGCTCCATCAGTACGGCCCGCCGGCGGTGGTCTGCAGAGAGAGAGAGAGAGAGAGAGAGAGAGGCACTGTTTGCTCTGGGAGGTGAAAGTGTGTTTCGGGCTTTAGTTCGTTCTTTCTACCTCCTGCCTTCTTCCCTCCCTCCTTTGTATTATGCTTCACTCACCCTCTTCCCTTCATCTTCCTTAGCTCTCTCTCTCTCCCTCCTTTCTTCTCTTTCTTCCCATTCCTCCTTCTGTCTTTCCCTCCTTCTTTCTGTTTATTTCTTCCATCTCCTCCCCTCCCTCCCTCCCTCCCGCCCTCCCTCCTTCTATTATGATTTCCTTATGGATTTTAACACATTACAGAGGCGCACAGACAGTAGAATTGAGACCCAGTCAATAGCGCAACAAAAGAAAACACATCACAACAGATTGAGAATAAAGAAACCGGCGTATACACAAAGAATAAAAGAAAACCATGCACTACAACACAAACCCCAAACACACACAGTGCTCTGATTCTATAACCGTCGAGGCGTCCTGACACTCGACTCTGCAGACATTTTGTTTGCCAATTAAACACCCTGCGGAGAAAAAGACAACAGTTTGCCGTCAACAAATAAAGAAGTGTTTACCTTTTGTTTTCGGACGCAGTCTTACAGAACTTTTTAACTCCTTTTTCCAAAATGGAGTCTAGACGGGTCTAGACTGCTCCAATCCTCTAGAGGTCGCACTGGGGCAGAGGGGAAAGACTCCCACTCTGCACGGCTGGAACCCAATCAGTTAATTAGCATTATCATGGAGCCGAGGCCTCATAGCCGGCTTTAAGGCACAACCTGTAACCCGCGTGTAGCTCTCTGGATACACTGACCGCGGCACCATGCTTCCCGGGGTAACACTCTTGTTTCGGTTGGTGATTTGCGTTGTGTTAGCTGCCGACACCGCTGCTAGGTTCGAAGGGCAGGATTACCTTGACAACAGGGACCACGGCAACCAAGTTGTTGGTAAACCAATCGATAACAGAAGGGAGGAACAGCTCAATGGCCAAGTTAGGCTAACGTACAAGGTGAGGGAGGAGTTGGATGGGCTCCATTTGCCGAAGGGTGTAGGAGAACTGGCTGTTAATTCGACGAACGTCGGAAGACTAACTCTGGTCCAGCCCAGTGCAGGAGTTGTACTAAGACCTCCGGTAGAACTCCATGAGAAGAGAAAACAACCCTGGATGGTTCAACAACAGACGGGCAGTGGCAGACATTTTGTCCAACAATCAGTGGAAAAGCATGAGCGAACCCCAGAACCTACACCATCAGGGAAGTGGGAATCTCAGTCCATGGCACCAGCAAATGTAGGCAAGGCAAGGCAACTTTACTTATACAGCACTTTTCTAAAGTGCCTCACATGGAACATTGTCATAAAAGAAAAAAAAAATATTGATAACTAAAAGAAAATAAAGGCAAAGCAAAGAAATGCATTGTAAGTACACAAATAAATGAAGTAATAAAATATACAAGAGAAAATAAAAGAAAAGTTAAAAATAAATGTACTGTAACTTTTTTTTGTTTTGTTTAACTCTCTAGTAGTTAGGCTTAACCCAAGTTAACTGAAGTTTAACTTTCAGGCGCCGGTCAAATTCCGTCCGAGAGACCCATGGTCGGCTCAAAGTGTGGTCGTGCACTGTGGTGAGAAGGAGGTCGCCATCGAGGTCAAACTGAACTTTCTGGGTAAATGCTCCGTCAGTTTTTTGGACTGATATTTAATTGGTTTCTATTAACTATAATTAAACAATGTTTTTCATAAGATATTCTATCAATATCCTCGTTATGTGTTTTGGCACGCGGGTAAATGGATATTAGGAATGCTAATTAAATCATAAATAATTTATCCTATGGTGGAATACAATTCACCAAGTAAAAGTTACTTTTTAACAAATCAAGGGGGCAGAATTTGCCCTCAATTTGTTCATGCTGTACCAAACGCTGTTATTGTTTCAACCGATGTGGTCGTCAGACGTGTCACCTGTCGTTCTCGGTTGCTAGGCAGCGGCCAGAGGGTCACGCCCTCCGACCTGAAGCTGGGCGGCTGCGCTGCGGTCGACGACGGGGCAAAGACCGTGTTGTTCCGCTCGGAGTTACCCGACTGCGGGAGCACTACGATGGTGTGTGTGTGTGTCATTTTACATTTAGCAGACGCTTTTAATCAAAGCCACTGACAATAATTTGTCAGAAGAAAGGGAAACAAACAATATATATCTCTGTCGGTACAGTAAGGGTGTTCTTAGAAACAAGTGCCAAGCAGTTACAATCGCTAGGTTAAGTGTGTGTGTGTGTGTGTGTGTGTGTGTGTGTGTGTGTGTGTGTGTGTGTGTGTGTGTGTGTGTGTGTGTGTGTGTGTGTGTGTGTGTGTGTGTGTGTGTGTGTGTGTGTGTGTGTGTGTGTGTGTGTGTGTGTGTGTGTGTGTGTGTGTGTGTGTGTGTGTGTCGTCCCATAGATGACGGAGGATTCCCTCGTCTACACCTTCACCTTGGTCTACGTGCCGACGGCCATCGGCACCACCTCAATCATAAAGACCAACGCCGCTCAGGTGAAGATTCAGTGCCATTATCCAAGGTAAGGAGATGGATGGTGTCTGTGTATGTGTGTGTGTGGGGGGGGGGGGGGGCAGATTCTTTCATTGTCATCCAATCACTGCGCTGAAGGCCAAATAGCTCACCCCCCTCCCTCACACTCACCCAATCCTACGTGCCCATAATTCTTGAAGGGTGAACGGGAGCAAAGTCGTTGACAATTGGATGTCTTTGAGATGAAGTACCGGGTGTAGGCCTGTAGAGCTGACCTCGTTTCAACCCCCCCCCCCCCCCCCTGCCATCTTCAACCCCTGCACCCCCTAATTTCTCCTCACTGCATTCTGGAGATGATGGTCGACTCCGCAGCACCTCGTCAGAAGTAACCTTGGACCGAAAATTGGCAGAAGTTAAATTGTGCCCAATTCCCTCGCTCTTGTGTAATGGCCGACCTACTTTTCTTTTGGGGAATGGCACGGGCCGAGGAAAGTCTAGTGGCTGAGGCTACTGTTCGACTCTCGGATGAAAGCTACTGTGTTGATTTTAGCTAGGATAATAAAGCTAACCGTTCTACCTGCTCTTAGGTAAATGGACTGCATTTATACAGCGCTTTTCTGACCTGTAGCAACTGGTAAGAAAAGCTGCAATATACGCTTTACAATGGGGTTCATTCACCCGTTCATGCACACACTCGCACACCGACGGCGGAGTCAACCACGCAGCTCGCCAGGAGCTGTCAGGGTGAGGCGTCTCGCTCAGGGACACCTGGGCACTCGGCTAGGAGGAGGGTATCGAACCAGCAACCTTCCGGTTACCAGCCAACCCGCTCCACGCCCTGAGCCACATGCAGCCCTACGATCCCCAGGCTAACCATGCTACCTGCTCCTAAGATACCTAGGCTAACCATGCTACCTGCTCCTAAGATACCTAAGCTAACCATGCCCACCTGCTCCCTCATTGACCCTAGCCTGAATTCGCCGTTCGCCGTTTCGTGCTGTGTTCCAGAAAGCAGTTGGTGAGCAGCGACGGCGTGAGGCCCTACTGGAAGCAACACGCCTCCATCATGCTGGCAGAGCAGACGCTGCGCTTCTCCCTGCGTCTGATGACCGGTGAGGACGTGGTGTCGGCCATGACGGCTCGAGCTGACGTTATGATGGATAGATTTTTGACGCTTTTGACGCTGCGACATACCGCAAGAAAAATAAATAAAAAATCTGCCACTGGTTAGGGTTAGTCAGTAGAATTGAGACCCAGTGACTGACTGACTCTTTGTTAATCAGTCGGACTGACTCTTTTTTTCGTCTGTCAGTCTGACTATTTTTTATTCAGTCATCCATCAGTCCCTTTAGTCCTTTTATTCAACAGTAGAAATAGTTGGCTGCCAATACATTGGTGATTCGCTCAGCAGATGTATCTTGGACCAGGCTTGCTCTGCCAGGGAGTCCATTTTGTGGATTCTGTTTAAAACCTGCACAGCAGCAATTTGTGTATTGTATTTTATTGTATTTTCCTTCCCTTTGGTCTGTGGAGAAAAGGGTTGGAATAAAAGTGCTTTTAATTCCTCGCCTCTTTCTCTGCAGACCAAAGGGAAAATAATAATAGAAAAGATAACAATAAATAATTGTCTAGGCATGGGTAGATGGGAGTTGTCATTCTTATGGCAATAATTAGATATATAATTATATAAAAAAAATAATATGTAATGGCTTTAGTGACAAGAAGTTGGAGCAGGAATCGGTATGTCTAAAGGCTTAGTTCTGGTTCAAAGTCGACGCAACGCAAGGGGGTTTACAGACGAATTACGTCCTTGTGGACCCTCCTTGCGTCCGCCGCAAGGGCCTAGCAAAAATGTTACCCTTTCGTCGAGGTAGCGCAGCACCAAGGGCTGTGATTGGTCCGCTCACTAAAACCCGACGCAGAACCGAAACAGGTTCACGACGGCGTCGAAGCGTGGTCATTGCATTGCATCGAGGCTTATTAGAGTGCAATCGATCAATGATCAATCATCAGGTTCTGCAGCGTGTGTTTCTGTGTTCAGAGGACTGGCGGCAGGAGAGGCCGTCCTCCAGCTTCCAGCTGGCCGAGGTGATCTACGTCGAGGCCTCGGTCCAGCGGGGCCTGCACGTCCCTCTGAGGCTCTACGTGGACCGCTGCGTGGCCACCCTGGAGCCCAGCGTCGACGCACAGCCCAGCTACGCCTTCATCACCAACCATGGGTGAGAGCTGCGCTTTCTGGGGCACGCCCCCCCGGCCCGGTGGTTCACTGGGTAGAGCGGGGGTTCGTCTTAGCTCAGGAGGTAGAGCAGTTGTCTTGTAACCGAAAGGTTGCTAGTTCGATCCCCAGCTCCTCCTAGCTGAGTGTCGATGTGTCCCTGAGCGAGACACTTAACCCTAACTACTCCTGACGAGCTGGCTGTCGCTTTGCAATGGTTGACTCTGCCGTCGGTGTGTCAATGTGTGTATTAACTGATGTAAGTCGCTTTGGATAAAAGCGTCTGTCAAATGCCCTAATTGTATTTGTAATTGTAGAGCGCAAACCGTTAATGGTGACATGTTATACCACCAGGTGTGGTATAACATGTGCGGTTTTGGAAATCTGCCTCTACTGACGTCACAAGTGGACGTGTCCACCTAGATGTGTGCTGGGTAGATCAGTCTACCAGTCTACCCAGCGGACCGTAGCGAATGTCACTCATCAATCCGTCGTACATCCAGGAGGGCACGCCCACTTGTGATGTCAACAGGGCGATTTTCAAAGCGGCTTGTAACGGCTAATCACACTCACACCTGGTGGTGTAATACAGTATTGTCACCTTTTAAGGCCCAGTCCGTGCCGCAGCGACCGCGGTTCGATTCCTGCCCGTGGTCCTTTCCTGCATGTCTTCCCCTCTCCCTCTCCCATACCTTCCTGTCTCTCTCAAGCTGCAATAGAAAGGATAAAACCTTCAAAGAAAATAAGAGATGCTGCTTTCTTTATGTGGATGTGTTTGTTTTTTGTTTTGGTTCACCTCCGTATCGCACATCAGCCCCACAGGGTCTGTTTCGGATTAACGATGGTGTGATTTGGATTCCCGATTTAGACTTTGAACTCTTATTAAACCGCGTTACCGCCGGCACACGTGAGGCGTGACGGATTCATTTTCACACACCTGGTGGTCAAATAATCGGGTAACCCTTTTTAATAAATGCAAAGCCTGATTTTTGTTGCCTTTTGTTCGTTCCAAGGTGTTTAACCGACGCTAAAGTGTCGGGAGGGCGATCGTTCTTCAAGGACCGAAGCCACGAGGACAAGCTCCAGTTCCAGATGCAGACCTCAAGGTTTCCCCAGGATCCCAGAGCCAAGGTAAATACTGCCACGAAACAGCTGCCACAATACGGCTGCCCTTTTGTTTATATATATATATATATATATATATATATATATATATATATAATTGTTTACTGGTTTCAGAAAGAATACGTTTAACAGAGAAAGAGAAATGATAATTAAAAACTAAATAAATTAAATCACAAAATAGTAGCATTTACATATACACATGAACATATATTATTATTTCATAATTGGTGTTTTTAATAAAAAAATAATTAAAAAAAGGCAAGGTCGCCATTTCTACAATGATTTATATCATCAAAGATGGTGTTTCAAGGGTTTCAGAATCTTCTTCCGAAAAGTTTAGTTGTTTTGGTTTGTTTGTCTGGAGGAGACCCAGGAAGTGGATCTTGTTGGTCTGGATGAGCATGACCAGCTGGTGCGCGCATTAATTAATCGGCTGGCTGATAAACAGCTTTTGGAATCTCTTCCGCGGCTCAAATTCGACTTTTAATATTTGGTTTCATGCTCGTCTGGTGAGCACTTCCAAAAGTAGACATCACTGCTTTTCCAGAGCACTTGGCTGCTGCCACCGCTGCGCTGATAAATCCTTGATCACAGAACAAGATGAAGTTCGCTTCGTGGGGGATGGAACCAGAACATGCCGGTTTTTGATTTATTTTTAAGGCACAGAACCTTAGAGGCATGATGGCTGGGGTGTTGTGACTGGCAGTTGAAACGGTCCGTGTTCGAACCCCCAACGTTCATCTGGAGGTCCCGTTGATGTATAGGACATTTGGATTAGATTCAGATTGTAAATAATAAAACCAACTGAATTTAAAGAGTTTCACTGATGTCGTTAATCAGAGGGGAGAGGTTGGTCATCTGGCTCAATGGACGCCGAGTGTGCAGACATTGGGATTGAAACCAGAGCCTTATGGTTGATCTCACGGGGGAGTATGCTAGCCAAGGTGTGAGAAGTCAAGTCTTGACGTAATGCGTTTCCTCACTCTGGCCTTTCTCTTTTTTGTCGGATAGATGTTCATCACATGTTCCCTGAAGGCCGTCATTCTCCCCATGGCAACCGATGCGGAACACAAAGCCTGCTCGTATCTGCCCGACGCCAAAAGGTAACGGTGACCCCATGCGCAGATCAGCACACAGCTGGTCGAAGGAAGCAAAATGCACGTATTGTTGACAAAATAGACATGTAGTAATTGTATTCAACTGTTCTTTCGGTTAGTAAATTACAAAGATGAAATGAAAATGTTTTTCGAGATGGGGTTTTGTCAATAACATGAGCAAACCGCCTGTCCCTTAGATACTAAAAAACAGACCAAAAAAAGTTGTATACCTCAAAGGGTATTTTAAGTAATGAGGTTCTGCGGACCACAACAACAAAGAATGCTGTCCCGGCCTATAAAAACAAACATCAGTTGCATAGCCTCCTCACGACATGCTAATAGCTTCGGCACGACACGCTCGTGGCTTCAGGTGGGTGTGAGCACTCTTTGTACTTCCTGTCCCCAGGTGGGTGGCCTCAGGTGGGGACAACCATGTGTGTAGCTGCTGCGAGGCCACCTGCAGCACCAAGAGGAGGAGTCGGCGAAGCAGCCCCTCTTCAGATGAAGGTATGAACCCACAAGAACGCAGGAACCCAACACCAAAATACAAGGCGTTATATTACTTGTATTACGGTATGATTGTAAGCTGTGGAAGATATGTGGGCCTCAAAGGTGGCTCAAATATCAATCGGCACCGAAAAGGTGGAAAGACGCACATGGAAAAGCACAGATGTCTCGTGTACCTCTAGGCCCTCCCCAGAGCAAAATGACCCCTGACCTCAACCTGCCCATCACTGACATGCTTCTCAGTTCATCGCCAGTCGCTTTGTCATAAAAGCTTTCACTAAATCAGTGGTTCTTCACTGGTGGGTCGCGAGCCATAAATGATTAGCCAGGGGGTTTTGAGTGGGTGGCCGAGCGTATGCCAAACCTTAATCTTTTACAACAAAGCCCATGAATGAACTAATGTTAGTGTTGTTTCATGTTTCGATGGCTCACTATTTCATCAAGTTCGGCCCAAATTGTTTCATCTTCTAGTTTGCTCCATTTATTTTTGACAGAACATGCCGGCATTGTTTCTTACTACAGTATTGGTGAATACATTTCCTGTTTTTGGGGTTGTGACTTGACGACTAATGATGCAGCAGACTCCTGAGGTTAGACCAGTTGAGGATCCGCCACATTAACTGGTCATGGACCACTACACTAACTGGTCCGCACTATGAGACCCTGTCATACACTTATACTATAGATTTTATTGTTGGTTTTGGAAAAGTATTGAAGATGGCTTTCAGAGGATAATAAGAAAAGGAAACTTCAAATTATTTTTACCCCAGAAGATTGGTTTTATCCTTTTACGGGTATTTTAAGTAAGGAGGTTTTGCTGACGACAACATCACTATAAAATGAATGTGATTTTGGCAACGCATTGAAGAGGGCTTTACAAAACGGACATTTGTAAATCGTCTTGACGTGTCGTTTCCATGACGAGTGTCGTCCCATTGTTCCTGCACCCTTTTAGAAATGCATCGGGACGATTCCCTTTCCGGCGGCTCGGCCTGTGTTAGTGATTCATCCGTTTGTTTTTAGACCTAAGATGGATCTGTTTTTTTGTTTTTTTTTCGATTATTCTAGAGCCTGCGTGGGCGTGGGCAGGGGAGTCTACCCTAGGCCCCATCCTGGTGCAGGGACCAGCCCCAGAGAGGCTGGTGGGACTGCCGGACCTTTCCGGAGAGTTCTCCTCTTCGTTGGTGCCTCAGGGTCTTGAGCCCACACTGGAAGGTGAGATTCAAGCGTGTGTGTGTGTGTGTGTGTGTGTGTGTGTGTGTGTGTCCTTTTTTTCACATTGTGCTCGGGCTTAATCGCGAAATTGCATCTTGACTGTATAGCCATTTAAAAGGCATTATATATGCACTCCCATTTGATTTTGGGAGCACTTTGTCTGCAGAGGAATCCTTTATTGCTCATTAAACAACCACATTTCTCTCACTTTTTGCGTTCCTGACGAAGTCCTATTAAATCACTGGTACAGAGGAACATCATGTTTTATAACTACTCCTTCGCGTTCACTCCTCAACTCACTTTCTTTATTACTTTTTCCACTCGCTTCCTCAACTCCTTCCCTCGACGCGGTTCCTAAACTCACTTTCTCGCCTCTTTGCCTCGGCTCTCTTCCAAGATTACTTTTGCCTACACGCTTCCTCGACTCCTTCCCTTGACCCCTTCCCTCGATCCGCTTCCTCGACTCCTTCCCTCGATCCGCTCCCTCGATCCGCTTCCTCAACTCCTTCCCTCGATCCGCTCCCTTGACTCCTTCCTTTATTCCTCCCCCCCCCGACTCGCATCCTCAATTCCTTTCCGTGCCCCTTCCCACCTCATCGTCCCCCTCCCTCGACTCGCTTCCTTTGACACCTTTCCTTGACTCCTTTCCTCCGCCACCAGAACCGGCCGTGTCAACCCTGGTGCTTTGCGGCTTGGCCTTGCTCCAGGTCGTCGTGGTGACGGCCGTCATCGTTTACAGAAGGACGCAGAAATCCAACTGACGCGGAAAGCCCACGGACACTCTTTGTACACTTTGTGATGAGACTATTAAATTGATTCAGTGGCGATTGTGCGTTTTGAATTCTGATTTCAATATACCTTTTTCCATTGATCCGTCAGGCCACACTAGTCTCTAGAAGTACATGAATGTTTATTGTAATACTTGGTTTGAGCTAATTGTAGCTAGCTAAATTTCGAGGCAGCCTTTTGTTTCTCCTGGTCTCATTGCTAGGCTCATCTTTCTTACTCTGTCTAGGCCATACCTTGGCCTGTATGATCACCAAACCTGCCGAAGTTTCGTTTTTTTATATCTAGTGGGCTGGTTTCAAACACACAATCAGAGAAAGTTAATGTCCGCCATTATCATCTTACCTGCTTATCAGATTTTATGTTTCCAAAATATACGCTTTCATTTATTTGTGCAAATCCACAAATGAGGCAATGAGAAAATCGTTCGTTTTTTAAAAGAAAAACTGAAACTGCTCCCTTCTGTTGCATACAAAATCGAATCTCCATTCCTGTTGAAATTCAAATATTTTAGCTTGGGCCTTTTTTTTTTTTTTCGGCTTCCAGCTCTAAACTCACTCCCCCCTCCTCCCTCCCGCAGCTTTCGCGCCGGTGGCTGCGTTGTTCGTGTAATGACACTCATCATGCGCTGTTGCATGCGTAGCCGGAAAGACGAATAGCCCTAATTAAAAAGCCCATAAAGGGAGATGGCTTTTATTACAGTAATATGTGAGCGAGCGCCGGCTTTAATGCGCTGTTTATTTCATTCCCTGCGCGCTCGGGACCAGCGCGTGACTGACTGCACAGCGCGCGCGCCGCCAGTGACCTGCGCAGCATACACCTCTACGAGGCGCCTCGGGAGACATAAACAGACGCGCGTGACGACGCACCGAGCGCAATGGTGACGCGCACGAACACACTCGTATACACACTGTTTATACTTGCAGGCATGGACAAACACCCAAACGACGCCGTAAAGTTACGCTGGGATTTCTGCCTGATGGTGTGGTGTTTTTTTTTTACTTGTTATTAATGGAGAAAACTGAGCAGGGATAAAAACTAAACAGAAGGGAACTGAGTTATCACCCTGCCTTCCTTGTCTGGGGTTGGAAAGACGGAATAAAGAGGAAAAAATTGTTTTCATAGATTTTTTTTTTTAGCTTACACACAAGTTTTAGCTGATGGTAGACTGTAGAACAGCATATAGCCTATGGCAGCAACATGGCGTTGGATGCTATATAATGGCTCTTTCTGTCCCAAGATTTCAACAATTCTATTTGAAAGGAGAGTTTAGCAGCTTATGTATGTTGACTAGTTTGACATGGCAGAATGAAGATTTAAAAACACGATTTACCCTGTCTGGTAGCCATAGTGCTACATGTGAGAAATGAAGCACAAAATCGATGAAGTGTTGAAAAAGGTTGTGAAATACATCTTACGAGGCACTCCTGTTGGTCAACGCACAGTCCTCTGGGACGCCATTTTAACTGTTATAACCCATTCTAATGGTGGAAAAAAACATTAGTAGGCCTACACAGTGTCGGCGACTGCCAGCAATGCCATATATTTATTCGGTGCTTGCGTCAGTGCGAACCGTTGCTATATTGCACACACGCCGTCAAGAAACCTTGATTTGCACAGTTTGTGCACATTGCAAGTTTATAAGCCTAGTGACAAAATGGACGTCGGGGGACGGCAGTTGGCGTCACGTATGTTACTGAACGTTTGTTTTTGGCTCCTGATGCGGGAGCTGTTTTTCTCCTCCTGCTTTCTACTCGAACCAGGGACAAGATGATACTGGTGTAGTATAGAGCAGTGGTTCTCAAACTATGGTACGCCTACCACCAGTGGATGCGTTAACAAGTGGTACGCAGAGGATTTAGAAAAAGATCTAAAATCATTCGATTATAAACAATACTATCAAAATACTAGTAACGAATGGAAATACATTTACAATAAGATCATGTTCTCACTTGCTGTATGCGTGTATGTGCATGTGTTTGTGTCTCTGTTGAAGTGCTACCACTTTGTACTGCTGAAACAGTTGCCAATAAATAATATTATTTTTAAGACTAAATGTGTCTCCTGCCTGAGATGTGCGCAGCTGAAAAGGGCAGCAAGTCTACGCTATGTTATATTTTATAACATCAGTCAAAATGGTGGTAGGCCTACTTGGGGGGGGGGGGGGGGGGGGAAGACATATCTTCTGTGGTGGTACGCAGTATAAAAAGTTTGAGAACCACTCGTGTAGAGAGAGAACAGACGGGCAGCCGTCTGTCACGCTTTTCTACTCGACCCAGGGACGAGATGATCCCGGTTTAGTGTGATTGCGGTGGGCGGGTGTGTTGGACCGGGGAATCCCCCTGTATGTACGTAGATGAGGTCGTTAATGTATCACCACGCAGACGACGGAAGGACGGATGAGGCTGTCCTCGGGGGGGAGGGGGAGGAGGGGGGGGGCCTTGGTTCTGGACGCAGAAGAAGGGAAGTTGTTGTGCGCCCGGGCTGGTTGGGAACCGACGGACTTAACACCGGTGCTGGCATTGTATCTAACAGGGTGGCGCTGTCACGCGACGTTGACGGTTACCATTGCTGATGATGACAGTGGCAAGTTTCCATGGGCAGTGGCGGATTTTCCAAAATCGTCTTTTATTATTTTTTCGAGACGGAATGTAGTGACTGACCCCAAAGGGGTGCGAAGAGACAGACAGCCACACACACACACACACACACACACACACACACACACACGTACCCAAGTACCCAGCAGACATCACACACACACAAACTAACCATCGAGCCTAATGGTGTGTTTCCTGTATCAGTGAGATTCTTCATGTCAGGCATCCATGACGGTATTACGGGTGTAGTCAGATAGCGGACCGGGGAACATGGTTCCACACCATCGGTATTCTGCCGACATCCACCCCCACTATTAGACATCGGGCGCGGATGACACCAGCCACAGTGTCAACCCGCAGACAAACCGACATTTGACAGTTTCCGAGGAAATCTTTACCCTCTAACGACTTTTTTTTTGGAGAAAAACACTGTTCTCTCCAGTTTTTTTTTTCTCGTGCGAGTTAACTTGAAGCCATTAAATCTGTCACTTATTTACAAATTTCTCATTATAAACACATGTTTCGCGAAAACATGAGTTGTCTCCTTGACACGCTAAGTGGGAGGCAGAGAACGCTGCCATTTACCCACAGGATGTTTTTTCGCTAACCTTTTATTTTGCTAACTGGCATCCAACAGCGACGCACAATAAACCATTAAAGGAAGCCCGTTTAAAATTCTCTTGTGTTCTCTCTCAAGCTGTTCACTAAGCACACAGTTTATAAATTGCTCTAAAAGTCCTTGACCTTTCCTGTGAGTGCTGGCTTACGTTGACCCAAACCAAAGCTAACCTTTTGTTAGCTAATGTTGCCATTTAAATGTACTTGACATGAAGGATTAACAACGCAACCGATAGAATTAGCTTACCTGGCAGGAGAAACTGAAAATATCGGACGAGGATTCAACACTCATGCTATTAATACAATTTACAACACGCGTTGTCCGGCAACAGATAAGAAAGATAGATAGATAAAAACGTTATTAATTATTTTTAAAGACATTTCTTTGTTACAACAGCCCAGCAGCAGTGGGAGACACAAAATAAAATAAAATACAATAAAAATGCAAAATATTAATAAATAGAAAAAGTTACTAAAGTAAATGCTAAAGTAATGACAACAGCACAAACAGAGCAAACAAAACAGACGGTATAAACAATATCAATTTCAAATAATAAAGTGTAAATGATAAAGTTTCTCCGCACCAGTACTTCACAGTATACCAAAGTGTGTGAATGCAAATGTAAACAAAGAGAAGTAACTTTAGCTTACTGACGCTAACGTAAACCAACCGACAATAACGCAAACATCGACATCGATCGGAACTGAACGCAGCGTTCCGCCCAAGCCGGCGATGGTGGCTCGCGGAACCTTCCAGAGTCATTCTGAAGCCCCTCGATACCGAACAGAGCTAAAAGCTCTTGAGGGGAGGGACGACCCTGGCGATCTCACGCCCCACCTCCCAGCCCATAATTAACCCTTCTTAATTAGGGACGCAGAAAAGTTCTTAACGAAGGGAATGGATTTAATTAGCCCTTGTCCTCGCTAGCCCTGAACGCACAGCACAAACAATCGCAAGTGTGCACACGCAGGGCATCGACCCACACACACCCCTCCTACGCGTGCACACGCACGCACACACACATTCAAAACAATCACAAGTGTGCACATGCGGGGCATGGACCCACACACACACCCCTCTTAGCATGCACACACAGACACGCGTACACAAGTGTGCGCATGCCTGGCACCGACCGACACACAACCCTCCTACACACATGCACACACACACACACACACATACAAAACAATTATGCTTTTTTTTAATGCAGGCTAATGGCTTCAGTGATTCAGAGCCTTACTCATTAAGACTATCAATAATATGCTGATTACACACATCCCGGCTCCTCTATCCAGGCACAAAGGGATGAGTGTGTGTCTCTGGGGGCCCCGGGCTAGGGCCCGGTCCTGTCTTCGTGACTCTTATCTGCAACCAATAGACGTCTAAATGGGTCGGCTGGGGCGGTGCAAAGAGCCAGCCCGCGCACGCGCGCACGCACGCACAGACACAAACACACACACACACACATACAGAGACACAGTCACACACGCACGCACGCACGCACGCACGCACACGCGCACGCACAGACACACACATACAGAGACACAGTCACACACACGCACGCACACGCACACGCACAGACACACACACACACACACACATACAGAGACACAGTCACACACATACGCACACAGTCACACACACACACACACAGTCAAACACACACACAGACGCACACTGTTATGTTCTCACACCACTATGGGAGAACAAGATGTTATCATGCAGTGGTAGCCGGCTTTCATCTGGAGGAAGTGTGTGTGAAGACGTGCTGCCGAGGGCTTCATGGAAGGAACACAATAGATGGTGCTCTGATGGTGTCAATGGACCCTCGGACAGGGCTGTCTGGGCCGGCGGACGAGGAGTAGATCTGTCCGTCAGGAAGGCGGTTGTGTGGCTCTGTGTCTGTCCAGCTGGCTGCTGTACAGAATTAAATGAAAGCCCCACTTTGGTAATGGCCCATGACTATTGATGTCCATCTGTGTGTGTTTGTGTGTTGTTTTTTTATTCTCGGAGTGTGGGTCTATGTAATGAGTGTGTGTTAGTTTGCCTCTGTGTCTGTTTGTCTGTCTGTCTGTCTCTCAGGCCTTTCTGTGCGTGTGTCGCTGTCTGTATAATGAGTGTTGGTTACTTGGCCTGTACATGTGTGTGTGTGTGTGTGTGTGTCGGTCTGTCTGTCTGTCCTATCTGTGTGTGTGTGTGTCGCTGTCTGAACAGTGAGTTTGTGTTAGTTTGCCTGTACAAACTATGCAAACATACATAAACTGTCAGCCAGTCCGTCTGTCCTTCTATAAGTGTGTGAGTGTGTGTGTGTGTGTGTATGTGTTCGCCGCATGTGTAGCTCCCTGATGGTGGGCCATTTCATCGGTCCATCTGCAAGGGAGGGAGAGGGGGGAGGGAGAGAGAGAGAGAGAGGGAGAGGGAGAGGGAGAGAGAGAGACGGACAGCCGTCTCTCAGGCGTACAGGAAGTGACCGCGGCTGTGCATCGACCTTCGGTTCACTTCCTGTTTTAACAGACCCCCTGCCCCCCCCCCCCCACAGGAACCTGGATAGACTGACCTACCTAGCCGCACCTTAACCTCCGACCCCCCCACCTACTCAAAACATCTCTGACGGACAGGTAGCGAGGGAGTCTCATTCTCTGGTTGTATTTCCCACCCCGGGGGCCCACAACGATGCCATTGTGAGTTTCTGTGTTTAACTATCCACACGTGTTCAAAGAGGCCCACCTATAGAGCAGGCAGGTCACCCCGCCCCCCCCCCACCCCCCACCCCCCTCCCCCCTCCCATCTCCTGGACTCGGATCAGAAAACAGGCCCTCAATTATTCATGTGGCCCATTTCAAACAGAGTATTAAAAAACGAATGGGGCGAGCTGTCGATGGCGGTATTAAATATAGATATGAGGGTAAATGCGGGCCACTTTTGGGGGACGCTTTCATCACAGAGCTTCTTTCGATACCTTGAGTGGGTCAAGGTCTTGGGTGGCGCTTTTATCGTCATCGGTTACGACTGTCTTTTGATCGGATACAAACGCATGTACTTTTATGTTTCTTCCAGTATTTTTTTCAGCCCCGTCGTTTGAAAGGAAACCAGAAAGGGTCAACATTATTTTTGGATCGGGGTGAATTG